>NW_027204071.1:1087500-1645209 GCF_024711535.1 Dipodomys merriami
CTGAATTCCTGGACCTAAAAAGTTCCCAATTCTAAGCACAAAGTGATCATGGGTGTATCCTAACAACCTCCACTGAATGGATAAATTTGAACAATTTTCCCAAGGCAGGTATTGTCCAGTACAGTAGTTACCACCTATAACCCTTGTTATTAGGATGGTTGTGATCTACTAGAACAATAAACTTGAAACTGGGCCAAGACGAGACAACTTATCGTTGCTAGAAACGGGGGAAGACAACTAGGAGAATGTTTCTCTGGCACAGACATGGATATAATTACAACAAAGTTCTAAATTGTGGCTCATCAGTAAAGACTATCAAGTCATACATCAATAAAGGTAATAACTAAACATAAAAATTAAAAAAAAAACTATTTGGGTTTCCGTACTAACATCTTTTTAAAGGTGTGTGTGTGGTGTCTGAGATTTTGTATGGGGCAGCATTGGTTCTTAAAAATCATCCTATTGGCACTATCTTTAGGTTTCCCATTCAAGTCTGGTGGCATTCTAGCTGTACCACTTGAATCACACAATTCTTGACTTCTGCTGGTTAACGAGATAAACATGTAAGGTATATGTCAACCTTGGTTGGTTTCAAATTATGATCTTCAGATCTCATTCTCTGGAGTAGGTAAGGATATAAGAGTGAGCCACTATGCTCAGCCCAGTATTTCCAGTAAGTTACTTAATCTTTCTGAATCTCAGCTTCTTCTTGTGTGGAAAGTGAACAGAATTATTTTGTGTATCTTAGAATCTGGTGGGAGTTATGACTAGGTATAGGAAGTATAAGTGTTCGGGATGTGCAGACAGAGCCTGACAATCTCATAAAACTACTGATGTTTATATTGAAATGAATTAAAGGAATTGAAAACGATGGATTTTTCTTTTTTTTGTTTATCCATTTCTGGGCAGTGAGGGAGCCACAGAAATTCAAGGAGAACAAGGAAACAAATGCAGCAGTGATACTCTGTAGATATTATGTTGACAATCAACTATACCACTTGTGGGCAGGGAAAGGAGGGAAAAACAGAGAGAGAGCAAAGAAGTGATTAGATTTTCGAAAATGAAATGAACTCATTATCTAAATTACAAAATGGTGACCCGTATGTCCACTACATTAACAATAACAATTTTTTAAAGTCCAGGTTGATGATTCTCTCCTCCAGTTTTAGTTAGAGGACCTTGAGACTCAGGCCCACCTATAGAGTTTTCGAAGGTCAATTGATATGATAATTAATATAGAGCCAAAATCTCTTAACAAATGTTATAAAAAGTATTTCATTCGTAGTACTTCTTTCTGTTTGAATGGAGATTCTATATGTTATTGGCAGAGCTATGTTTTTTACTTTTTGTTTTCAGTATTTGTCAACTGTTGAAATCCTTCTTGAAGCTTTGGGACAGAGGTCTGCTATATCTTGGCACCCTGCCCCTAACTAAAATAGTAATCAACCTTTGAAATTAATTTACTTGTGTATGAGTTTGTTTTATTTCTTTATTCATTTATATATTTATTTGTTTATTTATTTATTTTTGTCGCTGGTGGTGAAATCTGGGCCTGGTCGCTGCCCTCAGCTCTTCAGCTCAAGGCTAGTGCTCTACCACTCGAGCCACAGCACCACTTCTGCCTTTTTCTGCTTACGTGGTGAGGAGGAATCAAACCCAGGGCCTCATGCATGCAAGGTAATCTGTGTACCACTAATCTACCTTCTCAGCACCTATGAGGGGTATTTTTGTGCACGGGTCTATCAAGGAAATCTATTCAGAAATGTATTCATTTGCCACTACACATTAATTATGAATTATCTGATAGTTAAAGGATAAATTGTTATCATTTTTACTAGGAATTGTTTGTCTTCCCACGCTAAACACATGGAGGAGGGTATTTTAAACTAAAACTACAAAAGAAATTTAAGATCTTTGTGCTAACAAATGTGTCCAGTTATTACATTAAAAAGAAAATTCAAACTTCATGAATACAGAGCTCAAACTTCTTATACTACTTATTTCAAAATGCAAATTAAAGGGAAAATCAGACAGGGGATAAAATTTATATTGTATGTTAATTTTTAAAGAGGAAAATAAGATCCTAGATGGCAGATTAAAGGCAAAGCAATATCAGAGCCCTATCTGCTCAATAAGAAATAAGAAGCTTATTTGAACAAAAAAACTGCAAAGTGCACATCAGGCAAAGGCAAGCAGTCAGAGCTTACCACCAACACAGAAATACCATATCTCTCAGAAAAAGGAAACAAGTTCAGACCAGTGCTCATCCTTATCCCTGATTTCAATAATACATATACACCCCCTACACACACACACACACACACACACACACACACACACACACACACACACACACACACACACAATGAATGTATGCAACAGCTCAACCTACTCACATCCACTCAACATGAATCAAAGATCTTCCTGTAATATTTGAAACTTTAAGTTTCAAGTCATGTAAATAATTGATAATAGATGCATAAGTAATTATTTTCTGAATAGCGCTCTACTGTGAAAGTGAGAATTCATGATGATTATAACTACTTTAAACATCTCTGAATCTCAAAAAAATTAAACAACACACAATCCGGGACTGCATTTCTACCAGCTATTCTGCAAAGGCTTAATAAGAAGATACTTATGAGATTTTGTGTACCAAAAATTAAATACTAAATTCAATTAATACCTGAGTAAGTGAAGAGAAAGATGATCAGAGAGACCTATGCTGCCTCCAGTTCTCAACCAGCTGTACACTGTGTCATCTTTGCTGCTGCTGGACCTTAGTTGTCTTCTCCAGTGCAGTGGCCACACTGGGGTTGGATTGGGCGTGGTAGGGAGATGAGTTTGGCCACATGGGAGGCCACACTGGGGTTGAGGTTTGGGGCAGTGTGGAGGGGAGAGGAGGCCTTGGCAGAAGCTGGTGAAGCAAGGAAAGAGGCAGGAAGCCGGAGGCTCAGGAAGCAGCATGCCCAAAGGCTGCCTGGTTCTGGAGAGTGTCTGTGAGATGGGGTTGTTGGGGCGGATCCCATGGGGCCTGGTGGCCTGGTGAGAAGAGGAAGGAATCTCAAGTACTGCAAAGGAGGACAATGAAAATTAAGATCACAGTGGCTGAACAATTTCAACAACAAAGGTGAGGACATGGAGGTAAACTCTGGGGATGAGAGGACGGCAGCACTGGGCCAGTGGAGTTCAATCCTTTCTGGACATACCTGGAAGTGTGTGAGGACTGGCTCCACCACAGCTTTGGCCTCACTCGACTTGAACGGGCACCCGGAATGGTCACCTCAGCCTCAGCCTGCCCCAGAGAGCCAGACTGGCATAGATGCTGAAGACCAAGCAGTGGCTGGGAAGCTATGCGCAACAGGGTGGAGGAAGCATGGCTGGTGGGTGCAGCTCCAGCCCAGCCAGGTCCAGGGCCAACGGGGAAGTTCAGACTGTAGATCTAGAGCAGGCAGTGTGCCCCAGACCAGTGGGACTTCCAGGGACTTGCGTGGAGGCCAACACGTGCATGCTGGGAATTTCATAAGCATGGCCCAGGCGTCTCCACGGAAAGGTGCATTCACTCCTGTGCCTCTCCTGTCTTCTGGACTCTCGCTGTCCTCCTGCTTCCTGCTGAAGTACTAGGCCATAGACCGCCCCCAAAGGCCAGCAGAGAGCCCTTGCCAATGTAAATGCAGGGGGTCTTTTATTACAGCTCGAGCTGGACTCACAAATCTTCCCTGACACAGCAGGTCAATAATTGTCAGTCCCAATCTCTTGGTCAGCAAGGTTTTTTTTATTTTGTATGAAGCAGGTGGAAGGATCATTACAACACTGATTTTGTGATAGGCCGGTGGTTCGTAGTAAATCTAGTCTTAAATTTATTGGTTGGGGAATGATCATTTCCAGTAAGGGCAGGGACTTTCTAGCTTAGCAGTTACAGGATAGGTTAAATCATACATAGCAAGCATATTATAAGTTGGGGTAGGTGGGGCCAATCACAGGAATGCTGAGGGCACTATTCCTGGATTATTTCCCGACCTAAATTGCTTCCTGATAGAGTTGGGAGATAATCGGTCAGGGCAGTCTGAGATTCCTGGACAGATCAGGGCTGTCTGGTTTCTTAGTTATTTTTACTGTTACATTTTCTTAGAACATGAACTGACACTCTTTTTCCAGTAGCAGATAACAGATATTTTCCTTAGAGTTTCTGAAATCACTGCCAACCTATTTGTCCTCTCACTGACACATCCAACTACAGGAGTCAACTTCTCCACGCCGATGACAGGCCATCTCGGAGATATTCACAGGGCTATGTTTCCTCCTCTATCTCAGGCCTTTCTTCTGAAAGAACATCCTTACTAAAAACTTTTTAGTTGTTTCTAGTGAGGAAGAAAAGTAAGGCCTAGTTGCAGCCATGGAACCAAGAATTGAGGGCCATGGCTAGAGCAAAATGCCCTGAGAAAAGATGGATTCATTTTTGTCAAAGACACAAGTCTCTATAGGAACTCTCATTCTAACTGATTTTCTTCCTAGTAATATATTCACAGAATATGTAGACTATGTAATGAATGAACAATGACATATGCATAATATTTGCGAATATGGAGGGAATTAAGAAAAAACTGCAATGGCCAGAAGTAACTGGTTCTTTGAAAGAGAGCTGGTAGGTTCTTTGTTTGGTCTCTACGCCTTTTAGCACGGTATTTTGTATTGCATTCAAACATATGAAGTTCTTAAAATGTAAAATCAGGACAAATAGTTAAAAATAAGGAAATTTTCCTAATAAAGTATACAAACTGCATCTTTAAATTCAGAGGTACTTAACTTGAAATTTTTCTCACGTTAAATTGCCTTTTGTTCCACCGAAGAGTTGATATTCGAAAATTCCTAAAGAGAATTATTTTT
Source organism: Dipodomys merriami (assembly GCF_024711535.1). Lineage (NCBI taxonomy): Eukaryota > Metazoa > Chordata > Mammalia > Rodentia > Heteromyidae > Dipodomys > Dipodomys merriami. Next base: position 1,092,388 of record NW_027204071.1, read on the forward strand.
TTTCTTTTCTTCCTTTTTAAGGAACCATAGTAAGGTCCACCTGTTTCTGCTGTGAGCTCTTTCTTCCACTTACTGCCCAGTTGCTGTCAATACTCATCCCCATACGAGACAAGCAGCTCACATCCTGCCTTGATGACATGACAGGTTTGGTAGAAGATCTACCTCTGATACTGAAAGGCCCTCGGATTCTGATTCTCAGCACACCTGCCACAGTTCATATACCTAAAGTTGAAGCAGGCACAGGAAGGAAACATAAGAGGGTAAGTTTCTGCTCCCTTTGGATCTACTCCTAATACTCATCCACTCTAGAACTCTAAGTGCACTGTTTTCAAAGCTCAGTTCCAGACTTCTCTTAATCCTTATTTGTCACAAATAGATTGATTTCCAGATTCTCTAAATTGAGTTAAAGTTTATGTCATAGATTTTGGTGGGGACATGCATTCTGTTTCTAGATTAGCACACATAATTTGACATTTGGCCCAAGTAATTTTCCTTAGATTGGACTCACTCATGCACCTGTCTCCACTATGTTCCCATAGAAATTCAGAGAATCATTTGTCTTATAAAGACAATAGAGGGAAATTTGTTTATTCATGATGTTGTTTCCTGATACGACAATGGTTCCCCATGGCACAGGGCTGCAGGACATACCATAGAACCACTGCTTTCTGAACCTCACCACTGCTCCAACTCTGCTTCTACGTGTTTGAGTATACCCTAATAGACTAAAGTTCTTTCTTGTAGGTTGTTAGGGCACTATGTACTTTGCAAAAACTACGAAGAAAAATTATAGTTAAATACTCCTACAATGAAATTGTCCTTTCTATCTCCACATGTGTTTCGCAATTACTCAGGGAATATGATTTATTCAACTACTGAGGATAATTCTTTGACTCGTATACAGTATGTGCTTTACAGATGCAGGATCTATGAATGAAGTTAGGCGCTTTGGTTTTTCTTCTGATGTCTTAATTTTGTCTCTCATGGAAATTTTTATTTTGATACAGTACACATATTTATATGCATACATACATACATACATACATACATACATACATACATACATACATACATACATACATACCAGAGCTAATGATTGAACTCAGTAACTAAACTTACCTCTTGCAATACAAGCAGTCTACCACTTGAACCACTAGCCCTTTTTGTGTTGTTTATTTTTGAGGTATTTTTTGTCTGTCAAGGGGCATAAACTCTGTGCCTGAATGTTGTCCTTCAGCTCTTCAACTCAAGGCAAGCGCTCTACCACTTGAGCCACAGCGCCGCTTTTGATTTTCTGCTGGTTAATTGGAGATAAGAGTTTCACAGCCTTTCTTCCATGGGCTGGATTTGAACCATGATACTCATATCCGAGCTTTCTGAGTAGCTACTTACAGGTTTGAGCCACCAGTGCACAGTTTGTTTTTGAGGTATTATTTACCCTGCTGTCCTGGGTTGCCATCCTGCTTGTGCTTGCCTGGGTTGCTGGAGATACTTCACTTTATCCAGCCATTGTACTTCCACAGTAGCTGGGATAACAAATGTGCACCAACGTGCTCAGCCATTGTTAGTAATCGGGGTCTTATAATCTTTTATGCTAGGAATGGCATCAGACTGAGATCTCATCATCTCTATCTCAAAAGTCCAAATTAAAGGTTGAGCTATGGAACCCAGCTATACTATTTATATTTTTATTTCTTGTCCATCAAATATTCATAATTTTGAAAGCACCAAGTACAGCAAAAGAAAAATGGAGATATGGGAATCCATATGTGTGATAATCAGGGTGCAAGTATTCTGAGGATAATATCCTCTTAGGAACCATGAAAATGACTGCTGGACTCACTCCAGTTGGCCTGGGATTTATTTTTTGCATCTACACATAGAAGTTACTCCTTTTTGTGATCTGAGTTTCAGAAAGACAAGCTAAAGGCTTTTGGGTAATAATCGGCAAAATCACATTACTTGATTCCAGTGATGCTCTTTGAGCCTGCATGGACTCAGTAGTTTTGAACACATAAGATGCCGTCTACACATCTGAGGGGATTTGTCATAGTCCTAACAGAGGCTCCTTAAGCAAGGATGCACTTTGCCTCTAACACACTCTGTTTATATGCGCTATACTTTGATCCTAAATCAGCATGTCCATGTTTATGCAGATTCCACAAACACATACAATTATTTTGTCCATGTCCTAGCAATGCTTCATTGGAGGCACAGGGGGACACATGGAGTTAGAGAAAGGGGGGAAAGGGAGGGCATTTCTTACCATCTAGGAGTACCTATTGTCTGCATCTTCATCTTCTATGATCAAGCCCTCATAGGGGCTGAAGTGCAAACCCAATGGCAGATCAGATTCCTCATTCCATACTCTAAGCCTAGCCTCAGGGTACTGTACAGACGAATTCTCAGCCCAGTGGGCAGACTGAGGACTGAATGGTCATAATGCCCCTTGTCCACCACATTGTCTCTTACAAATATAGGTGGCCCATGAACAGTGTAGCTGGTGATGAAGAAGTTCTGACACTGCTCACAATCTGAGGCAAGAGAAGCAAAAATTAGTCCTGAAATATGTACATTCCCAGATTTAACAATCATGAGAAAGAGCACAGAATGCATATCATTGTCGCTTAGTTCTTCATGTGAAGTTACTAGAGTAAACCAGTAATTGGGGGCCAAATGACCTGATGAATTATTATAAAAGCACATTTGCCTTCTGTTTGAACAAGCACAGAGGGTTACTTACACAGGTAATCATCATCCTGGGGTTTACGGATATCTTCATAAGCATAACTCTTTCTTTCCTGTAGGATGTACATGCTCATTTTTACCTCCTTTTTCCTACGTCCAAGTTGAAAAACAATGGTTATTTAAGTTGGGGATCAACAATCTTTGTCCCTATTTCTTCAGAAAAGTAAAATCTCTTACTACCAAATTATCATCTATTCTTCTCACATACTCTGGTCCCCCATTAACCTTTGACTCAGAGATACAAAGACTTCATTTGAACACTAACTACAGGTTTCTAATTCAATTTTAAGTTTTGGCCATTCCCATTTTCAGGTTTAATTTCGACTTCATTAAATTTCTTATAAAGTGGTATTTGATGAATTTATTCATTCAGAATATTTGTTGAGGGTATGTTAAGTATTGAGCAAAGACGAGGACATACAGGATTGAAAATGTGTGGTCACAGATTTATCAGACACTTTGCGTTTATCTGTTATTTTACCTTTTACTTATCATTTTCAGACAACATGCAGGCTGTACACATTTTTCTTGTCAGTCCTGGGGCTTGAACTCAGGGCCTGGCACTGTCCCTGTGCTTCTTTTGCTCAAGGCTAGCACTCAACAACTTGAGCCACATTGCCACCTCTGGCCTTTTCTGTTCATGTGGTTCTAAGGAATAGAACCAAAGGCTTCATTCATACAAGACACATAATCTACAACTAAGCCACGTTCCCAGTGCAGTCTGTGCATCTTTATCTATGTTCTTTAGATTAACATTCAGAAGTTCAGGGAGAATGTAAAATGTGTCATGGCCTAAGTGCCTCTAGGTGGATAATAACCCAAGTGTGTAACTCCATTGTGAAATTCTTATGTGCTGCTCATTGGAAACCTAATTACTAGTTCCACAGCTTACTTCAGCCTGTTTGAACTTTCCAAAGTCCATCTCACATAATCAGATTACCCTCAGCAACCTTGCTAGAATTACCAAAATTAGTAAATTTCCCAAATTATTTTCTCTTACCCAATTTTTGTTTGCAGTATTGTCCTTGTGTATTTGCTTCTCCAAGAGGGAACACTGGTTTCTGGGCCTCTTCTAATCCACTTGACTTTGAGAAATTTATAATTCCTGAGAACTTCTTCAAACTAGGTTCCTTACCTAAGGTTGTCTTGGGCATTCCCTTCAATGAAAGTCACATATAGAATTGGAATGTATTTCCTAAGCCTTCCATCTCCTATCAGTTTTCTCTCAAATCCATATAAGTTAGACTGAGGGAGGGAGAGCACTTGAGAATACAAACCAAAAAGCAAACAAGTTCTGTGAATGAAGGAAATGAAGCTTGGAAGAAGACATGACTAGTGGTGACATTTAATGAAAGAGAACACGGGGAAAGTGGAGAATTACAAAACTTGGTTGGAAAAAGGTATGACAGAGCAGTGAGAATAGGAAGAAATTATTGGCAGAAATCTATATGGACAATTAAGTACATTCAAATTGCAACTAGTTATAACAGATGACTTTGAAATTAGTTTGACTTTTTTCTATGCAATTTTGCCTGAAAAAGTATGTACCATATAATAATTGTATAAATTGGTATACATGTCTGTTTTTGAGATGATAAGGTAAAAAAAAAATGTGATACGGTAAAAAAAAGAAAATGTTCATCAGGCAGACTCTAGTGACTCGTGATTGTAATCCTAGTTATTCAGTAGGCTGAGAGCTGAGGAGTAAGCTTGGCAGCCAGCCCAAGGAGTAGTAAGACTCATATCCACTTAACCATCATAAAAGCCAGGAGTGGTATTGTGGTTCAAGTTGTTGAGTGCTAGCCTTGCTAGCACAAAAGGAAGGATCTGGAACAATGATTAGTCCTGATTGTAAGTCTCAGGCCCAGCACCAAAAAATTTAACATTGAATCTTGTGAATTCTTAAAATAAAGCATCAATGGGACTAAACATTTCTTTCTGCTTTTCTTTTTTCCAGTCCACGGCCTGGGCCCTTTCCCTGAGCATCTTTGGCTTGAGGCTAGCACTTTACCGCTTGAGCCACAGCACCATTTTCAGCTTGCTTTTCCTGTTTATGTGGTACTAAGGAATCAAACTAAGGGCTTCATGCATGCTAGGCAAGCACTCAACCATTAAGCTACATTCCAAGCCCCTAATTATTTGTTTTTGAGCCCTGATATAAATTCACTTTCTGTGACATCCCTAGTTGAAATAAATTAGTTGAAATTGAATTTGAAGACATTAACTTCAGTATTTCTCGAGCCTGTTACTTTTACTTAAATTTCAAAACTGATTAATTATTATATATATTGATTTTAACTTGTTTATCCTGAAAATATTGAGGGGGGTTCAGTTGAGACTTCAGACCTCTGAAGAACGATCAGTTATTGTCCAACCACTCAAAAGACTCACATGTAAAGGCTACAGCTAAACAAACAACTATGGAAAGTTCCAGAATCAGCTAACTAAAGCTCAGAAGAAGGGACCAATCCTCCTCTTCCTCACAGAATTGACATTTGAAATTAGCCTCAGAAGGACATGTGTCTATGTAAAATATTATGTCACTTTTTTTAGTTGTCAGTAAACTTTTCTTAAAACTTACAAATAGTGTGGATTTATTGTTGCATCTACCAATTTGTTATAACAAAATGAAAAGTGGTTGGAACAGAGATTGGAACAATCATTCAGTGAATGGTGTGAAGATGTGAATGGCTAAGATAGCTAAGACTTTATAATGCTGTGTAAGTATTTATGAATTTGTAAGTGCCTTTAGAGAAAATGTATTGGTAGACTTCACCACCACTAAGTGTGATCTCAGACACAATACATTTTTAGATTTCGGTTTTCTCATCACGTAAGTGATTATAGTTTACTATTTGCCTCATTATGTTGTTGTAATATTGAAATCTATTTGTTCATGGAACATTTAAAATAAAGTCTAAAATATTGTGAAAATAAAATAAGTGGTAGTGATTATTGTGGATATGAATTGAATCTTAGAATAAATATGATAAGAACAGAAGAGATCAGGAAAAAGAAGCAGATGTTCCTAGGGCTTCTTCTCTTACTTGGAACCATGAAGAAAGTTTACTCATCAATAGAATTTGGGAGACATTTATCTTCTGACGCTTACTCTGTTCAGTTCTGAAGGTCACCCAAGAAGGTTTGACTAAAAGTGATGAGAAATCTGGATTTTGGTTACAAAATATCTGCAAACTGTGGATTCTAATTTTTGACAGCAAATCTCAGCCAGAGAGAAAAGACTATATTTTAGGAAAATGTTTTCTGAATTATCATTAAGGCTTGTCCCTATATTTCTTTTCTTCAATTTCTTCAAACCTAGACAAAACCCATCTTTGCTTCACTCTGTGTTCATAAGCTATCTGTTATAATTTAATTGGTTTTTGATGACAAGAAACACTAAGCAAATTAGGAACAGGAGGGAAAGATTATTTAGTTAAATAGCATACATCATGGTCAACTTAGTTTCATTTTAGTGATGAAGGATTGTTTAACACACATAAATCTTTAAATGCAATGCAACACATAAGCTGATCAAGGACAAAAATCACACACTCATTTCTCTGGATGCAAAAAAAGCCTTTGACAAAAGTAAACATTCTTCTTTTTTTTTTTTTTTTTGGTCAGTTGTGGGGCTTGACCTCTGGGCCTGGGTGCTATCCCTCAGCTCTTCAGCTCAATGCAAGCATTCAATCATTGAGGCACAGCACTACTTCCAGTTTTCTGGTCGTTTATTGGAGAAAAGTGCTTCACAGACTTTCCTGCCCAGCCTGGCTTTGAACTCTGATCCTCAGAGCTCAGCCTACTGAGAAGTCAAGATTACAGGTGTTATGCTAAGTTAAAGTCACCATTCTTTTATCATAAAACCCTTGAAGAAACTAGTGATACTGGGTATATATCTCGATAGGATTACGGGTATATGTGAAAAATTAAATCATTTCTGTTAATAGCAGGAATGACACAAATGTCTATTTTTTCACTCTTTTCCCGTATTGAATGCAATCAAGCCACAGAAATAAGCATAGAGAAAGAAATAAATAGGTCAAAAGGGAAGAAACCATTTAAATTATGCTTGTTCACATATTACATGATCCTATATTTAAAAGATCCTAAAAATTTCCAGAGAAAAATTCTAGATCTGATAAATGCTATTGGAAATGTGCCAGAATAAATGATGAACATTTAAAATCATCAGCTTGTCTGCCAACAATGAACAGTCTGGAAAAGAAATCAGAAAAATCACAATAGTCTCAAAAAATTAGCTTAAGATTGTGCTTAACTAATGAAGTAAAAAGACTTCTATAATGAAAAGTATAAAACCTCAAATAGAACTGAAAGCCAACCTGGGCTGGTAAGTTTGTGAGACTCTTATTTCCAATTAAGCACCAGAAAATATGAAGTGGTGCTGTGGTTCAAGTGGTAGAGTGCTCACCTTGAGTTGAAGAGGTCAGACACAACACTCAAGGCAACTGTCAGGATTGACGACGATGATGATGAAGATGATGAAGATGATGATGATGATGATGATAATGATAATAATAATAAACTTAAAAATTGGCACTATGGATTGCATTTCATTCTTCCAAAATTATAAGTTGAATTCCCAATCCTCAAAATATTATTTGGAGATGGAGCGTTTGGTAGCTAATTAGGGTAAGATGACATCATGGAAGTGAGGCCCGAGATGGATTTAACTTTCACAGAAAAAAGCAAAGAAAGATCCTTTCCATCTCAACTGTTCCTCCTTTCCCAGTCATGAACATACCAAGATTTCATGTAGATACACAATGAGATATAGGCCATCTACAAACCTAAAATAGATCCTTCATCAGAACCCAGTCACACTAGCATACTGGTTTGAGTTTTCAAGCTTTCCGAACTATGAGAAATAAATTTTTATTTAATTAACTCACTGTATACTATTTGGTTATGGCAGACTAAGTTGAACACACAATGAGAAAAACACTGGAATTCACCGTTTTTACAAAGAAGATACATAAATTTTTGTATGTGGCTAACAAATGTATGAAAATATGCTCAATATTACTAAGCAGTAGGGAAATGTAAGTAAAATGTCAATGACTCCTTAGGATGCCTACCATAAAAATAAATAAAAAGATACTGGATGCTGGGCACTGGTGGCTCTCGCCTATAATCCTAGCTACTCAGGAGGCTGAGGTCTGATCATGGAGCAAAGCCAGCCTGGGCAGGAAAGTCTGTAAAACTGTTATCTCCAATTAAACCACCAAAACACCAAAAGTGCCGCTATGACTAAAGTGGTAGAACACTAGCTTTCAGCTAAAGAACTGAGGGACAGCACCCAGGCCCAGAGTTCAAGCCCCACGACCAACAAAATAATGGAACCTTTGCTCGCTGCTGGTAGAAATATAAAATAGTGCAGTTGCCTTGGGAAATAGTATGAAAAGCATTCTAAAAATTAAAAGCATAACTAGCTTATTATCTAGCAATCTAATTCCTGATATACATAGAGACAGGAAGGAAGGAGGAATGGAAAGAAGTAAGGAAACAAGGAATGTAAATAGATCCTAAATAGATATTGGCACATTCAGTATAACTGCAGCATTATTAATACTATTGTCAGTTGTAAAGTAGTTGCATAGGAAAACAGACATTATATATGACAAATTACATGATCACATAAAGGAAGAACAGTTAAGGTTCACCTGTCTTTTTCCAGGTTTATCCAATGTGAAACACAGACAGGGTAACATTTCCACAGTCTATCATGGATCTTTGGCACAGAGTACATTGCAGATTCCATGTTCAATTCAAATCAAAGACATCAGGCTGCAACCTTGTGATTTTAGTCACAATTCTCTCTGTCTGGTCTATTCTTTCTATGTGAACTCTCTAAATGAAGGCATTTGACCACATAACCCCTCTGTGATATATAAATGCATACCGCACTGGAAACCCTTCAAAAGCACAATCTTACTTGGGTCAATTTGACCAAAAGATGAAGAATACAAAATTCTTGAACAGAGAATCAAGTGGACCAATCTCTCCATGACTCTAGTAGCATTTATTCTTCTCTCAACTCCAGTAAGAAATTGGTTCTATTTTTGACAGTTTCCATTTTTGTTCAGATTGTTCAATGTCTTTCTCTGCGTGGTTATTTCACTAAATAGACTATCTTCCATGAGATTGCAAATGACTGCAAATAAGTCAACAAATATATGTTTTCCAGGTGTTAGATAGAAAATCAATGCATCAAGAAAATATGGACTATAATATTGTATCAAAATGCTGTATGTACTTATCTACGTAATAGAAAGTGATGAGGATCACTTTTTACTTGAATTTTACCCTACTAAACATCTAGCAGAGTCCTACCTCTATCTATGTTTCTCTTATCCTTTGGATTTTTGCAACCATCTTCTAACAAGCTTCTCTTTTGCCTCGTTTCTAATTTTTTACATTGCTATCAGATTTTTTACCAAAACTATTTTTAATAGTGTTTTGATAAGTTATCTGAAGAGAAAGAGAGAAAGAGACAGCAGTGGTGATAGAGAGATACTCATCTTCCTAACAACTCCAATTTCGTCCTCCAGAAAAGTGAGAAAAATCAGGCTCTTACCATCATCCATAATGATGTTTTATTATAACTCACTCAACAGAACAGCAGAATAAGTTAAGAGTGAGTCAATTACAAGTAGCTCATCTCGAGTGATTAATTAAGCACTGAAATCATTTTGGTGTTACTCATCCATAACCAAATACAGAATTCTCTTCTTTTTATTCACCATCCAAAGAAACCCAAATTGGATCTACGGCTCAAGTGGTAGAGCAATAGCCTTGAGCAAAAATGTTTAAGGGCAGTTCCTAGACTCTGAGTTTAAATTGTAAGATTTATGTCTGCACACAAAGAAAATGTGTTCCCAAATATCTGTCCTCCCATGTTCTCTGAATGTTATATGAATGATCTAGGGATAAAAGGTGTCCAGACAGATTTTAGGCTCGTGCACATTTTGTAATAAACAATAACTTCCATTCAAAAACTGAACTGGAAGTAGTGTCATCTGTGTTACGAGGAATGGACCACACATACTGTGGAGACTTTAAGGGAGCAGTGGAGAAATCTTGCTCTCATGTCCTGGGCTTAACTCAGGACAGTCTTTTCACATCTATTGTTCCCCAAAGCACTTGTTGATCATCTGACTCCAGTCTCAAAGTGCTGGAACTCTTATTTCTGAGAAGAGTATATAAAATTATCTTGATAAGTCATTGCTTATTATACAGACACAAGTCAACAACTTTATGTTTTTAATCACTCTGCATGCCTGAAAGTAATAATGCGCATCACTTGTGTCCAAATCTTTTGAATAATATTCAAGTATATATATCCTACTCACAACAATGAAAGGATAAGAATTCTTGGTTCAGTGAATGCTTAAGAGTAACGAAAGATTTCCCATTACACCTAGTTACCTCTGCAATGAAGGATTTCTCTTCATAAATTACGGAGATCTGTGACAACAATTTTCCCACAGTGGGTTTCTTTTCTGTGTTAATGTTCCAATGCTTGCTGAAGGTTGACATCCAGTTGATAGACTTCCTCTAATGCTTACTTTTACGGAGATGCTGCCGTGTGTCCAAGTCTTTGGTTCCTGTTGAGATATAACTTTTTGCTGAATGTTTTTCTTTATTTGTTGTATTAAGTTTCTGTCTTGTGGATTTTCTCAATTTCACTGAGGACTGACTTCAGATTAAATGTCATTGAACATTTGTTCCATTCATTAGGTTTCATTTCTCCTATATGTCAGTTCTCTGATCAACAATGAGGTGTGCCTCCCAGATGAAAGTCTCTACACACTGGTAATGTTCATCAGGTTTCTCTCCTGTGTGTGTTCTATAAATTAACGTGAACGTGTTTTCTCCTGTGTGTTTCTGGTGCAAACAGAGGGGTGAATTTTTTTTTAAAAAACCACACTTGTTGCAGTCATAGAATTTCTCTCATTTCAGTGTTCAGTGAAGAATGCTCAGCTGAGCCTTCTGGGTAAAAGACTGTAAAGTTATTGCATTCATGAGACTTCTCTCGCGTGTTGATGCTCTGATGCAAACTGAGTTTTCTTACAGGTGACAGACATTCCATATTTATTACGCTCCTAAAATTTCTCACCTGTGTGAATTCCATTATGCTTACTGAGTTCTGGACTCTGGTTGAAGGATATTTCATACCTGTTACATTCACAAAATTTATCTCCTGTGTGTCTTCTCTGATGGTCAGTAAATTCTGCTTCCGGGTAAAGAATTTCCACACTTAATACATTCAGAAGCTTTCTTTCCTGTGTGTGTGTTTTTGATGGACGTTAAGGTATGCCTTCTCAGTAAAAGATTTTCCACACAGAAAACATTCATAAGGTTTCTCTCCTGTGTGTCTTCTGTTTTTGTTAAGTAAGGTTTGCCTTATGGGTGAAAGATTTTCCATACTGGATACATTCATATGGTTTCTATCCCGTATGTGTTCTCTGATGTTTGTTAAGGTGTACCTTCCAAGTGAAAGAATTTCCACACATTACAATCATAAGGTTTCTGTCCAGTGAGTCATCTCTGATGGACAGTAAGTGGTGCCATCTGGGTGACAGATTTTACATATTTTTCATATTCATAAAGTTTTTCTCCTGTGTGTTCTCTGATGGAGTTTCATGTGTGCCTTCTGGATGAGAAACATTCATAAAGTTTTTCTTACGTGTGTCTTTTCTGATGATCAGTAAACGCTGCCTTCCAGGTGAAAAACGTTGCACCCTCGATACATATATAAGGTTTTTCTCCTGTGTTTTATCTCTGATGATTAGTAACAGCTTCCTTCCAGGTGAAGGACGTTACATACTCGATACATTCATAAGGTGTCTCTACAGTGTGGATTCTCTGATGGATGTGAAGGTCTGCTTTTTGTATGAAAGACTTTACATACGTGATATAATCATAAGGTCTTTCTCCTGTGTGTCTTCTCTGATGATCAGTAAGGACTGCCTTCTTGGTAAAGGACTCTCCAAACATGTTAAAATCATAGGATTTTTCCCCTGTGTGTCTTCTCTGATGGACAGTAAATAGTGCCTTCTGGTGAAAAATTATCTACATTTGTTACATTCATAAGGTTTTTCTCCTGTATGTATTATCTGATGCAAAGTGAGGTATGACTTTAGCCAGAAAGACATGCCACATTTGTTGCATTCATAAGTTCTCTCTTCTGTATGAGTTCTCTGATACATGCTGAAAGTTGACTTCTGAGTGGGAACTGTCCAATCGTCATATTCATAAGGCTTGTCTTCTGTGGGCATTTGAGGTGGGAAAGTGAGGTCTGACTTCTGAGATATATAATTTTTTTCCATCTTATATACTCATTGGAGTTCTCCTCTGCATATTTACTCTGGAATTTTATAAGGTGAATTTCCCTACTGATAGGTTTTTCACATTCATTACCTGAAAAGGATTCTCTCTTTTGAATATTTTCTGATGAGTAGTGACTGTACTTCTTATGTAAAATGTTTTTTCTTATTCAGGGCATTCTGATGTTTTCCTCTGTCCCTGAAGTATTTCTTGGGCAAAGAGAGGACACTTATCATAGTCTTCCCTATATTCATCATGGTTATAAGAAAGCTGTCCCACATAAGCCCAACTATGTCTAAAGAATATTGTCTGTGACTGAAAAAAATCTCCTTTTTTACACCACATTCAAAATATTGCTACTCATCATTTTGATCAAAATGGTCCAAATATCTCAGGGATTGTTCAACTACGGTAGACAGAGCAGGCCTATGCACCATGCATCTCATCAGGTTCAATATAGAGAAGCATGTTCTGGCACTCAATGAACTCCATAATTTTCATCCCTAATGAGTTTCTATTACTCCCAATCAGCTCTGGGTTAGAATTTGAACTCATATAAAAAGTTCTTACTAATTTGTGACAGGTACTTCAAATAGATAGTCATGTGGACTTTCCTGACAGGTCTTAATCATGTACTCCATTTCTTGGACATCTAAAATGAGACATAGAGCCAGGTGCTGGGTTCTCATGCTTATAATCTTAGCTACTCAGGAGGCTGAAATATGAGGATGATAGTTCAAAACCAGCCAGGCAGGAAAGTCCTTGAGACTTTGGCAATGTTGGGATTTGAACTGAAAGCTTAGCAGGCCCAATTGGTGAAAGAGTCAAGGTGAGGACACCAGCATGTGAACTGAGGAGCTAGGCCATTCCCAGGACCTGAAAATTAGCCCCAGGGATGGCCAGGATAAGCATAAATTCATACGTGATATATAGGATCTGTATTGACATATATATGTGGGCAGCATCTTGCGTTCGGTGCATTTCTTCTCCTTAATTTATGTCTAATTCATGATGGTATTGTGAACTTTACTGAGTATGGTGACAGATATAACTGTACTGACATGGATGACGACCCATTCCCATGGTTATAAGGTTGCCTATGCATTCATTCTCCATCCTAGCTGAGACCCAGGACTTCCACATTAGAGGAAATCAGGCGCAATGACTGGCTTCTGACATCAGGCTGAATCTTTTGTCAGGCCTGGGATTTGAACTCAGGTCTTGGTAACCCCGTTGCACTGTGGGGGAAGGGGAAGCTCATCATCCCTGAAGACTAGAATGTCAGGCCTGCTCCAGGACCTGATTTGAAGTCCCAGCAGTGGATAAAAGAGCAAGCTTACATTTTTTAAACATAGGATCTCTATTTACATACAGGTGTGGTATGCATCTTGCTTTCAATTTAGTTACTTTTTAAATTTTGATTCTTATTCATGGATGTATTGTGTATTTTATTGGGTATGGTGACAGGTATAGCTGTGCTGCCGTGGATGACAACCTATTCCCATGGCTATAGAGTTGCCTATATAGCATTTTTCTTCCTTGATGAGGCCCAGGACATTCACAGGACAGGAAATCATGTGGATCCATTGGTTTCTCACATCAGGATGAATCTTTTGGCTGTGCTGGGGTTTGAACTCAGAGCTTAGCAGGCAGAATTGGGGAATGAATCAAGGTGAGCACACCAGCCTGTTAGCCACTAAGGTGTTAGGCCGTTCACGGGACCAGAGCTCGTGCCCCATGAGGGTCAATATACTCATGAAATCATAATTTAAAGACAGGAACTATATTTCCATACATGGGTGGGCGGCATCTTGCGTTCACTGCATTTATTCTCTTGATTTCGTGTCTTATTCATGGATGCAATATGTATTTTACTGAGTGTGATAACAGTTATAACTATGCTGACATTGCTGGCAATCAATTTCCATGAGTATAGGGTTGCCTATATAGCATACTCCATTCTAGCTGAGACCCAGGACTTTCACAGCATAGGAAAACTGGTGCAACCATTGGCTTCTCATATCAGGATGAATCTTTTGGTAGTGGGATTTGAACTCAAGGCCTAACAGGCTCAAGTGGTGGATGAGTCATGGTGAGCACACCAGCACGTGAGCCACTAAGCATCTAGGTCTTTCCTGGAACCTGAGATCAAGACCCGGTGGGCACTATAGTAGTGATAAATTCAGAATTTAAACAGAGGATCTCTATTTCCATACATGGATGGGTGGCATCTTGGGTTCAGTGTAGTTATTGTCTTTATTTGGTGTCTTACTCATTGATGTATTGTGTATTTTCTTGAGTATAGGATGGCAGATATAACTGTGGTGACCTGGATGACAAGCTATTTCCATAAGTATAAAGTTGCCTATGCATTTTCCATCCTAGCTGCGACCCAGAACTTGCACAGCACAGAACAGGTGCAACGAATGGTTTCTCACATCAGGGTGAATTTTTGGAAGTGCTGTGATTCGAACTCGGGGCCTAGGAGGCTCAACTGCCCAATGGGTCCACATGAGCAAACCAGCCTGTTAGCCACTAAGGAGCATGGCTGTTCCCAGGAGCTGAGATCAAGCCCCAGGGAGGCCACAAGAGTCCTCAATGCATCATTGAAACATGGGATGTATATTCACATCCGTGTGTGGACTGCCTCATGCATTGTGCGTAGTTATCCTCTCTATTTTGTATGCTATTCATGGATGTATTAAGTATGTTCTTCAGTATATATGACAGGTGTAACTCGGCTGACATGGATGACAACCTTTTCCCATGGCCACAGGGTGGCTCATGCATTCTCCATCCTAGCTGAAACCCAGGACTCACGCAGGAAAACAGGTGAAACGTCTGGCTTCTGACAGGATGAATATTTTGGCACTGCTAGGATCTGAACTCAGCACCTAGCAGGCCCAATAGGCGAATGGGTCCACATAAGCACACCAGCCTGTGAGCCACTAAGGAGCTAGGCCATTCCCAGGACCTGAGATCGAGTCCCAGGGGTAAGGCAGGGGGAGCACAATAGTCATCCATTCATAAGCTGAAAGTAGTAAGCAAATAAGTACATATCTGTATAGTGTAGGAGAGATGGAGACCTGTGATTGAATCCAATCTACCCTGTGACTATCGATTCTTGGATCTTCCTCAATGCCTCCATTTAATGACTGTGATGATTATGGTCATGCTTCATCAACTCTTCACTAAAATTAATCGATAACCCATGAGTCTTGACTATCATTTCCTACTCGAATTCTCAGGAACTACTAATTCAAGGAAGAGATTGATCGTATTTCATGGCTCTTCTTAGGTCCGGAATTGAGTATCTCAGGAACTCCTGCCATTCCCTCAATGTAGGATGGCTGACCAGGATTCGACCTCGGGGCCTTCATTGCCCAGTCATACTGTGGCTCCCCCGACAGCCAGCAAGCCTTCAGCCACACCAGGTCACCTTCAATCTGCAGTCCACCATGTTCAGTCTTACCATGGACAACATTCAAATGAAAATAAACCTAAAAGCGCCAGTTGGAATTTCCCGCACTTTTTTCCCCTCCGGCTTTTTACTTTTTCCTACAATCCCTGGGGTCCTAAGATCTGAGGATGGGATGTGGGTCCAGAGGCTGCAGCCTAGGATGATCGGACCTGAGGCAGAGTTGCCACAACTTGAGTTCAAGCCCCAGGTCTGGCAAAAATATTAAAAAATTGAAAAATCATGAATGAAGCACCGTAGCTCAGAATTTGCGCCATTTTACTGCGAGAGCTGGGGTGTGAAATCAGGTCTAGGTAACTCTTTTGCACTGTGGGGGAAGGAGAAGCTCACTATCGTTGAAGACTACAAGGTCAAGCCTGGTCCCAGGGCCTGAATTGAAGCCCCAGCTCAGGCAAAAATCATATGCCCACCTATGTTACACATAGGATCTCTATTTACATACATGTGTGGAATGCATCATGTTTTCAGTGTAGTTGTTCTTTTTATTGTGTGTCTTAGTCAGGGATGCATTTTGTATTTTATTGCATATGATGACAGATATAATTGTTCTGACTTGGATGGCAACCTAGGCCCATTTCTATAGAGTTTCTTACTCCTTCTCCATCCTAGCTGAGACTCAGGACATTCTCTGGACAGGAAAACAGGTGGATCAATGGGCTTCTCACATCAGGATTCATGTTTTGGCAGTGCTGGGATTTGAACTGAGAGCCTAGCACGCTCAAAAGAGTCAAGGTGAGGACACCGGCCTGTGAGCAACTAAGGAGCTAAGTCATTCTCAGGACCTGAGGTTGTGCCCCAGTGAGGGCCAGGATAGGAATAAATTCATAATTGAAACATAGGATATTTATTCACATATATGTGGGGATAGCATCTTGCATTCAATGCACTCCTCCTTATTTTGTGTCTAATACATGGAGGTATTGTGTATTTTACTGAGTATGGTGACAGGTATAACTCTGCTGACATGGATGATGACTTGTTCCCATTGTTATAAAGTTGCCTATGCATTCATTCTCCATCCTGGCTGAGACCAAGGACTTCCATAGGAGAAGAAAACAGTTGTAAAGACTGGGTTCTAACATCAGGATGAATCTTTTGTCAGGCCTGGGATTTGAACTCAGATCTGGGTAACCCTGTTGCACTTTGGGGGAAGGAAAAGCTCCTCATCCCTGAAGACTAGAATGTCAGGACTGCTCCAGGGCCTGATTTGAAGTCCCAGCAGTGGACAAAATAACAAGCTTACCTTTTTTCAACATTGGGTCTCTATTTACATACAGGTGTGGTATGCATCTTGCTTTCAATGTAGTTATTTTTTAATTTTGATTCTTATTCATGGATGTATTGTGTATTTTATTTTGTATGGTGGCAGGTATATCTGTGTTGCCTTGGATGACAGCCTATTCCCATGGCTATAGAGTTGCCTATCTAGTATTCTCCATCCTCGATGAGGCCCAGGACTTTCACAAGACAGGAAAACAGCTGTATGAATTGGTTTCTCACATCAGGATGAAACTTTTGGCATTGCTGGGAGTTGAACTCTGGGCCTAACAGGCCCAACTTTCTAATGGGTCCATATAAGCACAACAGCTTTTGAGCTACTAAGGATCTAGGCCCTACCCAGGACCTGAGATTGAGCTCCAGGGTGGGGTTTGTGCACCATATTCATCCATTTATAAGCTGAATCTAGTATGCTAATAAATACCTATTTGTATAGAGAAGATGTGTCAAGCTGTGTTGGAATCTTATCTACCATGTGGCTACCAATTCTTGGATCTTTCCCAATGCCTCAATTTCCTGAATGTACTTATTATTGTCACATTTCGTGAAGTCTTAATTAAAAATAATTGTTGTGCCAGAGGTCTTGCCTATCATTTCCTATGTGAATCATGCATGAACTTCTCATCTCTTCCCTAGGCCTGAATGCAAGCACCAGCCCGAAAAATGTAACATTATAGACATTTTAAATATGTGATTTATATTTACATCTATTTATTCAGTCTGTATTGTGTTTATTGGAGTGATTCATTATATATTCTTATTGATTGATTGAATTAACATTTATTTTATGGACTGTGAGTGTACCTATATCATTTATTACATTTATTCCAATCTATTCTGTAGCATGTAGCTTTGCACACATATTATGTACATCATACCTGACACCCAGCACTAGCACAGAAATGGAAAACACGTGTCCCATTTGGAATCTTACTCCAAGATGAAATTTTTGGCAATGCTGGTACCTGAACTGAGGGCCTAGAAGTCCCAATTCATGAATGGGTGAGTGTCAGCATGGCAGCCTTTAGCCCATTCAGCTGCCAAGTGGATCCCAGGACCAAGGATGGAGCCACAGGTTAGGCCAAAATAGCAGTACCTTTCTATCTGGTATATATACCATATATATATATATATATATATATATATATATATATATATATATATATATATATATATATATATATATATATATATGTATATATATATATATTTATCTGGTATACAGATAAATATAAAAATATATTTAGATATTTTGATACTGCCAGTAATGTCTATGTGGAATTAAATGATATATACTACGTTCATACAGATTCTCAGGTCTTTAGTGAGGATTCCATTTAATGAATAGTATTCTTTTAATGCATAATAAACTATGAATTAAAATCAATCTGTGTTCTGTGATTATTGGGTCTAAATTTATACTGGACTGATTGATGAACTACTCATCCAACCATTACATTGATCAAATTTCTCTCACTTTCCTATGTACAAACAATAGTTTCTTAGGCTCTCCAGCTCTTTGTATGTAGCATGACTGGGATTCAAACTCAGAGCCTAGGTGTCCAGGTTGGCCTATGGTTTCACTGACAGCTTGTCAGCCTTCACCAATGCCAGGTGACCTACAGGTTGCATCAGTGTTATTTGGACCTGGGATGGTCACCATGCAAGGAAGGAAAACCAAGAAACTACCATCCGTAGGTGGTTCCTGGCTTTTTATTTTTAGTGCTGTTTTCATGTCAGCCCCCGAGGCCTAGTATCCCAGGATGGGCTGTGGGTCCAGAGGCTGCACCATCCCAGCCTAGGTTGATGTTAGCTGAGGCAGAGTTGCCACGATATGAGTTCAAGCCCAGTGCTGGGCAAACAACAACAACAACAACAACCAAATTAAAAATAAATAAATAAATAAATAATTTTAAAAGTATTAAAAATACCCTGGCACTGTCTATGGTCCACGCCTGTAATCTTAGCTACTCAGGACGCTGAGATGTGAACATCACGGTCCAAAGCCAGCCAGGACAGGAAAGACTGTGAGACACTTATCTCCAATAAACCACTAGAAAACCAGAAGTGGTGCTATGGCTCAAGCATTATAGCACTCGCCTTGAGCTGAAGAGCACAAGGACAGCTCCCAAGGCCAGAGTTCAATTCCCATGTATATATGTACATATATATATATATATACATATATACATATATATGTATATATATGCATATATATGTATATATATGTACATATATATACTTACATACATACATACACACATACATACATACATATATGCATACATACAATACTGATGAAACTCCCTGGCTTGGAATTCATGCCCTATTTTTCTGTCAGGCCTGGCAATCAAACTCAGAGTTTGGGTAACTCTAATTCACTGGGGAGATGGGGAAACTCACCCTCTTGTAAGACAAGCAATTCAGGCCTGTTCCCTAGGCCTGAATTCAATCCCCAGCCCTGTTAATGTAATATTCATTCACATTTGAAATAATGATTAATATCTACATACTTATATTTATTGCAATTTGCTTTGAGTGTATTTATTTTATTTTTTGTATTATTTATTCATTATTTTATTGGCTATTATTACACTTATAACATATATTAAATTGATTGCATCTTATGAGAAACATACAGACTTGCATATGTATTATATATCTTAATTCAGACCCAGGACATTTATTGAAATACTATAGTAGATCATCCCATGCTTAGAAAAACAGAAAGAATCCATCAACCAAATTAATTTATCCCTAGGCACCCCAGTGGCTCACATCTGTAATCCCAGCTACTCAGGAGGTGAGAACTGGAAGATGAAGTTTCAAAGCCAATCCAAGAAGCAAAGCCTGAGAGATATCATCTCCAATTAACTGGCAAAAAGCCAGTCTACAGGTATGGCTGAAGTGGTAGAAAATCATCTACGAACAACCAAGCCAAGAAAGAGCAAGCTGAGTTCAAGTGCGTGGAGAGGGGTGTAGGGGGATAAAGGGGAGGGAAATCCTCCAAAAAACAGAGAACAAAACAACAGTACACAAATCCCACCTAATTTATGGTACCAACAAACTGAAAATACAATCAGCTTATGCATTTGTATAATTTTACATGAGCCAATATATTCTTAGGTACACTTCAAGCTATGTGTTTAATAATATGTATATATAAATTAATGATGTATATATATATAAATAAACTAAGAAACCAGCCAATGAAAAAATATTTCTGAATTAGTGTCTTAACCATGGCATTATAAATTATTTGTACAAAAAGTATGTTTGAAGTTTCTTTCTTTAGAATCAATCGTAAAATGTTTGTTCATGTACCATACATCAGTGGCTCACACCTATAATCCTAGTTACTCAGGAGGCTGAGAGGTGAGGATGGCAGTTCAAGGCAAGCCCCGGGAGACACTTACCTCCAATAAACCAGTAGAAAACCAGAAGTGGCGATGTGGCTCAAGTTTTACAGTGCTCGCAAAAAGCTGAAGAGCACAGGGATAATGCCCAATCCCAGAGTTCAAGCCCCACCACCGACAAAATAAAAAAAGGAAAGAAGTTTGTTCATACAATATTCTAACATTCTGATTCTTAGGAAACTTTTCTTCCAGGGTCTTATGCTCTTTAGGCAACTATTCCACTACTGAGCTATATCATAGTACCAACGTTTTTGTTTTTCATTTTAGCATCCAGTTTATTACCAAAATGCTTACAAGTACTTAATGTCCTCACAGAAGTTAGTGTTTATTCAGAAACTCAACCTTTGGTGGTATGTGGACTCCCCTAGTCTATTTCGTGGTAGGCACTGAGGAAAACTCACAGGACACAATTGCAGACATTTTTTAATTATAAAAATAACTCTAAATAGAAATAACATCAACTTCCGGTCACGGGTGGCTTATGCCTATAATCCAAGCTACTCAGGGGGCTAAGATTTGAGGAAGGCAACTCAAGGCCAGCCAGGGAGGA
The DNA here is from genome assembly GCF_024711535.1 of Dipodomys merriami. NCBI lineage: Eukaryota > Metazoa > Chordata > Mammalia > Rodentia > Heteromyidae > Dipodomys > Dipodomys merriami. Next base: position 1,113,209 of record NW_027204071.1, read on the forward strand.
AAGTCTGTGAGACTCTTATCTCCAATAAACCTCTAGAAAACTGGAAGTGGTACTGTGGCTCAAGTGCTTGAGCATTTGCCTTGAGCACAGGGATAGCACTCAAGCCCAGAGTTCAAGCCTCACAACCAACAAATTTTAAAAAAAAGAAAAAATAAGAAATAACATCAACTGTCCCAAACTTCTAGGGAGAAATGATATCCTCATTTTCATTCTCACTCTTCATGGCAGATGGTCAAAAACACCAATGTGCTATGCTGAAATGAAAAACTCTCATGTTATAAAATCAAAATGGTTCAAATAAAGTCAAAATGAACTTTAAAAAAATAATAAAAATGCTAATGAAACTCCTTGGCTTGGAATGTGTGATTTTTTATCTGCAAGGCCTGGGATTTGAACTTAGGGACTGAGTAACTATGTTGCACTGTGGGGGAAGGGGAAGCTCACTATGCTTGAAGACCAGAAATTCAGGACTGATTGCTAGGCCTGAATTCATGCCCCAGTCATACTCCTTATATATATTTTAAAGATAGCATTGAATTTCCATATACATGTTCAGTCTATATGTTTGGTGTGGTTATTCATTGTATTTGTTGTTTTATTCATTTATTTACCGTTTATTTTACCGACTGTGAGTACACCTAAACATATATGACATTATTTACATACTATCAAATTGCATCTAGATTTGTAGACTTATTCTCCATCATGCCTGATACCCAGCACTCTCCCAGAAACGGAAAACAGGTGTCACACTTGGCTTCTTACTCGAGGATGAAATTCTTGGCAGGCACTGAGATCAAGCCCTAGAGGTGGCCAAAATAGCCATACATGGATAGGCAGGTGGTAGTATGCCAATAAATGCGTATCATTAGACAGTGCCAGAGCCGTGTATCTAGTATTCAATGATATCTACTATGTTCCTACGAAGTCTTAGGCATTTAGACAGCCTAGATATTATGGAGAAAGAACATACAACGATCAAAGAAAAGTCCAAGAAATATGATAGATCTATTCAACATTTGGAAGACACCATCAGAAAGCCTAATCTGAGGATAATGGGTGTAGAGGAGCACCTAGAAACAGAAGTTAATGGTCTAGGAAATTTGTTTAACAGGATCCTAGCAGAAAACATGCAAACAGATAGGCCTATTCAGATACAAGAAGCTTTTAGAACTCCAAATAGACCGGACCAGAACAGGACAACCCAGCATCACATTATAATCTTCACAGGATCAATTCAGACCAGGGAAAAGAACCTTAAAGCTGTCAAGGAGAAAAGATCAATCACCTATAAAGGGAAACCAGTTAGAATCACCTCAGATTTCTCAGCAGTGACAATCAAAGCAAGAAGAGCCTGGAATGATGTATACCGTGCCGTAAGACAAACAAAAATTAACTAAGAAAACTGTACTCAGCTAAACTTTCCTTCATAAACGAAGGTCAAAAAAAATCTTCCATAACAAAGAAAAAATGAAACAATATATCTCTACCAAACCAGCCCTATGAAAGATTCTTAAAGATGTCCTACACATAGAAAACCAACAAGACCACAATAAAGGCCAAGAAACTGGAGCCAAACTGAGAATCCAAGAACCATAGAAAGAACCCAGTTGCCACAGCCCCCAAGAAGGTGGATAAAATGGCAGAAACTCCCAAATACTTCTCAGATCTATCTCTCAACATTAATGGACTTAACTCTCCAATTAAGAGACACAGACTGTCTAGTTTGATTAAAAAGCAAGAAACTTCTATCTGCTGCCTTCAGGAGTCACATCTTGTCCATAAAACCAAACACATTTACAGTGTTAAAGGCTGGAAAAAAATCTACCAAGCAAACAGCCCCCATAAACAGGTATGAGTTGCAATCCTAATATCAGATAAAATAGAATTCAATTTAAAATAAGTGAGAAGAGTTAAAGAAGGTTGCTACATACTAATTAATGTATCTCTCCTTCAGGAGGATATTACAATTCTAAATATCTACTAACCAAACGAAGCACCCAAATTTATCCAAGAAACCCAACTTTCCCTCAAATCCCACATAGATCCAAAGACATTGGTTGTTTAGGACTTTAACACACCACTATCCCCACCAGATAGATAAACTTGGCAAAAACTCAACAAAGAACCTGAATATCTAAACAACTGCATAGATCAACTAGATTTAACAGACATCTACCGAATATTTCACCCAGCAGCATCAGAATACACGTTTTTCTCAGCAGCATATGGAACAATTTCCAAAATAGACCACATTTTAGGCCACAAAGAAAATTTTCCAAATTCAGAAACATTGAAGTTATACCTTGCATTCTCTCAGACGACAAGGGATTAAAAGTAGGACTCCACACCAAAAGCCACTAAAGAAAGTCCTGTAACACATGGAGGCTGAACAACACACTGCTGAATCACGAGTGCATCATGGAAGATATTAGAAATGAAATTCAAATATTCATGATATTCAACAAAAATGAGCACACAACTTACCAGCTCCTCTGGGACACAGCAAAGGTAGTACTCAGAGGCAAGTTTATAGTTCTGAGTTGCTACATCAATATATTGCAGAGATCTGAAACCAAAAATTTAATGAGACATCTGAGCCTCCTTGAAAAAGAGCAGCAGGATAAACCCCAACCCAATAGACAGAAAGAAATAATTAAAATTATATCAGAATTAAATGAATTAGAATTCAAAAAAGCCATATAAAAAATCAACAAAACAAAGATATGGTTCTTCGAAAAAATTAACAAAATTGACAGACCCTTAGCAAATCTTATGGGAAAAAGAAAACAACATACCCAAATAAATGAACTCAATGATGAGAATAGAAACATCACCAGAGAAACAACCAACATTCAGAACATTATAAGGAAATACTTCTCAAAACTTTTTGCTAATAAGATTGAGAACTTGGCAGAAATGGACCTTTTCCTAGAAAATACTGACATGCCAAAACTAAACCAAGATGAGTTAAATCAACTTAAAAGGCCCATATCAAGCACTGAAATATAGACAGTAATAAGAGGTCTCTCATCTAAGAAAAGCCCGGGTTCAGATGGATTCACAGCGGAATTATACAAGGTCTTCAAAGCAGAGCTCACATTAATACCCTTCCAACTCTTCAATGAAATTGAAAGAAAAAATTCACTACGGAACTCATTCTATGAAGCCATCATAACCCTCATCACAAAACCAGGCAGGGTGTTATCAAAGAAAGAGAACCATAGACCAATTTCTTGGATGAACATTCAGGAAAAACTTCTCAACAAAATTTTGGCCAATCGACTTCAACAATTCATCAAAAAAATCATACACCAAGATCAAACAGGATTCATTTCAGGGATGCAAACCTGGTTCAATATACGCAAATCCATTAGTATAATTCATCACATCAACAGGAGCAGAGATAAGAACGACATGGTTATATCAATAGATGCAGAAAAAGCATTTGACAAGATCCAACACCCCTTTATTATGAAGGTTCCGGAAAAATTAGGAATCCATGGAACATTCCTCAATACAATAAAGGCTATATATGACAAACTTACAGTCAGCATTACAGTTAATGGTGAAAAACTAAAGCTATTTCTCTTAACTCAGGAATGAGTCAAGGACATACACTCTCTCCACTTCGCTTCAATCTGATATTAGAATGCCTAATTACAAATAAGACTAGATGCAAACGTAAAGGGGATCCAAATAGGGAAAGAAGAAGTAAAACTCTCCCTTTTTGCAAATGACATGATCTTGTGTTTAAAGAATCCCACAGACCCCACTCCCAAATTACTCAAGCTGATTCAAAACTTTGGCAAAGTAGCAGGGTATAAAATTAACCCTCTACAATCAATGGCTTTTCTGTATGCCAATAATGAAAAAAGTGAGGCTGAAATTAGGAAAGTAAGTCCATTCGTAATAGCCCCACCAAAATAAAATACCTAGGAATTAACCAAAGAAGTGAAGGACATCCATGAAGAAAACTTTGAATACATGAAAAAGGAAATCAAAACAGAACTTAGAAAGTGGCAAAAACTCACATGCTCCTGGATTTGAAAGATCAAGATCGGGAAAATGGCCATACTTCTGAAGGCTATCTCCAAATTCAATGCAATACCTATCAATATTCCAACCTCATTCTTCAAGGAATTAGAAGAGGCGATCCAAAAATACATATGGTACAGTAAAAGACCCCGAATAGCAAAAACAATCCTCAACAGACAGAATCGGGCTGGAGGAATATCAATACCAAATTTCAAACTCTACTACAAAGCCATAGTAATCAAAACGGCATTGTACCTGCATAAGAACAGACCTCAGGACCAATGGAACAGAACTGAAAACCCAGAAATGAACACACAGCCCTATAGCCAACTAATCTTCGATAACGGATCTCAAAAAATAGAATGGAAGAAAACAGCCTCTTCAGTAAATGGTGCTGGCAAAACTGGTTAACTACTTGTAGACAATGAAAGCTAGATTCTTATATATCATTCTACACCAGAATCAACTCCAAATGGTTCAAAGACCTCAGAGTCAAAGCAGACAATCTGAAAACATTACAGTATGGAATAGGAGAAACCCTAGGTCTCATTGGCACAGGGTGAAATTTTTTTAATAGAGACCCAGAAACACAACAAGTCAAAGAAAGGTTGAACAAATGGGATTGCACAAAATTGCAGAGCTTCTGCATTGACAAGCACATAGCTAGCAAGATCAATTCAAAGCCCACAGATTGGGATAAGTTCTTCACTAGCCATACAACCGACAAGGGTCTCATATCTAAAATATACCTGGAGCTAAAAAATTAAATCCTCCAATAACAAATCTCCAAAGAAACAACTGCCCAATAAATAAGTGGGCTAAAGACTTACAGAGAAACTTCTCTGAAGAGGAAAGAAGGATTGCCTATAGACACATGAAGAAATGCTCAACCTCTCTAGCCATAAAAGAAATGCAAACCAAACCATAGAGATACAACCTCACCCCAGTTAGAATGGCAATAATCAAGAACTCTAATAACAACAGATGCTTGAGGAGATGCAGAGAAAAGTGAACATTACTACATTGTTGGTGGGAGTGTAAACTTGTTCAACCACTTTGGAAAGCAATATGGAGGTTCCTCAAAATACTCCACAGAGAGCTCCCCTATTTCCCAGCAATCCCACTTTTGGGCATTTATCTAAATGATCACAAACAAGACCACACTAAAGCTGCCAGCACGACTATGTTTATTATTGCAGCATTATTTACCATAAGTAAGATATGGAACGAACCCTGATAGCTCTTAGTAGATGAATGGATCAAGAAAATGTGGCATATATACACAATGGAATTCTATGCCTCCATCAAAAATAATGACATTGCTCCATTTGTTAGGAAATGAAAAGGCTTGGAAAAAATTATGTTAAGTGTACTTGTTAGATTGGTAGTTAAACAAAGGATATTATTGTTAATATTAATTTTAATTCAATTTCAGGGAACTCTCCTGTCTCTGACCTCCTAACACTTGTATTTTGGGATTTGTCCCTGGAAATCTAGGATTTAGCAGGACTCAAAATAAACCAAGATCTTGCCCCTGTAGTTGTAACTCCTTTGTGTGGTATTCTCACAATTAAAAAAAAAAGCCAAGAGTATTTGAATTCTACTATTAAGGTTTAATGATAGATTTCTACTGATCTTTCTCTTAAGTGTGTTGGAGAAACCAAAGCTGAAGTTAACTTGGACTTTTGTTGTGAATGTAAATGTCTTAACTACCATCTCTGGTAGTTAGTACCATTAAATTTCAATTAGCCATCACAGGCTGAAGCCTGTAATCCTAGCTCCTCAGGAGGCTGAGATCTAAGGATCTTTATTAAAAGCCAGCTCGGATAGGAAAATCCACGGGACTCATACTCCAATTGACTGCCAAAAACACTAGAGGTGGAGATGTGTCTCAAGTAGTAGAGAGCTAACCTTGAGGGACAAAGCCCAGGTTCTGAGTTCAAGCCTAGATACTGACCATCAATTAACAATTTCAGAGGTTCCACTGTGAGTGCTATATTCTTTTTGAGACTGAAGTATTTTTTTCGCATAGTCTTTCAAACCACAGCATCTCTAATGGAGAATCATTGTAGATCCTTTTCCACTTGAATAATTGTTATTCTCCAGGAGTAGAGTGGCCAAGAGGCTTGCAGATCAAGAGCTCGAATATTAAATTGGCTAAAAAGAGATCAAATTAAAATTTATTCTTTTGTTGCAAATACCACATTTTTGGTATGTGTTTGCTAGCCCTGGCACTTGAGCTGAAGGCCTGGGTGCTGTTCCTGAGCTTTTGTGTCCAAGACTATTGCTCTACCACTTGAACCACAACTCTACTTCGGGCTTATTGGTGGTTAATTGGAGATAAAAGTCTCACAGACATTCTGGACCAGGGTGGCTTCAAACTAGAATGTTGAGTAGCCAGGATTACAGGTATATACCACCTGCATCTGGCTCAAATACCACCTATAATGTTAAAAGTCAAGGATATCTGTTAACATCTATCTCTGACAGATGTACAATGTTTTACTCCTCACTGAATGAATGTTCCTTTGAACAGTATTGCATCAAATGGAGTGGACTCAAGTTAGGTATTGAACACCAACAATCTGGTTTGGTGGAAGTGGCCTTGTTTTTCTACACCCTATTTGGCCATTGGTGTGGATTGTAGAAAAAAAGACAATTCAGTAAAAACAAATTCAAAGAGTCTGAGACACTTACACATGTTCTGGACATCACTTCCTCATGGGCTGCTGTTGTGCAGGCCCAATATTTGATCTGAAGAGAAACTAGGAATTACAAAAGTTAAAACCCAAAGTCTAGTAACCTCTAAAAGGCCTGTGTAACTCCTTGATCCTCATACCTGATACTGTGACTTAGTGGGAAAGGCAAAGGGCAGATTTCTAGCTATTGCAGACTTCTCCCTTAGTGAACAATAAGTTACCACCTTCAGTCCTGGTTCCAGCACAGACTTGGCTCAGGTCTGTGAACCTGAGTGTAGACGTTTGAATCTCCATAGTGTGAATGGAAATTTGGCCTCCTACTAAGATAGCAGTTTGAGGGACTTGGATAGCTGTGGGCAAGTCTCTTTTTAATAGGCTGTTCTTTGTGCACATTTGGTTTAGATGCAGGGATACATAACTAACTAGTCGCAGTGGTCACCCCAGGGTAGAGCAAGAAAGACAGAGTAGAGGGACAGTGATCAAGCTCAAGCCATCTGCCATTTTATGCTGCTTTAATTGATATGTTCTTCATGTATTTTAGTAATTCAAGAATAAAAATTAACATTACATATAGATTTATAATTGCCTCTTTCTTTCTGACAAAAATTAAAAGTAAAAATGAATTTAAATAGAAAGGCAATATGGTAAGAGCAGGGAAAAGGAATGGAACAATGATCATGGGCAGCTCCTGAAGTCCAACCTGGAGGTTTTATTTACCAACATCGGGGAATAAAATGAAACTATGTAACAAGACAGGCCTGCCTGCTTTTTCTCAGCAACAAGGCAGCCTTGTCTGCTTTCCTTAGCAACACAACAGCCCTGCCTGTGTTCCCTCATTTATGCCAGAATCAAAGGGGTCAATAGACCATGACTAAGGGACGAAATTAGAGCTGTCATTGAAAGATCAAAAAGAACAATCCATGGATATGTCTAGAAACGTATAAAGCATCCGAAGCCTTAAACACAGGCCTTTCAGAAAGAAAGCCAAGATGTGCTCTGAGGTCTGTAGATTCCCTTACTCAGAGAACACACAAACCTCCCAATGACAGAATCATCCCTGCCAACAATAGAACTTCCTAGTGAGGCTCAGGTAATAAAAGACACATTAAACTTTTCTCGCTGCCTGAAACCAGCACACACTCAGAGGGCACCAGGACAATACGGGGGGGAGGGCTCAGCCATATTGCAAACAATGGATGATGCTCAGAGGCCCACACCTAATCTCATGATGTACTCAGACCTCCTAACAGCTTCCAGGGTGTCTGCAGCCCTTCAAAAAGATCAATCTGTAATGCCCAGCTCTAAAGCCTACCCTGTGTTTAGGGGCCCCCTGAGCTCAGCTTCTGCTCCTGAACCTGCCCATGTATTCTATAAAGAGCCAGAGAAACCCTTGGCATTTGTTGTGCCCCAGAAGTCAGGCCACAGTGAGGCTTCTGCAGCCCCCACCCTTGCTCCATGCATAGCCCCCAACAAGGGAACACCCCCAGGCTCCACCGCAGACCTCTGATGTGTAATAAAAAGAGGCTGTGCTTGTGCTGGCACAGTCACCAGTCAGCAGTCCAGGCAAAGGGGCATCTGCTAAGGCCACCCCAAGTAGCTGTGGATCTCTGACATCAACACAGAGGCAGGCAGGTGCACCCATGCAGGCTGCCTTTGAGAAGCTCCTCTTCCAAGTACTGGCCTGCCTGGTGGCCTTTGAAGCAGAATATGACACTGCAAAATTTCACAGTACACTAGAAGAACCCAACAAGCAATGGCGCTGTGCTCAGTGACCTACCCAAGGTAGGAAATGAGAGAGAGAGAGAAAGAGAGAGAGAGAGAGAGAGAGAGAGAGAGAGAGAGAGAGAGAGAGAGAGAGAGAGAGAGAGAGAGAGAGAGAGAGAGAGAGAGAGGCTATCTGTGCTTAATACCTATTTCAATATCCTTGGCGAGTAATGCATATTTTTATCAAGAAATAAAGAGGAAAACTTCAAACTCTAACTCTGATGGAGTAGCTAGGATCAATCTATACTTCCTACCATAAACAATCACAAAAGTGGAAGCTATGTGAAACTATATATGTATATAAATGTATATATAATATAAATATGTAGGCATATATATGTATATTCACATATACAATGTGAATATATAAGGTATTATATATATATATATATATATATATATATATATGTATACAGAGGGAAAAATAGAAATACATAGTATTTGAAGGAATAAAAACCAATACCTTCCCAATTGTGATTGAAAGCATGAACCCTTCCATGCAGGAATCTATCAGCTCAAAAAAGTCAATTAACTTAATTACACAGGTCCACATTAAGACACATTCTAATTAAACAAAAAAAGAAAACCTCCCAAAGCATAAAGACACAACTCATCACACGCAAGTAATCTTCAATGATATTAAGACAAATTTCTCATCAGAAACTAGATTCACTATTAGACAGCAAGGGCAACAAATTTAAAGTGTTAAAAGGACAGATCTAAAACCCACCTTTCTAACAAATATACTTCCTCCAGGAGGGATTTTTTTGGGGGGTCCAATCGTGGGGCCTGAACTCTGGGCCTGGGTGCTGCCCCTCAGGTCTTCAGCTGAAGGCTAGCGCTCTACCACTTGAGCCACAGCACCACTTCTGGCTTTTTTCTTTTTGCTTATGTGGTGCTGCGGAATCGAACCCAGGGCTTCAGGCATGCAAGGCAAGCGCTCTACCACTGAGCCACCTTCCCAGCCACCAAATATACTTCCTCCAAATGTAGAGATGAGCTAAGAACCTACCGATGGCTCAGTCCAATAATCCTAACTACTCAGGAAGGTGAATTGTGAGGGTGGTGGCTCAAAGCCACCCTGGAACTTGTCCCCTCAGGAGGAAGTTGTCCTTGAGAAGGACGATGGCCTTTATGCAGTGCTATTGCTGAAAAAAGACATTGGATAAGGTGGCCATCAAGAATGGAGGCTATTAGCTAGTGTCTCCAGAGAAGCAATTTATAAGATTCAGTAGTCCTCTAGAAAATCAGAGGATTTTGACCACTGTCCTAGTGGTTTCAGAAATGCCACGAGAATTACCAGAGCAACCTCAAGCCACATGGATTCCTTAGCAAGTCTTTGAGTCCTAAGAGCTAGAGTGTCAATGTTGGCAGGCTGTGATTGGTCCGCTATTTCTCTGACCTCACTGACCCAGACTCTGATTGGTCCATTTCTTCTATAACATCACTATGCCTGGTTGTGATTGCTCCATTGTGTGAGGTCATGAAGGATGTATAGGAAGCCACTGTGCTCCAACCTATGTCAGTTAACAGAGATTGGAGCTCTTGGTTGATGACCCGCTGGACTGAATCAAAGTTAAATGATTTTTTCGGTAGTGGGGACTGGCTGTTATTTGGATTTTGGTATTTCTTTTTACTCTTTCTGGGTTTTCCTTTATATAATTTAATTTATTTAGGTAGACTTGCTACCTGCCATTGTAGCAGAAGGATGGAAGTACAGAAAGAATCGATCTCAAGCTCCTTGAAGGAAGAGATCATCAAACAATACCAGAAGAAAGAGCTCTTCGACACTGGTACCTATAGAAAAGTGAAGCTGGCCCATTCCCTCCTCACATTTAAAACACTCTGGAAGTGAGAGTCCTCATCATTGGACAAAGAATGAGGTGGACATTTTTAAGAAGGCATGGCACAAACACATCATCAGGTTGTACTAGGTAATAGAGAAGGAAGAGTATGTGTATCTCATCATGGAACTGGCCACTAGGGGATACCTCCTGGGGTGGATCTGAAAATTCTGCCACCTATATGAGGATGAAGCCAGGAGGCTTGTCACACATGTTGTAAGTGCTGTTCACTACTTACACCAAACAAAATCATACACGAAGACCTCAAGTCCAACAATATCCTTTTGGACACCAAAGACAGTATCAAGGTCAGTGGCTCACCCTGGGGCAGTTGCTAATGAATGTATGTGGTACAGTGCTATTCCATTCCCCTGAAATGTTCTTGGAAGAAATGATGGCCTGGTGCAGGTGTCTCACACCTGTAATCCTAGCTATTCAGGAGACCGAGATCTGAGGATAATGGTTCAAAGCCAGCCCGTATGGCTCTACACTCTGAGCAGACTCAAACTTATATCAAAGACTAATTTCGGTAGGAAATGGCAGAGGATAGAAGTGGCTAGCAAAATAGCTACCATTCTTCTCAGAACAAGCTGCTAAATGTGGGCCCAGATGAATAGGGTTATAAAATGTGAGGTGTGCATAAATTTTGACTCATCCAAAAAAGGCTGCAATTAATATATGTCTGTCATGGATGGACACAAAATAATCTATTTATGTGAAATATATTGACTAAACAATTTCATAAGGGAAAAAGGGAAGATTAAAATTTCTGGGGCTGGGGGACGGTGGCTCACACCTGTAATCCTAACTACTCAGGAAGCTGATTTCTGAGGATCACAGTTGAAAGCCAGCCCAGGCAGGAAAGTATGTGAGACTATTATCTCCAATAAAACACTAGAAAACCAGAAATGCTGTAGTTCAAGCGGTAGAGAACTCGCCTTGAGCTGAAGAGCACAGAGACAATGCCCAACCCAGAGGTCAAGCCCCATGACCGACCAAAAACAAAACAAAACAAAACAAAATTTTCTGGTGCATTTCATTGTGTGGATTCCATCAGTATTGAAAGGAAAGTTCACAAGCAGAGGTAATGGTAAAAAAAAAAGTAGTGTGGATATAATTAATGTCACTGAATTCTATACCTAGCAAGCATGAGGCCCTGTGTTCAAACCCCTGAACTTCCAAAAAAATGCTAAATCTTCCTTCTGTTACCTACCTTAAGTGGTAGGTGCTCTTCTACTGTTATGATTGTATTGCTCAGAGCTTCTCTGGTGGATGTTTATTCATGCTTTTACACATAATCCATTATTTGAATATTGATGCTGAGTTTTAAAGTGTAATTTGTATATTAAAATAAGGGCAAAGCCTGTATTTCTAACTCAAGAGGCTAAAGCAGGAAGGTGCCTATTCAGTCAAGGCTGCATAGAGAGGTTCTTCCTAAAACCCCATGCTACTGCTGAAACCGGAGGGACAATTGATTGCAAGCAATTACAAGTGAGAGATAAGGTTCTGATCATATTACGTTTTGGTCATGTCAGTTTGGATTTAATATTTACATAAATATTAAAAGTTTTCCTTTTCCCCTTACTCTCAGTATGTCATTTTGAAACTTTGTAGTATGTTTTTGTTTGCTGCACTTAAAAGTTTTCCTTTGTATCATATTAAACATGATTTTTTCTGTATTACAATTTATTATTTATTTTTGAAATTTTTATGTTTTTTTTCTCTAACTAGGGACTGACCACTGTCTCAGAGATTTTGTTCAGTTCTGCCAATTGAGCCACAGCTCAACTTCCAGCTTCTTTCTTTTTTGAAGAGTCTCATGAGAATCCCAGCTCTACTAAGGAAGCTGAAATCTGAGGATCTTGGTTTGAAGCCAGTATGAACAGCAAAGTCTGAGGGTTTTTTTAATTATTATTATTTTGCCATTGGTTATGGGCCTGAAAACTAGGCTTTGGCGCTGTCCATCAGCATTCCATCTTAAGGTTAGTGCTCTATCAACTGAGCTGCAACAACATTGTTGGCTTTTCTTGCTTATGTGGTTATGAGGAATCAAACCCAGGTCCACATACATGCAAGGCTAGCATCCTACCACTGAGCCAACTTCCCAGATGAAGTCTGAGATTCTTATCTCCAATTAATAACCAAAAAGCTTGGGGTTGTAGTACTCTAGACTTGAGTAAAACAGGGCAAGTTCAACCCCTAGTACTGGTAATTACATACACAAATCTCATGGACTTTCTTGCTAGTGCTGGCTTTGAACTGCGGCCTGGGTAGCTAGAATCTACAGGCATGAGCAACCAGCCTCTGACATTTTAAAATTTTTACTCAGCTCTTTCTTGACTTCAACCTCAATGCCTTTTAATTGCGGTCAGTAGACCTGATCTCTGGGCCTCATTGCTGTTTCTTATATATTTTTAAGGAGGGTGGAGTTGAACCCTCGGCCTGAGTGCTGTCTTTGAGCTCTTCAGCTTAAGGCAAATGCTCTACTATTTCAGCCACAGAGCCACTTCAGGCTTTCTGTTGGTTAATTGGAGATAAGTTCTCATTAACTTTCCTTTGCAGGTTGGTTTTGAACCATGATTTTCATATCTCAAACCCCTGAATATCTAGGATTACAAGCTAGAGTCTCAGCGCCCTTATGTTTATTAGTTTTTTGACTCAAGTATTATGTTTTACAACTCAACCATAGCTCCACTCCTAGCTTTTTGCTGGCTTATTACACATAAGATTTTAATGTACTTTTCTGGATAGTCTGGCTTCAAACCATGATCCTCAGATTTCAGCTTCCTGAAGTGCTCTGATTATAGACAACAAACGTTTAAAAACGTTAATATGTTATTTTTTTCCAATTTTTCTTTTTAAAAATTTCCTTGTTTGTTATTTTTGTTTATGTGCTAGTCCTGGGGCTACAAATCAGGGCCTGGATTCAATACCAGAGCTTTATCTTCAAGACTAGTGGCTTACCACATGAACCAAAATATAACTTGTGGCTATACTTGTTTTGTCTTGGTGCTTGAAATAAGGCCCTGATTGCTGTCCTAGAAAGTGATTGCACAGTTTTCCACTTGAGTCACAGCTAAACTCCAGCTTTTTTAAAATTCTTGGTAGCTAATAGGAGATAAGAGTCTTATGCAAAGCCAAGCATGAATCGGTTTTTTGAAATCTGAGGATCATGGTTCAATACCAACCAAGGCAAGAAAGTCCATGAGAATCTTAGCTCCCATTAATCAATGAAAAGCTGGGAGTGGTGGATCTCTAACCTTGAACAAAACAGCACAAGTTCAAGCCATAGGACAGCACACTGATGCACACACAGAGAAAGCCTCATGGATTTTCTTGCATGGGCTAGCTTTGAAGCATGATCCTCAGATTTCAACCTCCCTTCATCTTCTCTTCTTTGAAAATTTTATTGGTCCTGTGGCTTGACCTCTAACTCTGGGGCCTATAACTTACCTTTTACACTCAAGGCTGATGCTTTTACAACCTCACCCACAGCTCAAGGTTTTGGGCTGTGTAGATGAAGATGAGTCTCAAGCACATTCCTGCCCATGCTGATTTGAGATTGCAATCATCAGAAGTCAGCCTCTTGTATAGTAAGGATTACAAACATGACCAGAAACATTTGGGTCATTTTAACACTTTAATATGTGCTTGCTTCCACCTTCTTTTCTTATTTTCTTCATTTTTGCTTGTCCTAGGAGTAGAAATTGAAGCACAGATGCTGTTTTAGTGCATATATGGGACTAACCGTAACATTTGGCTTTTGGGTGGAAGATAATTGGAGACAAGAGATTCATGTAGAGGTAGGCCAGATTCGGGAAGCTGAACATTGAGGAAAGTCATTAACACTCTTTTCTCCAATTAACCACTAAAAATCTGAAAGTAAGTAGGTCATTGAAGAAAACAGTGCAAGTTCAAACACAAGGATTGGCACAGAGAGAGATACAGAGAGACAGAGAGACAGAGAACAAAGACACAGAGAGAGATATAGAGAGAGAGACAAAGAGAGAGATACAGAGAGAGGGATCTTCTGAACTCATATAACTGAGCTGAGCTTTAAACAGTATCCTCAAATTTCAGCCTGAGTAGCTAGAATCACAGATATGAGCCAACAATGATTGGTCCATTGAAACCTCTGGTATTGCCTCTTTCTTCTCTTCTTCTAACCTTCTTTTCATTTATTTCATTATTTTTGTGTTTGTTGGTCCAGGAGCTTGAACTCATGCAAGGCCTGACCTGATACATGAGGTGAAATCTGCCCATCATAGTTTGAAAGCAGCCTGAGCAAGAAAGTCCATGAAACTCTTATTTCCATTCAATCAAAAAAAAAATCCTATCTCCAGTGTGGCTACCACACACAAAACAGTCTCCTGGAATTTCTTTTTATTTTTTTTCCTTTTATTTTATTGTGAAAATACTGTACAGAGGGGTTACAATTACATGGGCAAGATAATGAGTATATTTCTTATCAAGAATTGTAGCCTCCTCCTTTGTTTCCTCTTCCCATCCCTTCCCATCCTCTCCCTGCCCCCCCCCCAGGCAATCATCCCTGCTCTCCCTCCCCTCCCCCAGCACCAAATTTGTAAAGGTCGTTTTTGACATAACGACTTGTACATCTCATGGTTGCAATGGGTCCACGTGTATCCCTGTTTAAACAATTTGTTTTTCCCCTTCCCCTCCACAAATTATACCGACATCAAATACAGTGAAAGCAGGGGTTATACTGTGGGGGAGAGACATATAAAGCAACAAAGAAATAATCTTATAAATGTGTTAGAAACAATTGCATGAAAGAAAAAAAAAACATTTGAATACATATCTTAGGGTTCATTTTCCTAACATCACCTTATCTGACCTTTTCTGCTTGACTCAGTACACAATGGAATTCTATGCCTCCGTCAGAAAGAATGGCATTGCACCATTTGTTAGGAAATGGAAAGACTTGGAAAAATTATATTCAGTGTAGTAAGCCAGGCCCAAAGGAACATGGGTCCCATGGTTTTCTGGAATTTCTTGACTGGGTTTGCCTTTACACTGGATCTTATATTTCAACCTCCTGCTTTTCTAGAATTACAGACATGAGCCAACAGGCCAAGGTTCTCTACTTCAATCATTTAATTGTCTTATTGTAATCCTGAGGCTGGATCTCTGAGCCACGGCACTGTTTCATAGGTTTTTCCTCAGGGCTGGTACTTTCCAACTACAAGCACATCCTCATTTCTGACTTTTTTTTGCTGATTAGTTGGAGACTTAGGCACATCCCTGCCCAGGTTGGCTATGAACAACAACCTTTATATTTCAGGTTTCTGAATCATTAGGATTAAACACACCAAACAAAAATTCATGGATAATTTTGAAACTTTAATTGGATTTTCTCACAAATTTTTTTTCCCCAAGCCTTGAGGCTTGAAATCAGGGCTTGGGCACTGTTCCTGAGCTTCTTTTACTGAAGGTGAGGACTCTATTACTGGAGCCACAGTGCCACTTCCAGCCTTTCCTATTCATGGGGTACTGAGGAAACAGACCCAGGAATTCAAACATGCCACGCAAGCACTCTATCACTAAGCCATATTTCCTGCCATTCTTACACCTTTTATTTGTATTTTTATTTCGTTGTGTATGCTGGTCCTGGGTCTACAAATCAGCCCAGGTGCTATCCCCGAAGGGTTTACTCAAGACTAGCAAGTTAAGACATGAGCCACCACACAACTTGTGGCTATTTTTTGATGTGGTTTGGTTTTAAGTACCTACTTAGTGTTGAGTATATGAATTCTTCTATCTGGGCTGGCTTTCAACTGTGAGCCTCAGATTTGAGCCTCCTAAGTAGCTACCATCTCAGGTGTTTGCCACCTATGCTTGGCTCATTTTAAACTGTGAAATTGGCTCTTTCTTCTCCCACCCTCCTCCACATTTATTTTATTCTCTGTATGTGTGTTGGCCCTGAAGTTAATATCAAGGTCTGGGTGCTGTTTCAGAAATTATTTTCTCATTTCTGCCATTGGAGCCACAGCTCAATCGCCAGGTTTTATTTTTCTTCCTTTTGGAGATGAGTCTCATGTAAAGCCCAGCAAGACTCAGGAGGCTGAAATTTGAGTATCACAGTTTGAAGCCAGCCTGAACAGGAAAGTTCATGAGATTCTTTTCATCAACTACCAAGATGCTGGGAGTGGTAGAGCTCCTACACAAATTCAAGCCCTAGCTTGTCACAAAGAAAAAAAGCCCCATGGCCTTTCCAGTTTGGACTGGCCTTTAAATACTGTCTTCAAATTCAGCCTCCTGAAAGCTAAAATTATCAGCATGAACCACCAGCACCAGGCTTATTTTTAAATCTCAAATGGTCATTTCTTCTCTTCTTTCAGTTTTGTTTTTGGTCGACTTTGGGCTGAATTATGGACCAGGAATCCGTTTCCCAAATTTTCGCCATATTTCAGTACTTTACAACTACTATCACACCTTCATTTCCAGCTTTTGCTGGGTAGTTGAAGATAAGAATTTCAATCACTTTCCTACCCAGGCTGGCTTTGAGTTGTGATCCTCATATTTCAACTTCCTCAGTAGCTAGGAATACACAAATAAACCAACAACCCATGGCTCATTTTGAAATGATAATTTTCTCTTTCTCTCATCTTTAATAACTTGTACTCTTTTTTCTTTATTTTTCTATACCACATGAACCAGAGCACAGCTAGTGTCATATTTTTGGTAACAAATGAAACATGGATTCTCCTACCTGGGCTGGCCTTCAATGGTGATCCTCAGATTTCATCCTCCTGAGTAGCTGATAGAACATCGGTGAGCTACCAATGCTTGATTTATTTAAACCTCTGTCATTGGATCTTCCTTCTGCACTTCCAGCCTCTCTTTCTTTAATCCTTCTGTGATTGTCCTGGGGCTTGAACTCAGGGCCTTGTTGCTTTCCCAGAAACTGATTGCCCAACTCTGCCACTTGAGCCATAACTCAATTCCCAGGCTTTTTTTTTTTCTTTTTGACAATTAATTGGAGTTAAGAGTCTGAGGAAAGCCTACCATGAATCAAGCCAGGCTGTGAAGGAAAGTCAATGAGACCATGACCTCCAATTAATCATTGAAAATCTTGAAGTGGTAGAGCTTTGTCCTTGAACAAACCAGCACAAGTTCAAGGAGGCACACACAAGCTGCAAGATGGCACACAGATGAATACATACCAGAACATCTCATGGATTTTCTTGCATGCATTAACTTTGAATTGTGGATCCTCAGATTTCAGTCTCTCTTCTTCAGCTCTCCTTTGTATTGATTGTTTGTCATTTGTAATTTTTAGTGGCCCTGCAGCTTGACCTCTGGCTCTGGGGAATGTTCCTTAGCTTTTTAACTGAAAGCTGTTGGTTAACCACCTCAGCTCCAGCTGAGGGCTTTGTGCTAGGTAGCTGGGATAAGCATCTCAAGCACGTTCCTACCCAGGCTGAGTTGATACCACAATCCTCAGATGTCAGTCTCTTGTGTAGTTAGGATTATCCACAGGACCAACAACCCTTGTGTCATTTTAAAACTTTAATATGTGCTTGCCACTTCCTTCTTTTGTTAACTTTTTATTTTTTGCATGTGTGTGCTGTTCCTGGGTCTACAAATTGGGGCTCATATACTTTCCTAAAAGTTTTTATTCAAGAATATCCTCTATTACATGAGAAACATCATAACTTTTTGGCACTTTTTTGGGGGATTGATTAATTAAAGACAAGAATCATGGACTCTCCTGCCTAGGCTGGACATGAACCATCATCCTCAGATTTCAGGCTCTTGAATAGCTAGTAAAACATGTGTGAGCCATTGATGCTTGATTGATTTAAGCCTTTGTCACTCGCTCTTCCTTGGTTACTTCTACTCTTCTTTCTTTCTTCTGTGCATGTCCTGGGGCTTGAACTCAGGGTCTGCGTGCAGTTCCAGAAAATATTTGCCCAGTTTGCCACTTAAGCCACAGCTCAACTTCCAGCTAAATAAGGTAGCTGAAATCTGAGGACCATGTTTCAAAGCCATCCTGGGGCAGGAAAATCCATGACATTCTTATCTCCAATTCACCACCCAAAAGCTGGGAATGCTAGGGCATTAGGCAAAGGATATTACAGAAACACAGACATCACACATAGAAACACACACACACACACAAACATTCACACATACACACACAAAGTCTCCTGGACTTTGCTTTTTGGGTTGGCCTTGAAACCTTATCCCAAGATTTTTGTAAACAGGGATCAACTACAGCCATGATCAACAAACACCAGGCTTATATTTAAATTTACAATTGGCCTTCCTTCACTTCTCCTACAATTTTTTAGCACTAAGAATTGAACTCTGGGTCGGCAGTTTTTTTAATTAGCTTTTGCACCAAATACAGTGCTTTACATATACAGTCATATCTACACTTCCAGCTTTTGGCTGGGTAGTTGGGGTAGTTTCATGTACTTTCCTACCCAGTCTAGCTTTGAACCTAGAATGGATAGGAATACACACATGAACAAACTTAAACCTTGGTTTTCTTTTTCCCATCATTTTTTAAGTCGTGTGGGTATTTTTTTGTTTATTTTGAAATGTATGTCTAGCACTTCAACACAGGGCCTAGGTTTTGTCCCAAAGTTTCTATTTGAGACTAGCACTCAACCGAATGAGCCAAAGTACAAATTGTAGCTTATTTTTAGTGGCAAATTAGATGTATGAGTCTCATGGACCCTCCTGCCTGGGCTGACCATGAACCGTGAGCCTTAGATTTAATTCTCCTGAAGACCTTGTACAACATGTGTGAGAAACCAATGTTTGATTCATTTCAACCTCTGTCACTGACTCTTCCTTTTGTATTTCTATCCTCTTTTTATTTCTTCTGTGTTTGTCCTCCAGCTTGAACTCAGGGTCTGGGTGCTGTCCCAGAAATTTTCCCAGTTCTGACAGTTGAACCACAGCTAAACTCCAGGATTTTTTTTCTGTTTTGGTGTTTAATTAGAAATGAATATAAAGTAGAGCCAGACCGGATTTATGAGGCTGAAATCTGAGAATCAAAGTTGGTGCCAGCCTGGGCAGGAAAGTACATGATATCTCCAATTATAACCACTAAAAAGCTGAGATTAGTAGAGCTTTGAGCAAAACAGTACAAGCTAAAGCACAGGACTCACACACAGACATGCTTACACACACACAAGTCTTATGGACTTTCCTACTCGGTCTGGCCTTTAAATATTATCCACACATTTTAGTCTCTTGAGTAAACAGAATTAGTTATGAACCACCAGTGATGGGCTGATTTGCTCATTGCAGCCTCAGTTATTGTTTTTTCTTTCTCTTCTAGTCTTCTTTGCATGTATTCATTTCATTTTTTGTGAGTGTGCTAGTGCTGGACCCATTACTCATGCAAGGCCTGGCTTGTTTCAGGAGGCTGAAATCTGACCATCATGGTTCAAAGCCAGGCTGAGCAGGAAAGTCTCAGATCCTTACCTCCAATTAACTGCCAAAAATCTGGGAGTACTACAGTTCTAGCCCCAGGATGGCCCACAAGCAACTGTCTTCTGGACTTTCCTGCTAGAATTGGCCTTTACACTGGATACCCATATTTCTGCCTACTGGAGAATTACAGGCATGAGTCACCAGCCCCAGGTTCTCTTCTTATTTACATTTTTGTGATCCTGAGGCTGGATCTCTGAGCAAGGTCACTGTTTCATAGCTTTCTCACTCAAGCCTGGTGCTTTACAACTCCATCACAGATTCATTACTCTATTCTTGTTTATTTGTTTTGCTGGTGATTTGAAGATGAGAGACCATAGCCCTCAGATTTAATCGATCTTAGTATTTAGGATTACACACAAAAGGAAGTGGCACTTTAGCTCAAGTGGTAGAGCACTAGCCTTGAACTGAAGAGCTGAGGGACAGCGCTCAGGCCGAGTTCAAGCCTTACAACCGACCCAAAAAATAGGATTACACACAAAAACCAAAAACTCATGACTCATTTTGAAAATTTAATTGGATTTTCTTATACATTTTTAAAATTCTACTTTTTATTTCCATATGTATGCTGGGCTTGGAGCTATAAATCAGACCCTAGGTATTGTCCCAGTTCCTTTTTAATTTGCCTGTCATGGAGCCTGAACTCTGGGCCTGGGTGCTGTCCCTCAACTCTTCAGCTTGAGGCTAGAGCCGTACCACTTGTGATACTGGGCCACTTCTGGTTTTTCCAGCTTATGTGTTGGTGAGGAATTGAGGCCAGGGCCTCATGCATTCAATGCAAGCACTCTCCCACTAAGTCACCTTCCCAGCCCCCTCCCAGTACATTTTGAATACTAGCCCTCTAATATGTGAGCCACAGCACAATTCAGAGCTTTAAAAAAAAACTATAGTTGGCTAAATAGAGTAGAGTTCATGGACTCCCCTGCCATGGCTGGCCTTGAGTACTGACCCTCAGATGTGAGACCCTTGAGTAAGTACAGTAACAAGTGTAAGCTAACTCAATGTAGCTCATTTTAACCTCTGAAATCGGCTTTCCCTTTTCTTCTTCCACATTTCTTTTCATTTATTTATTTTATTCTTTTGTGTGCTGGTCCTGGAGCTTGATCTCAAGGTGTGGGTGCTGTCCCAGAAATCATTGTCTCATTTCTGCCATTGGAGCCACATCTCAACCCCAGGTGCTGTTGTTTTTTTCTTCTTTTTGGTGATTCATTGGAGATAAGTGTCTCATGCAAAGCACAGAATGTCTCAGGAAGCTGAAATCTGATTATCAGTTTGAAGTCAGCCTGCACAGAGAATTCCATGAGACTCTTTACCTCCAATTAGCTGGTAGTCATCCCACCGATTAGCTGAGAATAATAGAACACCAGCCTTGAATAAAGTAGAACAAATTCAACCCCCATGACTGGCACACACAGAAAAAATGTCCCATGTACTTTATTGCATGGGCTTGATTTTAAATGTTATTTTCTGATGAGTTCTGGGAAGATGGCTGAGGAGAAGCTTGAGGCTAAACAAGCTCTCACATAGAAAGCAATTTTAGTGTTCCAACAAACAGTCCTAAGCCAGAGAATCACATCAAGTGTGCCATCACAGGACAGAGAGTTAGGCCAGAGAAGGAAAATCCAGGCAAGGAGATAGATATGAACACTTGCCAGTGGCGGCAGCAGCGACAGCCATAACCGCCATACCTGCAACACAGAGAGTCTGGGACTTAAGCGCCAGATGCCACAAGTGAGAGGTTTCTACTCAACACCAGCAAGAACTGACAAGGAGCACGCACACATCTTCATCCTGAAGTTCACAGACCAGAGATGAGCCAAGAACCAAGACTTTGGTGTGAGTAGAAGCCTGATGTCCTCACTCCTTCTCAGGGAGCAGAGGAGGGAAGGCCAACCCTCCCCCCCCATTACCAGAGATCTCCATCTTGGATACTGACAAAGCGTGGCTGTGTAGCTAGCTCCAACTCAGGCCTTGGAAGAAAACAAGAGTCATTTAGTAGGTCACAGGAACCTAAGCTGACCTGCCAGGCTCAGCTCCTCCCTAGGAAAAGTCACCCAGCTTGAGCAGCCAGCCCCAGGAGAGGCTTTCTTCACTGGGTAAACAGAACCAAAGGCAGCCCCTCCCTACAGCAGCCTTGACAATCAATTGAAATTCAGTAAACATAAACCCTGAGAATGGCTCCAGGCTGGGCTCTGTGAGTTTCTCAGAAGCTAACTCCTCAGGGAAAAGCTTCTGTTTGGTAAAAGGCCTCAACTTTACCCAGAACCTAGCCTCATCACAGCATCTCCAAATTAGATGAAACAGCCATGTCCCCCTTTTGTGAAACTCAAAGTAGATCTCTGTCCAATTGAACTACCCTGGGAGGAGGATCACAAAATCCTTGGTAAAGCAGAGCATTTTTCTGCATGCTCAAACAAATTGACTAATGAAACCATCCAAACCACAGGAAAATCAAACACCACAAGCAGACCAGATAAACAAACAAGAGACTGGATATGAATAATAGGGAGATACAGGATCGTCCCATCCCCCCAAAAAATCAAATTCTCTTTATTTGTAGTTTTTTATAAAAAAATGTTTCTAAACCTTTTTTTAAATTTTTTAAATTAAAATTTTTTTGTTTTCTATTAACTTTTTTCTTCCTCTTATAATTTTTATTTTGGGGTTATATGTGTATGTATTGTTTTCTTTTTTAATTATTTTATTTTGTTCTTTTTTCTTTTTTTGTGAACATGCTGTACAGAAGGGTTACAATTACATGGGCAAGATAATGAGTAAAATTACTATCAAGCATTGTAGCCTACTGCTTTGTTTACCCTTCACATCCCTTCCCAGCCTCCCACCGCCCTCCCACCCAATCCATCCCCCTCCATGGTGCCACATGACATGAAAACTTGTATTTCTCATTGCTGCAATGTGTCCACCTGTGTCCTTATTTAAACGATTTATTTTTCCTCTACCCCTCCACAAACTATACTAACATCACATAGAGTGAAATCAGGGGTTATACTGTAGGGGAGGAACATACAAAGCAACAAAGAAATAATCTTAAAAATATGTTACAAACAAATGCATGAAAGAAAAAAAAACATTTAAATACATATCTTAGGGTTCATTTTACTAACTTAATCTAATCTGACCTTTTCTGCATGACTCATACATGTACTAGATATTGCAAATAAGGGAAACCATGGGACATATGTTTCTTTGGGCCTGGCTTACTTCAATGAATGTATTTTTTTCCAAGTCTTTCCATTTCCTAACAAATGGGGCAATGTCATTCTTTCTGATGGAGGCATAGAATTCCATTGTGTATATATACCACATTTTCTTGATCCATTCAACTACTGAGGGGCATCTGGGTTGGTTCCATATCTTAGCTATGGTAAATAATGCTGTAATAAACATAGTTGTGCTGGCAGCTTTAGTGTGGTCTTTTTTGTAATCCTTTGGGTAAGTGCCCAAAATGGGGATTGCTGGGCCATAGGGGAGCTCTATGTGGAGTCTTTTGAGGAACCTCCATACTATTTTCCAAAGTGGTTGAACAAGTTTACACTCCCACCAACAATGAAGTAAGGTTCCCTTCTGTCCACATCCCCTCCAGCATCTGTTGTTATTAGAGTTCTTAATTTTTTCCATTCTAACTGGGGTGAGGTAGTATCTCAATGTTGTTTTGATTTGCATATCTTTTATGGCTAGGGAGGTTGAGCATTTCTTCATGTGTCTATTGGCCATCCTTTCTTCTTCAGAGAAGTTTCTCTTTAACTCTTTAGCCCACTTAGTTACTGGGCAGTTGTTTCTTTGAGGATTTGTTGTTGGGAGATTTAATTTTTTGAATTCCAAGTATGGTTTAGATATGAGACCCTTGTCCGTTGTATGGCTAGTGAAGATCTTCCAGATCCGTGGGCTTTCTATTGATCTAGCTGGCTACGTCCTTTGCCATGCAGAAGCTCTGCAACTTCCTGCAATCCCATTTGTCCAACCTTTCTTTGATTTGTTGTATTTAGGGGTCTCTATTAAGAAAATTTCTGCCTGCTCTAAGGAGACCTAGGGTTTCCCCTACTCCATCCTGTAAAGTTTTCAGAGTGTCTGCTTTGACTCCGAGGTCTTTGATCCATTTGGAGTTGATTCTGGTGCAAGGTGATAGGTAAGTATCTAGCTTTAGTTTTCTCCAAGTAGTTAACCAATTTTGCCTGCACCATTTGCTGAAGAGGCTGTCTTTCTTCCATTCTATTTTTTGAGCTCCCTTATCGAAGATAAGATGGCTATAAGTCTGGAGGTTTATTTCTGGGTTTTCAATTCTATTCCATCGGTCCTGAGGTCTGTTCTTGTTCTAGTGCCAAGCTGTTTTGATTGCTATGGCTTTATAGTAGAGTTTGAAATTTGATATTGATATTCCTCCAGCAGCGTTCTTTCCATTGAGTAGCGTTTTTGCTATCCGGGGTCTTTTATTGTTCCATATGAATTTTTGGATTGCCTCTTCTATTTCCTTGAACAATGAGGTGGAAATTTTGATCGGTATCGCATTGAATTTGTAGATAGCATTGGGCAGTATTGCCATTTTCACGATGTTAATCTTTCCAATCCAGAAGCTTGGGAATTTTTGCCATTTTCTAAGTTCTGTTTTGATTTCCTTTTTCAAGTTTTTAAAGTTTTCATCATAGAGATCCTTCACTTCTTTGTTTAAGTTAATTCCTAGGTATTTTATTATTTGTGGGGCTATTACAAATGGAGTTGCTTTCCTAATTTCAGCCACACTTTTCTCATTTTTGGCATACAGAAAAGCCATTGATTTTGGGGGGTTAATTTTATACCCTGCAACTTTGCCAAAGTTTTGAATCAGCTTGAGTAATTTAGGAGTGGAGTCTATGGGATTCTTTAAATAAAAGATCATGTCATCTGCAGAGAGAGAGAGTTTCATTTCTTCTTTCCCTATTTGGATCTCCTTTATGTTTGCATCTTCTCTTATTGTTGTAGATACGCATTCTAATACTAGATTGAAGAGAAGTGGACAGAGTGGACATCCTTGTCTTGCTCCTGAGTTAAGAAGAAATGGCTTTAGTTTTTCATCATTAAGTATAATGCTGGCTGTAGGTTTGTCATATACAGCCTTTATTGTATTGAGGAATGTCCCATGGATTCCTAATTTTTCCAAAACCTTCATAATAAAGGGGTGTTGGATCTTGTTGAATGCTTTTTCTGCATCTATTGAGATAACCGTGTGGTTCTTATCCTTGCTCCTGTTGATGTGATGAATAATATTAATTGATTTGCGAATATTGAACCAGTGTATATTGAATCCTGTTTGATCGTGGTGTATGATTTTTGGGATAAATTGTTGAATTTGATTGGCCAAACTTTTGTTGAGAAGTTTTGCATCAATGTTCATCAAAAAATAGGTCTATAGTCCTCTTTCTTTGATCATTCCCTTCCTGGTTTTGGGATGAGGGTTATGATGGCTTCATAGAATGTGTTCAGTATTGAACTTTCTCTTTCAATTTTATTGAAGAGATGGAGGAGTATTGGTGTGAGCTCTGCTTTGGAGGCTGTGTAGAATTCCCCTGTAAAACCATCTGTTCCTGGACTTTTCTTAGCTGAGAGGTCTCATTTTGCTGTTTCTATTTCAATGCTTGATATTGGCCTGTTAAGATGTTTTAACTCATTTTGGTTTAGTTTTGACATGTCAATATTTGCTATGAAAAGGTCCATTTCTGCCAAGTTCTCAAAGTTATTAGCATAAAGTTTTGAGAAGTATTCCCTTATCATGTTCTGAATCTTGATTTTTTCCCTGGTGATGTTTCCATTCCCATCTCTGAGTTTATTTATTTGGGTGTGTTCTCTTCTTTTTCTGATAAGATTTGCTAAGGGCCTGTCAATTTTGTTAATTTTTTCGAAGAACCAACTCTTTGTTTTGTTGATTCTTTCTATAATTTTTTTGGCTTCTAATCCATTTAAATCTGATTTAATTTTAATTGTTTCTTTCCATCTACTGGATTGGGGTTTATCCTGCTGCTCTCTTTCAAGGAGGTTCAGATGTCTCATTAAGTTGTTGGTTCAGATCTCTCCAATTTGTTGATGTAGGAACTCAGAGCTATAAACTTGCCTCTGAGTACTCCCTTTGCTGTGCCCCAGAGGAGCTGGTAATTTGTGTGCTCATTTTTGTTGAATAGCATGAACATTTGAATTTCCATTTTAATCCCTTCCATGACCCACTTGTGATTCAGCAGAGTGTTGTTCATTCTCCATGTGTTACCAGCTTTTCTTTGGTGGCTTTTGGTGTTGAGTTCTAATTTTATTCCCTTGTGGTCAGATATAATGCATGGTATAAGTTCAGTGTTTCTGAATTTGTACAAGTTTGCTTTGTGTCCTAGAATGTGGTCTATTTTAGAAAATGTTCTATGTGCTGTTGAGAAAAAGGTGTATTCTGATGCTTCTGGGTGAAATATTTGATAGATGTCTGTTAAATCTAGTTGATTTATGCAGCTGTTTATATATGCAGTTTCTCTGTTGAGTTTTTGCCAAATTGATCTATCTATTGGGGAGAGTGGTGTGTTAAAATCTCCTACAATTAATGTCTTTGGATCTATGTGGGATTTGAGGGAAAGTAGTGTTTCTTGGATAAACTTGGGTGCTCCGTTGTTTGATGAATAGATATTTAGAATTGTAATATCCTCCTGAAGGAGAGATTTCTGAATATGTATATAATGACCTTCTTTATCACTTCTAACTAATTTTAATTTGAAGTCTATTTTGTCTGATATTAAGACTGCAACTCCAGCATGTTTATGGAGGCCGATTGCTTGGGAGAATTTTTCTAACCTTTCACATTGAAAATGTTTTTGCGCTCCTCAACTGAAAGAACACTGTTGGAGGGGTTCCGGGAATATGGCGGAGGAGAAGCTGGAATCTGAACAAGCTCTCGCATAGAAAGGAGTTTTAGAGTTCCAGTGAACAGTCCTAAGCCAGAGAATCACACCAAGTGAGTCATCACAGGACAGAGAGTTAGACAAGAGAGGGGAAGCCAAGGAAACGCAGCAGCTGCCGCTCCGGCGGCGGGGCCGCGGCGGCGGGGCCGCGGCGGCGGCGACTACCGCCGCGGAGACATACCTGAGACACAGAGAGTCGGGGACGAAGGAGCCAGATGCAGCGGACGAGCGGATTCTACTCAACACCAACAAGAACCGACAAGGAGCGAACATCTTCATCCTGCTGTTTGCAGACCAGAGATGACCCAGGATCCAAGACTCGGCGTGAGTACAAGCCCGACATCCTCACTCCTCTGGGAGCAGAGGAGGGAAGGCCACCCCTCTCCCCCCAGCACCGGTGATCTCCATCTTGGATACCGACAAAGTTCGGAGGAGCTGCTAGCTCCAGCTCAGGCCTTGGAATAAAATGAGTCATTTAGCAGGTCACAAGAACTTAACGGCAAAGTGACCTGCCAGACTCAGCTCCATCCAGGGAAAAGTCACCCAGCTCAGGCGCCAGCCATCGGAGTGGCTTGCTTCACTGGGTAACCAGAGCCAGAGGCTGCCCCTCCCTCTAGAAGCCTCGACAATCAATTGAAAAACAGAAACTCTGAGAATGGCTCCAGGCTGGGCGCTGTGAGCTTTATCACAAAATAGCCCCAGGGAAAAGCTACTGTTTATTGAAAGGCCTCAACTCTACCCAGAACCGAGCCTCATCACCACATCCCCCTCTTTTGTGACTCTCAAAGCAGACCACCCTCCCAGAAAACTAACCTGGGAGGGGGATCTCAAAATCTTGGGTAAAGCAGAGCATTTTTCTGCCTCTTCCAACCAACCGACTTAAGAAACCAATCAAGCCACAGGACCTCAAGCTGACCAGAGGCTCCAACAAGAGACTGGTTGCAGACAAAAGGGAGATACAGGATTCTTCCCACTCCTCCCCCCCCCCAAAAAAAAAATCAAAAGACTTTTTTTTCTTTTTTTTTTTTTTTCTTTTTCTTTTTCTTTTTTTTTCTTTTTTTTTCTTCTTCTTCTTCTTTTCTTTTTTTTTGCTTGTTTTTTGTTTTTGTTACCTTATATATATATACATATAAATTTTTTCCCTTCTAAAACTTTTATTAATCTTTAATTTTTGCCTCTTCTGAAAAAATAATTGTTTTCCAGTAACCTTTTTTTTTCTCATCTTATAATTTTTATTTTACGAATACGTGAATAAGAGTTTTCCTTTCTTTTCTTGTCTTCTTTCTCTTTTTCTTTCTTTCTTAATTATCTTTTTGTTTTTTATCTAGCTCTACTGAACTTCTGATCTTTCCTTCTCCCGATCCCATCCTTAAAGCTTTTCACATCTCCTCTATGTCCCTCCCCTTCTCTGAACATATTCACATTCCTCTCTAAATAGACGGTCTTTTAACCTCTATAATAACATTAATTTTTACGTTTCTATTCTTTTTCTGGTCTCTCTTTATTCCCCTTTCCGTCTCTTCTTTTTCTCTCTCTCTCTACTTGCATCCTACCCAACTCATTTCCTGCACTGTGATTAGGACATAGTTAACTCTCCCTGTGCCTCCCCACACCAATCTATTCCTATTTTTTACCCACATCTCTCCCTAATCCTAATAATTTCTGGTTTTCCAAATTCTTTTCTGCGGTTCGAAGTCCTTTAACATATAGTCATTTGATGTTGAATAGACGTATCTGTTGAACTAGATTGTATCTGTAGACTATTGACTGTACAAATGCAAACTTTGGTTGATGGTTGCCTTAAGATAGTGTTCTAGCACAAAACTGGTGCAATCTTTATCTCAAATGGGCCGAGTAAGCCGGAAAAACACAAGAAAAATGGCAAATTCGGGTATCTCAATTCCCAACCTTGATAATCAGGGATTAGAACAGATAAAGAATAATCCAGAGGAGAGTTCCCAAATAGCTCTACAAACACTAATAGCAAACATGATAAATGAGAAGTTTGACAATGTACAAAGGACTCTGTATGAGCGTGATAGGGAGAGAGAGGAGGCATCCCAGAAGTTTATACAGGAATATTATAAGCGTGAGGAAGCTTCTCAAAAACTGATACAGGATTTGCGTGAACAACTTGAGAATACTCAAAGAGAAAGGGAGGAATGGCGTGAGCAGGCAGAGAACACTCAAAGAGAACTGCAGGAATCCCACAGAAGGGAGGAAACTAATCAAAGAGTAATTCACGAATTAAGAGACCAGGTAGAGAATACACAAAGATCACTAAAGACATTCATGGAATCCATTAACAAAGAGCTGAAGGAAGTCAGGGAGACCACAAAGGGAATGCTGAATGGAACCCAACAGAAGGAATGGGAGTCCAAAGAAACCATAACCAATCAACTAAGTGATTTGAGAACAAACACTGAACACCAAATTAAGGAAGTAAAGAAAATCATACAAGACCTAAAACAGAGCTTCAACAAAGAACTTGAAGCCATCAAAGCTGACCAATTAGAAGGAAAAGAGATAAAAAACAAAGTAGAGAGTCTTGACAGCAGGTTAGACCATGCAGAAGATCGAATCTCAGGGATTGAAGACAGCCTAGATATTATAGAGAAAGAACATACAACCATCCAAGACAAGTCCAAGAAATATGATAGGTCTATCCAACACCTGGAAGACACCATCAGAAGGCCCAATCTAAGGATAATGGGTGTAGAGGAGCACCTAGAAACAGAAGTTAATGGTCTAGGAAATTTGTTTAACAGGATCCTAGCAGAGAACTTCCCAAACATACAAAAAGATAGGCCTATTCAGATACAAGAAGCTTTTAGAACCCCAAATAGACCAGACCAGAATAGGACATCCCACCGTCACATTATAATCCACACAGGATCAACCCAGACCAAGGAAAAGATCCTTAAAGCTGTCAAGAAGAAAAGGTTAATCACCTATAAAGGGAAACCAATTAGAATTACCTCAGATTTCTCAGCAGAGACAATCAAAGCAAGAAGAGCCTGGAATGACCTATGCCATGCCTTAAAAACAAACAACTATCAACCAAGAATACTGTACCCAGCTAAACTCTCCTTCATAACTGAAGGCCAAATAAAAACCTTCCATAGCAAAGAAAAATTGAAACAATACATCTCCACCAAACCAGCCCTTCCAAAGTTTCTTAAAGATGTCCTACACATAGAAAACCAACAAGAACGCAACAAAGGCCAAGAAACTGCACCCAAACTGAGAATCCAAGAACCTTAGGAAGAACCCAGTTTTCACAGCCCCCAAGAAGGTGGATAACATGGCAGGAACCCCCAAATACCTCTCAGTCCTATCTCTTAACGTTAACGGACTGAACTCTCCAATTAAGCGACATAGACTGTCTAGTTGGATTAAAAAACAAGACCCCTCTATCTGCTGCCTGCAGGAGTCACATCTTGCCCGTAAAAACAAACATATTTTCAAAGTTAAAGGCTGGAACAAAATCTACCAAGCAAACGGCCCTCATAAACAGGCGGGAGTTGCAATCCTAATATCAGATAAAATAGACTTCAAACTAAAATTAGTGAGAAGAGATAAAGAAGGTCGCTACATACTAATTAAAGGATCTCTACTTCAGGAGGATATTACAATTCTAAATATCTATTCGCCAAACAATGGAGCACCCAAATTTATCAAAGAAACACTACTTTCCTTCAAATCCCATATAGATCCAAAGACATTAATTGTTGGGGATTTTAACACACCACTCTCCCCACTAGATAGATCAACTCGGCAAAAACTCAACAGAGAAACCGCAGATCTAAACAGCTGCATAGATCAACTAGACTTAACAGACATTTACCGAACATTTCACCCAGCAGCATCAGAATACACGTTCTTCTCAGCAGCACATGGAACGTTTTCTAAAATAGACCACATTTTAGGCCACAAAGCAAACTTGTCTAAATTCAGAAACATTGAAGTTATACCTTGCATTCTCTCTGACCAAAAGGGAATAAAATTAGATCTCAACACCAAAAGCCACCAAAGAAAGTCTGGTATCACATGGAGGCTGAACAACACACTGCTGAATCACGAGTGGGTCATGGAAGAGATTAGAAAGGAAATTCAAATGTTCATGCTATTCAACAAAAATGGACACACAAATTACCAGCTCCTCTGGGACACAGCAAAGGCAGTACTCAGAGGCAAGTTTATAGCTCTGAGCTCCTACATCAACAAATTGGAGAGATCAGAAACTAACAATTTAATGACACATCTAAACCTCCTTGAAAAAGAGCAGCAAGATAAACCCCAATCCAGTAGACGGTAAGAAATAATCAAAATTAAATCAGAATTAAATGAATTAGAATCCAAAAAAACTATAGAAAGAATCAACAAAACAAAAAGTTGGTTCTTCGAAAAACTTAACAAAATTGATAGACCCTTAGCAAACCTTATCAGAAAAAGGAGAGAACACACACAAATTAATAAACTCAGAGATGAGAATGGAAACATCACCACGGAAACAACCAAGATTCAGAACATTATTAGGGGATACTTCTCAAAACTTTATGCTAATAAGTTTGAGAACTTGACAGAAATGGACCTTTTCCTAGCAAATATTGACATGCCAAAACTAAACCAAGATGAGTTAAACCAGCTTAACAGGCCCATATCAAGCATTGAAATAGAAACAGCAATAAGAGACCTCCCAGCTAAGAAAAGTCCAGGACCAGATGGTTTTACAGCGGAATTTTACAAGGCCTTCAAAGCAGAGCTGACACCAATACTCCTCCAACTCTTCAATGAAATTGAAAGAGAAAGCTCACTACCGAACACATTCTATGAAGCCATCATAACCCTCATCCCAAAACCAGGCAGGGACTCATCAAAGAAAGAGAACTATAGACCTATTTCTTTGATGAACATTGATTCAAAACTTCTCAACAAAATTTTGGCCAATCGACTTCAACAATTCATCCAAAAAATCATACACCATGATCAAACAGGATTCATTTCAGGGATGAAAAGCTGGTTCAATATACGCAAATCAATTAATATTATTCATCACATCAACAGGAGCAAGAATAAGAACCACATGGTTATCTCAATAGATGCAGAAAAAGCATTTGACAAGATCCAACACCCCTTTATGATGAAGGTTCTGGAAAAATTAGGAATCCATGGAACATTCCTCAATACAATAAAGGCTGTATATGACAAACCTACAGCCAGCATTATACTCAATGGTGAAAAACTAAAGCCATTTCCTCTTAACTCAGGAACAAGACAAGGATGCCCACTCTCTCCACTTCTCTTCAATCTAGTATTAGAATGCCTAGCTACAGCAATAAGACAAGATGCAGACATAAAGGGGATCCAAATAGGGAAAGAAGAAATAAAACTCTCCCTCTTTGCAGATGACATGATCTTGTATTTAAAGAATCCCATAGACTCCACTCCCAAATTACTCAAGCTGATTCAAAACTTTGGCAAAGTAGCAGGTTATAAAATTAACCCCCAAAAATCAATGGCTTTTCTATATGCCAACAATGAGAAAAGTGTGGCTGAAATTAGGAAAGCAACTCCATTTGTAATAGCCCCACAAAAAATAAAATACCTAGGAATTAACTTAACCAAAGAAGTGAAGGACCTCTATGATGAAAACTTTAAAATCTTGAAAAAGGAAATCAACACAGAACTTAAAAAATGGCAAAACCTCCCATGCTCCTGGATTGGCAAGATTAACATCGTGAAAATGGCAATACTTCCCAAGGCTATCTACAAATTCAACGCGATACCTATCAAAATTCCACCCTCATTCTTCAGGGAAATAGAGGAGTTAATCCAAAAATTCATATGGAACAATAAAAGACCCCGAATAGCAAAAACGCTCCTCAACGGAAAGAACACTGCTGGAGGAATATCAATACCAAATTTCAAAGTCTACTATAAAGCCATAGTAATCAAAACAGCTTGGTATTGGCATAAGAACAGACCTCAGGACCAATGGAATAGAATTGAAAACCCAGAAATGAACCTACAGACCTATAGCCATCTAATCTTCGATAAGGAAGCTAAAACAATAGAATGGAAGAAAGACAGCCTCTTCAGTAAATGGTGCTGGCAAAATTGGTTAACTACATGTAGAAAACTAAAGCTAGATCCTTATATATCACCCTGCACCAGAATCAACTCCAAATGGATCAAAGACCTTGAACTCAAAGCAGATACTCTGAAAACATTACAGGATGGAATAGGAGAAACCCTAGGTCTCCTTGGCTCAGGTCGAAATTTTCTGAATAAAGACCCGGAAGCACAACAAACCAAAGAAAGGTTGGACAAATGGGATTGCATAAGGTTGCAGAGCTTCTGCAGGGCAAATGACATAGCTGGCAAGATCAATAGAAAGCCCACCGATTGGGAGAAGATCTTTACTAGCCATACAACGGACAAGGGTCTCATATCTAAAATATACTTGGAACTCAAAAAATTAAACCACCCAACAACAAATCCTCAAAGAATAAACTGCCCAATAAATAAGTGGGCGAAAGACTTAAAGAGAAGCTTCTCTGAAGAAGAAACAAGGATGGCCAATAGACACATGAAGAAATGTTCAACATCCCTAGCCATAAAAGAAATGCAAATCAAAACAACATTGAGATATCACCTCACTCCAGTTAGAACAGCAAAAATCAAGAACTCTAACAACAACAGATGCTGGAGGGGATGTGGACAGAAAGGAACCTTACTTCATTGTTGGTGGGAATGTAAACTTGTTCAACCACTTTGGAAAGCAGTATGGAGGTTCCTCAGAAGACTTCACATAGATCTCCCCTATGATCCAGCAATCCCACTTTTGGGCATTTACCCAAATGTTTACAAACAAGACCACACTAAAGCTACCAGCACAACTATGTTTATTGCAGCATTATTTACCATAGCTAAGATATGGAACCAACCCAGATGCCCCTCAGTAGATGAATGGATCAAGAAAATGTGGTATATATACACAATGGAATTCTATGCCTCCATCAGAAAGAATGACATTTCCCCATTTGTTAGGAAATGGAAAGGTTTGGAAAAAATTATATTAAGTGAAGTAAGCCAGGCCCAAAGAAGCATAGGTCCCATGGTTTCCCTTATTTGCAATATCTAGTATAGGTATGAGTCAAGCGGAAAAGGTCAGATAATGTGATGTTAGGAAAATGAACCCTTAAATATGTATTTTAATGTTTTCGTTTCTTTCATGCATGTGTTTCTAACGCATTTATAAGATTATTTCTTTGTTGCTTTGTATGTCCCTCCCCCACAGTGTAACCCCCGCTTTCACTATATTTGATGTCAGTATAACATGTGGAGGAGATGGGGACAAACAAGCCGTTTAAGGATTCAGGTGGACCTGTTGCAACAATGAGAAGTACAAAATGTCATGTCAAAACCAGCTTTACAATGTCGGTGTGGGGGGGGTATAATTGGGTGGGGGGAGGGGGGTAAAATTGGGTGGGGGGAGGGGGGAGGCGGGGAAGGGAAGTGAAGGGTAAACAAAGGAGGAGGCTGCAATGCTTGGTAAGAAATGTATGCATTATCCTGCCCATGTAATTGTAGTCCCCCTGTACAGTATGTTCTCAAATAAAATAAAATACAATTATAAAAAAAAAAAAAAAAAAAGAACACTGTTGGAGGAATTTCAATACTAAATTTCAAACTCTACTATTAAAGCTGTAGTAATCAAAACAGCTTGTATTGGCATAAGTATAGACCTCAGTACCAATGGAATAGAATTGAAAACCCAGAAATGAACCTATAGACCTATAGCCATCTAGTCTTCGATAAGGGAGCTAAAACAATAGAATGGAAGAAAGACAGCCTCTTCAGTAAATGGTGCTGGCAAAATTGGTTAAATAATTGTAGAAAACTAAAGCTAGATCCTTATATATCACCCTGCACCAGAAGCAACCCCAAATGGACCAAAGACTTCGAAGTCAAAGCAGACACTCAGAAAACATTACAGGATGGAATAGGAGAAATGCTAGGCCTCCTTGGAGCATGCCGAAATTTTCTTAATAGAGACCCGGAAACACAACAAATCAAAGAATGGTGGGACCAATGGGATTGCATGAAGTTGCAGAGCTTCTGCATGGCAAAGGACATAGCTAGCAAGATCAATAGAAAACCCACGGATTGGGAGAACATCTTCACTAGCCATACAACAGACAATGGTCTCATATCTAAAATATACTTGAAACTCAAAAAATTAAATCCCCCAACAACAATTCCTCAAAGAAACAACTGCCCAATAAATAAGTGGGCTAAAGACTTAAAAAGATACTTCTCTGAAGAAGAAAGAACAATGGCCAATATACACATGAAGAAATGCTCAGCATCCCTAGCCATAAAATAAATGCAAATGAAAACAACATTGAGATACTTCCTCACTCCAGTTAGAATGGCAAAAATCAAGAACTCTAACAACAACAGATGCTGGAAGGGATGTGGAGAGAAGGGAAGCTTACGTCATTGTTGGTGGGAATGTAAACTTGTTCAACCACTTTGGAAAGCAGAATGAAGATTCCTCAAAAGTCTTCACATAGAGCTCCCCTATGACCCAGCAATCCCACTTTTGGGCATTTACCCAAATGTTTTCAAAGAAGACCACACTAAAGCTCCCAGCACAACTATGTTTATTGCAGCATCATTTAACATAGCTAAGATGTGGAACCTACCCAGATGCCCCTCAGTAGATGAATGGATCAAGAAAATGTGGTATATAAACACAATGGAATTCTATGCCTCCATCAGAAAGAATGACATTGCCCCATTTGTTAGGAAATGGAAAAACTTGGAAAAATATTATATTAGGTTAAGTAAGCCAGGACCAATTAAAGATAGGTCCATTGTTTCCCTTAATTGCAATATCTAGTATATGTATGAGTCAAGCAGAAAAGGTCAGATAATGTGTTGTTTGGAAAATGAACACTTAGATTTGTATTTTAGTGTTTTTTTTCTTTCATGCATTCGTTTCTAACGCATTTATAAGATTATCTCTTTGTTGCTTTGTATGTCCCTCCCCCAAAATATAACCCCGGCTTTCACTATATTTGATGTAAGTATAACTTTTGTAGGCGATGGGGAAAAAGTCATCTTTTAAGAATACAGGTGGACCTGTTGCAACAATGAGAAGTAGAAGTTGTCATGTCGACAACGAGCTTTACAACGTTGTTGTGGGGAGGGGGGAGGATTGGGTGGCGGAGAGGCTAGGAAGGGATGTGAAGGGTAAACAAAGGAGGAGTCTGCAATGCTTGATAAGAAATATACGCATTATCCTGCCCATGTAATTGTAACCTCTCTGTACAGTATGTTCACAAAAAAAAATGTTTTTGTTTTAATGGGCAAATTTCCTGAAGGCAGCAGAAAGAAGGATCATGCTTTTTAATTCAGCTAGACAGTCTATGTCATTTAATTGGAGAGTTAAGTCTGCCCATGTAATGGTAACCCCTCTGTACAATATGTTCACAAATAAAATAAAATAAAATTAAAAAAAAAACCTTTTTGGGCTTTTTTACAAATTCAAAAAAAACCCTTGATATTCACATGCTTTCTGGAGATCAGTGATGGCTTCCAATCTCTATCAATCACCATAGGTGACATGATTGATAGGTTCTTTATCTGAAGTTCTGCAGAAGCTTCTCTACTGTGAGGCAAACCTGAGCATGGAAATAGGTACAGGAAAGACTCTAGAAGTTAAGTTGTGACTAATCTCTCTTGAGGATCTAATGGGGGAAGCTGTAGAACTTTAGTTCGGACTGAACACTGATGAGAAGGTAGGGTGTTTCTAATGAGTGGCTACTTCCAAGTTCTTTCAAAAGGAGAACAGATATTACCAGGCAAAGACTATCCATAAAAGGACATTTTGCCAAGCTGGGGAATACTAAGGGCTCTTGACCAATCAGGCCCATCCCTAGGGACCCAAGCTCCATCCCTACTCACCAGCTCTGAGGCATCTAAACAAGGACTTCTTCCCCTTTTTCTTGGTCTCATGGGTCATGCATTCCTCCAGCTGGTACAGAAGAATATGTAAGCAGAAGAGCAAGTCTGAAAGGGGCATCTTGAGCTTGACATACTGTGTAAGTTCTTTCAGGGTGTCATAGTTTTTGTGCTCATAGAAATCATCAGGGTAGAAGTCCATCCACCTAGGGAAGATGGAACAAACCATGCTGTGGGCAGATTGGTGACAAGGAAAATGTGAGCCTGCCCTTCCTATCCTGAACCTTATACTATGAGCGTTTTTCTGGCGGGACGTGCATGTGCGGAAATGGGAAAAGACTCCTGTAAGCAGGATGCTCCTCACAACCCACTTCTAGGAATTTCTCAAATGCAATCCTCTAAAGTTCCACATGTGATAAGAGGAGAATGTTGTTTCCCCACTGGATCTGACTTGTTATACACAGCCCTCCTTTTCATCCATGTGAGTCCAAAACTACAACCAAATCCACAACTGTGTAATCTGCTATCCACTAAAGTGTCAAGCCTCAATCCCGTGGTGAACATCTTAACTTGTGTGCAAAGAAGGAAGTTGATTTTGATTCAGAAACCTCCAAGATATTCAGTTGCAAGGACAGAAGTTCTCTTTTTACCAACATCCACTTCTTCATCTTGTTCATCTTCTTCTCAGTTACTGTAGAACAATCTGTACCAATGGGAGGAGAGAAAGAGGCTAACTGTATGAATCTCCTTTCCTGAACACGACACACATGTTAGTAGCTAAGTCCCACATGGTAATGTAAAAATGACAGCCAAAAACTGGTGATATGTCTACACAATTTTATGGAAATTCTAGTTTGTAAACTTCTAAAGACACATCTTCAATTAACCAGCCAAAGGCCATACGTGGGGCTCAAATGGTAGAGTACTCAGGCCCCAAATTCAAGTTCAACTTTCACCCTTTCTTCTGTCTATATTCTTTCAAAGCCCTCCAAATAGTGATTTCCTAGGTGAGGGTGGGTGTTGGGTGCCACTGGCTCATTCCTTTAATCCTAGTTTCTCAGCAAGCAAATTGCTAAGTCTCCACTACCTTCTGAGTCAAATGAAATCTTCTGGCAGCCCAGTCCTAAAGAATTAGCCTGACATTGCACCTCTTTGTCTCAAGCTAAGCTCCTGTGATAAGACCCCAGTGAAACAGTCTCAGAGAGGTACCAAATATTTCAATAATCTGCCAGCTGTGTCTCATCAGCCCTGGGTTTGAATGAGGAACACACTTTTTAAACAGAATTTCTGGCAGCTTCTCCATTGTCCCTCACTCTCTTTAGTGGTGGAGGAAGTTTCCAACATAAAAGAGATCAACTTTCTGGTAGGCAGGACCAGGTCCATTACCAGCATTTCCAACAATCCTGAGTCCAAGCTCCATATATTATAAGGCATATTTAGGGTTTGAGCAGACTCTTTGTCACACAGAGATGGTAAAAAGAATGGATCTTTGAAACATGGAAATGGGAATATACTTCAAAATGAGTAATAGAGTTGATTGAAATGTACACAGTAAATATTTTCTCAATATGCACATATAAAAGGACAGAAGAGAAGGTTGTACTGTGGACTAGGATGAGATTAAATAAGTTTCCTGTCATAGTTATACCTGGCCTGAGTTGCCTTGTGATTCCTTTAAAAGGGCCTGAGACTGGATTCCTGGTTTGGCACTGATCCAATGTCTGAGTGAGGCACTCACACCTCTCATGCCTGAAATCTGAGTCTCTTGAACTTAAATGTTTTTTTTTTCTTTCATGCATTTGTTTCTCACGCATTTATATGATTATTTCTTTGTTGCTTTGAATGTCCCTCCCCCACAGTATAACCTGTGCTTTCACTGTATTTAATGTCGGTATAATTTGTGGAGAGGAAGGGGAAAAACAAGTCGTTTAAATTAGGATACAGGTGGACCCGTTGCAACAATGAGAAGTACAAGTTGTCATGTCAAAAACGAACTTCACAGCTTTGGTGGGGGGAGGAAATGGGGGGGCAGGGGGAGGCTGGGAAGGGATGTGAAGTGTAAACAAAGGAGGAGGCTATAGTGCTTGATAAGAAATGTACTCACTGTCTTGCCCATGTAATTTTAACCCCTCTGTACAGTATGTTCACAATAAAAAAATAAAAAAAGAAAATAATACAGGAACATCTTTCTTGTTCCTGAACCACAGGCCACGTGAGCTGGCTTGATTTGAATGTCAGTTACAGTTGCCTGGCTCTCAGAGTTCCATATTCTATTTTATTTTGAGGGAAGTAGTGTGATCTCTCAGATCTCAATGATCTAAACGGATTGCTCACATAAGACCATCCCAAAGACAAACTGGAGGCTGAAATATCCCCTCCCACATCACTCTAAACACATGTGGACATTGTCAAATCACAAAATCCTCAACTAGGTCTAGGAAACAGCATGGTCTCAGTCTCAAGGAACACTTCCTAGGTGAGATCCATGTCTTATTTGTCACTATTCCTCTCATCCTGCCCAAATCATTTTGCTCTCAGGGCCCTCTCAGCCTGCCATGTGCTTCTTGCATCTATTTTTGACATTTACTTCCTAGGACATTGTTAGGTTTTTGTTTCTTAATCTTCTGTTGCTCTTAAAGCCCCTGTGTGCAGTCATGTGGAAAAAAAGCAAGTACTTGTACATCTCATTGTGGCAATGGGTCCACCTGTATCCCTAGTTAAATGATTTTTTTACCTTTCCCTCCACAAATTATACACACATCAAATACAGTCTCTCTCTATCAACTTCCAATCTTCTAGTGCATATTATCAATGTATTCAGGTTTATGGTATGCTCCAAAATAACTAGCAGAGTCAGGAGGTTACCAAAATACATTAGTTTAATTGTTTTAGGAGATAAACGTGCTAATTATATTGACTATTCTATATATTAAACATGTAGTGTGTTCTCACTGTACTCTGTATGTATGTACATACACTACTTCAAAGTGAAATGGAATACAACAAGATTTTACCTGTAAAGCTAGATATTTGGGACATCAGTTCCAGACCAGTGAAGTTTTACCTGCAATGCTCCCCAACCCTAGCTATGCATGATAGAATACGTATATCATCCCAGGTCCATGGGGAGCTGAGAGCAGGAGAATTTCATTTCCATGCCATTCTAGGCAAGAATTTCCACATGGCTCCATCTCAACACTGGCTAGCACCTATCACCACTACCTAGGTTAAAATAAAAATAAGAGCATTGTAGTATAACAAATAATATTGAAACATGCCAATACAAACCATCATGAACAACACACTCGTGTTTGTTCCGCATACCTGTAATCTTAACTGTTTCTATGATTATATATGTGATCCAGAGGCACCAAGCAGTTCATTATTTTAAAAATGACTATTTGATGCCAGGTGCCAGGGTCTCATGCCTGTAATCCCACCTACTTATGAGGCTGAGGTCTGAGGATCACAGTTCAAAGTCAACCAAGGAAGAACAGTCCCCATAAGACTCTTATGTACAATTAACAACTCAAAAGAACAGAACTGGTTCTGTGGCTCAATTGGTAGAGTGTTAAGTAACTTGAGCACAAGTCTCAGGGATTGTGCTCAGGCCCTGAGTTCAAGCCTCAAAACTGACAAAAATAATAAACATTTTAATGTCTGAATTTCTTGTGAATTAAAATGACAGCTGTGGTATACAATTCTACAGACTACTACAGATTTAATTATATTTGTAGTCAGCAAAAGTAGCAGCACTTGAATAAAGGACATTTTTTCATAAACTGGGGCAGCCTGGTCTCTAATTAGAGGAAATTGCTGGACTCATACGTAGTATTTTTTTATGTTGTGAAGTATTTTATTTATTTATTTAGTTAGTTAGTTAGTTTATTTTTTTAATTTTAATTTTATTTTTTTTTGTGAACATACTGTACAGAGGGGTTACAATTACATGGGAAAGATAATGAGTACATTTCTTATCAAGGATTGCAGCCTCCTCCTTTGTTTACCCTTCACATCCCTTCCCAGCCTCCCCCAACCCAATCCCCCCCCCCCGCACCAAAGATGTAAAGTTCGTTTTTGACATGACGACTTGTACTTCTCATAGTTGCATCTGTTCAACCTGTATCCTTAAACGACTTGTTTTCGCCATCTCCTCCACAAATTATACCGACATCAAATATAGTGAAAGGAGGAGTTATACTGTGGGGGAGGAACATACAAAGCTACAAAGAAATAATCTTATAAATGAGTTAGAAACAAATGCATGAAAGAAAAAAACATTTAAATACATATCTAAGGGTTCATTTTCCTAACATCATATTAGCTGACCTTTCCTGCTTGAGTCATACATATACTAGATATTGCAATTAAGGGACACCATGGGACATATGTTTCTTTGGGCTTGGCTTACATCACTTAATATAATTTTTCCCAAGTCTTTCCATTTCCTAACAAATGGGGAAATGTCATTATTTCTGATTGAGGCATAGAATTCCATTGTGTATATATACCACATTTTCTTGATCCATTCATCTACTGAGGGGCATCTGGGTTCCTTCCATATCTTAGCTAGGCTAAATAATGCTGTAATAAACATAGTTGTGCTGGTAGCTTTAGTGTG
This sequence comes from Dipodomys merriami, assembly GCF_024711535.1. Taxonomy (NCBI): domain Eukaryota; kingdom Metazoa; phylum Chordata; class Mammalia; order Rodentia; family Heteromyidae; genus Dipodomys; species Dipodomys merriami. The sequence goes on from NW_027204071.1 coordinate 1,154,544, forward strand.
GTCTTCTTTGAAAACATTTGGGTAAATGCCCAAAAGTGTGATTGCTGGGTCATAGGGGAGCTCTATGTGAAGTTTTTGAGGAACCTCCATACTGTTTTCCAAAGTGGTTGAATAAGTTTACACTCCCACCAAATATTAGAATGGAAGAAAGACAGCCTCTTCAGTAAGTGGTGATGGCAAAATTGGTTAACTACTTGTAGAAAACTAAAACTAGATCCTTATATATCACCCTGCACCAGAATCAACTCCAAATGGATCAAGACCTCGGAGTCAAAGCAGACACGCTGAAAACATTACAGGATGGAATAGGAGAATCCCTAGGCCTCCTTGAAGCATGCCGAAATTGTCTTAATAGGGAACCGGAAACACAACAAATCAAAAAAAGGTTGGACAAATGGGATTGCAGGAAGTTGCAGAGCTTCTGCATGGCAAAGGACATAGCTAGCAAGGTCAATAGAAAGCCCACAGATTGGGAGAAGATCTTCACTAGCCATACAACGGACAAGGGTCTCATATCTAAACCATACTTGGAATTCAAAAAAATTAAATCTCCCAACAACAAATCCTCAAAGAAATAACTGCCCAATAAATAAGTGGGCTAAAGACTTGAAGAGAAACTTCTCTGAAGAAGAAAGGATGGCCAATAGACACATGAAGAAATGCTCAACCTCCCTAGCCATAAAAGAAATGCAAATCAAAACAACATTGAGATACCACCTTACCCCAGTTAGAATGGCTATAATCAAGAAATCTAACAACAACAGGTGCTGGAGGAGATGTGGACAGAAGCGAACCTTAGTGCATTGTTGGTGGGAGTGTAAACTTGTTCATACGTAGTATTTTTTGGTTGATTTTGTTTTGTTTTAGGATGAGAAACCTTATTTCTGCCAATGGCCATTTGGATATGTCTAACATCATTCAAAGGCCATGGAGAATTAACAGTAAAGACGGGACACAGTCAAATGGAAATAAACTTACTTGTCTTTATGCCATGTTCCAAGTGAATTGTTTAGCTTATATATCCCTATGGTCTATAGTTTCCTATTCCTACCTTCCTGAAAATACAAGCATATTCCACCAATTCAGATTTGAGCCAGGCAATATGTAGTATTAGTGCCAAGAGTCGAGGAAAATTATAACACAACTAGGGAAGCATGAAACCAACACTTTAGTAGCTGGACAATGGGGACTCAGACCTATAATCCTAGCTACTCTGGAGGCTGATGATCACATTACAATACCATCTGGAGTGAGAAAATCTGTAATACTCTTCTCTCCAATTAGCAACACAAAAGCCATAAAGGAAGCTGAGACTCTAGAGGTAGAGTAGCCTTGATTACAAAATCTCAGGGGCAGCACCCAATCCTGAGTTCAAGCTGAAGTTCAGGCACAAAAACAAAAACAATCAACAACAAAAAAAGAGAAACTGGGAGAAAGCTCAGGAAAGAATGGCATTGTCTACAAGAAAAATGTGTATGTTACATGAATTGTAAAATGGTAACCTCACTTTACACACCTTAGTGACAATTACATTGAAAAAGGAATCTGAGAAATCCCAAAGGCATGGGGCCTTATGATGTGCATCTGCTTTCCAGAATTTAAAAGTCCAATCATCTGAGCTGGTAACACACAGGTTGTAGCCAAGGGTGATTAGAAAATATGAAGGCAAAGATCTTTTCAGCTTGTCCCACTAAATCTTTGATTAAGCAAAAAACAAAACAATGCAAAGTAAAAACAATAGACTTTAAGGTTAATTAGGCTGCTATTAAAGATTCAGATGGTATACTTTGTGGAGGGGAAGGGAAAAAACATATTGTATAAGTAGATATACAGATGGGCCCATTGCAACATGAGATGTACAACACATTATGTCAAAAAATGAACTTTACAACTTTGGCGGGGGAGGTGGGAGATGGGAAGGGATAGGAAGGGGAAATAAAGGAGGAGGCACCAATATTTCATAATAAATGTACTCATTACCTTGCTCATGTAATTTTAACTTCTCTGTACGTTGTTTTCACAATTAAAAAATTGAAAAAAAAGATTCCAGGCAGAATTATTCTGTTATATGATGAGCTAGTACATATGTTTTGTATATACTGAACTCACATATATCAGAAAAATATCCATGGATTCATAACTAGAAAATCTGAAATGTAAGGTATATTAATTAGATAAGTTTCATTAGGTAGCCAATGAAGAAAACACCACATGTTATTGTCAGGTTTATTAACTGAACTGCTGCCCATGCCATACATGGTGAAGAGGCATGTAAAAAAATGGGGTGACCCAACCTAGGGCCAGGATGTATCTAGGCCAAGGACTGGATGAGGTATGGCCAGGTGGGGGAAATGTCTGGCCACACTGGATCTGGATGTGACCTCTGTGCCTGGGACTCTCTTATGGTCAGATAGAAAGTGTGACCAGTGGCTGACCAGGTTGTGACTTAGCAGGAGGGGGAGGTGGCTGCCTCCAGGTGTGCCAGATACCTAGGTAACACATAAAGGGTGGAAACTTAGCTAAGAAGAGGAGGGTGTCTGCATAGGGTCGGCATGGCTGGGGCAGACCTAATACCAAATACAAGTAGTAACTCTGCGTTGTGACTCCTAACTCCAAACCATTCATTCTCAGTCATTTTCTTTCCTTCCATCCTTCCTTCCTTCCTTCCTTCCTTCTTTCTTTCTTTCTTTCTTTCTTTCTTTCTTTCTTTCTTTCTTTCTTTCTTTCTTTCTTTCTTTCTTTCTTTCTTTCTTTCTTTCTTTCTTTCTTTCTTTCTTTCTTTCTTTCTTTCCTTCCTTCCTTCTTTCCTTCCTTCTTCCTTCTTTTCTTTTCTCTCTCCCGCTCTCCCTCTCTCTATCAATCTCTCCTCTCATTCACTCTCCCTCTATCCCCTACCTCAGTATTCTCAACTCTCAAATAATGAACACTTGGTGAGTTGAACTCAGAAGCTGGGAAGAGCAGCTCACTTGGCCATTGTGATATTTAATTTCATGTTTCTTTACACCTCTTCCACTGGTCACTGGAATCAAATAAGGAACACAGCAGCATGGCATCTCAAGCCATTTGGAGGAGGAAAGCAAGCACGTTCACTGCATTCTGTCAGGTCCACCCTGGGAAGGTGAGGCAGACTCCTCCCTCCTCTTGGCGAAATCTCAGCCCAGTTTCTGCATCAGGAGAGGTGACTGCTTCCAAGTGAACCAGTTACCTACGTGACACAGGTATTGAGCAGAGACTTATCCTCTTGTCGTGCTGAGATTAATGGCATGATTCAAAATGATCCACTAGTTTGTTGCGATTGGGACTTCCTAAATTTTTGGTTAGGCTATGTTCAAATTGTGATCTATTTATTTCTGATTACTAACCATGATTATAGATGTGAGCCAATGTGAAACAGCACATCAGACCATTCAAAGTTCTTTATCACACATGGAAAACACGCAGTTTCCCAAGTTACATACAAGTTGACAGACAGCAAAATAAGTCCTTAATTCTGGTCGAGACGTGTTTTTAATGTAAAACAAAATTACCTAGCAAAATATCTGACTAATGTGATTATACTTTCAAACTTACCCTACATTTTAATAACAAATCACCTATATTAGACAATGATTAACCCAAATTACCTGTAATCATTTATTTTTAGCATATCTTCTAGAGGTAGGCAGAACTGGAGCACACACTATTAACTAAGGTGGTAGAATTTGAGAGGATCATAATTCTGAATCAGTCTCGGAAGGAAAGTATCACCCATATCATCCTACTAGGTAGGGATATTGGAATGTAATCATGATCCTTGCTTTTTCGGCTTGGTGCAAAAGTTGCTACTCTATGAGTAATGTAACTTAAACAAGAAAGGATTGGTGGAAGGACTCCAGTGGTGGAGTATCTGTCTGGCAAACACAACATCAAAACTCAAATCAACTTCCAAAGGATAAAATAAGAAAAGGAAAGAAAGAACAACTCACACTGAGCATGTGTTCAATGTAAAAATTTACACTAAATCATTGTAGTTATAATACCATCATATAATTCTAGGAGCAAATACATTTTGTGTCAAGGCTAAATGAGAAAATAACATACTATATACAAAGCTTTGGTAAAGCATAGGTCTGGCTTACAATGGTGAATGCTTAAGTTTGCATGTGCAGTGCTGTGCTGGGTTGTTAAGGTTTATGGAAGTCCATCATTTTGATGAGCTTGGCATGATGAAATTCCCTAACCATACAGTTCACTGAACAGATACTACTGACATATATATATATATATATATATATATATATATATATATATATATATATATATATATATATATAATACACTAAATATACACATGTATGTATTTATATATTAAGTTGCATGTAAATCAAATAAAATTTAAAATGAATAAATTTAGTGAGCATATACCTTTCCCAAATAATTATTTTACCTGGATAAATTCATGTCTTAAAGTCTCCAATACTATATAACACTTACATGTTTGCTGATCCCCTTCAGCTTTTTTATGATATTGTTTTTTTTCTTTTTTAGATGAAAAATCCAGCCAATAAATACACTTTTATAACATTCCTTTCTTTATAAAATGAAAAACACGTTGTGTAATCTGGCTCTTTATGTGTTATCAAAAAATTTTTTATAATTTCAAGTACATATTTTCTTAGACTTAGGTCTCACTCATTTCTTCCAATAATATCTATGGAAAGGAGAAAATGAAGGATCATTCTGTTACTTTGGGAGCTTTTGTTATTAATCCTTGCAATAAATATTATGAAAATAAAATTCTGAAATTATTTAGAGAGATGACATGAAAGTTACCTTTCTACACACCCATGCTACTCCCTCAACTAAATCATAGAACTTGAAATAAGTAACATTTTAGCTGGGAGCCAGTGGCTCATGCCTGTAATCCTAGCTACTCAGGAGCTAAGATCTGAGGATGGTAGTTCATAGCTAGCTCTGGCAGGAAATCCGTGATGTCCTTACCTCCAATTAACCACCAGAAAACCGGAAGTGGCACTGTGGCTCATGTGGTAAAGTACTAGCCTTGATCTAAACAGCTTAGAGACAGTGCCTAGGCCCCGAGTTCAAGCCCCATGACCATGAAAAATAAAAAAGGAAAAAGGAGGAAAGCAATATTTTAAATCTAATGTGCACATATACACAAAAGTTGTCTAGAAATAAAATTATAACAGCTCCTGGACTGGTAAAAAATAGATTAAAGTGAAATTGCCTTCAATCATTCATTTAGACAATCCATACTGAGGGCAGGTTATTGGAGCTCACATAACTATCTAAAGAGGTAGAATTTGAGAGTATCACAGTTCAGAACCAGTGTGCAAGAAAAGTAACAAGGTTTTCATATCATCCTAAAGCCTGGCATGTTGGAATGCATTTGTGATCCCAGCTACCTGGCAGATAGATGTGAGGATCTTAGCCTCTGTTCAGCGCTCAGCAAAATTGATAACCTATGAGCAAAGTAACTAAATTGAAAAGGATTGTTCTAATGGTAGAATACTTGTTCTGCAAACAAAATATCTAAATTCATACTCATTTTCTAAAAGAAGAAGGAAAAGAGAAGAAAGATAAAAAGAGAAAAGAGAGAAATAAAAGAAAGTAGAGAAGTGGGAGGAGAGAAGGGGAGGAAGGAGGGAAGGAAGGAAGGAGGATAAGAAGGAAGGAAGGAAGGAAAGAAGGAAGGAAGGAAGGAGGAAAAGAAAAGAAAGAAAGGGAGGAAGAAAGAAAGGGAGGAAGAAAGAAAGGGAGAGAGGTACAAATAAAAACCTCAGCATGTGTTAGATTTTAATAATGACCCCAAATCCTTTTAGATATAAATGCCATCATTTAATTCTCTGGACAGGGACATTTTGTATCAAGCCCTGTTGTAAGGTCATGGGACCTCCGAAAGACCATCAGAGACCACTACCAATGTGAAAAGCAAAAGAGTCCTTTATTTTCATGCTCAAGCTTGTTCCTCCATGCTCTAAGTAACTGGTGAGGGTAAGAGACCCCAAGCACAAAACCAGCACATCTTTTATAATATTGAAAAAACAAGTTTAGGAAATTTCCACACAAGCAGTTACATGATTGGTTTGAGGCCAGCCTAACTGCACTGTCTTTTTTCTGAACTATTGGTATGTTCTGTTCCTGGAACACTTGGGTAACTATTCTGCTTTCTTAAGGGTGGGCAGGGTTGGTGGCAACCTGTGTTTTTTTTCTCTCTCTCTTGGTTACTCTGAGGACAGCTTAGCACAAGATGGTGGCGTTAATCTTAAATTGGATTTACTTTGGCACTTCATTCTCTCCTCTTCTAAAGCATCAGGGTCCAATCATGGTCCCCTAATTGGCACAGTCTTCTATATATACAGTTTGGTATAGGGGTCTCAGAATCAATAGATGGATTGTGATGATTCTCTCTTTTACAAAGGACACCAGTCTACAAGGTCCAATTGTGAGTAACAAAATTAACCGTATCAAAGGCCCTAACATTTTCTTCCAGCAATCCTGACTCCATATGTCACAGCTAACATAATTTTATACCAACTGTACTCCTAAGCTCCAATTTTAAGACATACTCATACTATTTGCTACATACTTAAACTTTCTGAGGTTTGTCTTCTTTACAAACATTTTAAGATGATCAGTACTTTTTAAATCCTTTCTTATCCAGAAGATACCAATTTTTCCCCAATTCATTTCTTAAGGCTTTCTTTACTACCCTCTTGTTCTTTAAAATTCCATAAGCTTTTTGTGGCTAGAGTTTAAAACTGCCCATTTTTCCTTTGACTTGTGGAACCAAGTTATCTCAGAAAGCCTCAATGCACTAGTGGGATGAAAAGCTTGCTAGATTTTAAGGCTAAGATTAGGTCTGTGTCTCATTCCTCTTACTACTTCCACTGATTAAAAAATCTCTCCTTTATCTTTAAAACACACATAGGAGGAAACAGGTTATTACCATACGAGAGCCAAACTAGGTGTGACACTGAAGTGTCTAAGGCAAGACAGTGATATCCTTGCCCCCAATATCCATTGGGGGATTAGAAAGGGTTACTGGATATCACCAAAACAATGTCCCACAAGAGCTTAGTTTTAGCAGCTTTCAACCGGGAAGCAGTCTCAAATGATGGAATCAGGCAGGAGTTCAGTCGACATCTACCACTGTGGAGTTGGACTAGGTGATGATGAGATTTCCTCCAGGTGACTGCCAGGCTGTTTTTGACCTTTACCCTGCAGTAGCATGATCTCTTAGTGGCTCCAAGGGACTGTCACACCTTGTGCTGGGCTGCCAATTCATACACAGACTGGTTAAGGATACATTGCATAGGCTTGGCAGTCTGTGACCCCACTAGTTTTTAAGACTATTTAGACAATAATCCAGGACAATTTACCAAGATAACAACTGTTTAAACTACAGTTTTTAATAAATCTAGGATTTCCTAGGCAGAAATAGAGGGCTCAGGTTTGTACTATTTTTTCCCATGCCTTTTCCTTCTGTCAATTTTACCACATTTTTAAAAAGGTGACTCTGGTCCCTTGTTCTTCAACGGGGAAGATGGGTGAAGATTCATCTTCTGTCATTTCTTTAAGCTGATTCAGGGTTGTTGATCCTACTAGCCAGGAACCTATAACCTTAGCCCATTTTACAAAGAGGTTACCAGGGTTAAATGTCATTAAGAACAATATTTTAACTTTTTACAAATGCACAGACCTTTTTTTCTGGCTACAACAGTGGAGCTTATTTAGCACTCTGGTTTGTTAAAGCATCTTTCTGGATGGTTTAGGAATGTGATCTCTAGTAATCCTAACAATGTGAGAGTTAACTATGCAGCCCTTCAGACAGATATCAATAGAAACACACTTTCAGGTTTACAAACATTTTTCCTGAGCAGATGAATTTCATGTAGCTGGTTTCAGCTCAAAAGTTACTGCCAATTAGAGCTTTTGGCACATACAAGGGTTGGGATCCAAACTATCTTCCATATTTCACAACCTTAGCTTTTTAGTACTATCACAGATGACTGACAAGTTCCTGGCGCTTACAAGGTAGATAGTCATAGACATTAGGCATGCTTACAATCTATCTTTCCATTACCTTCTGGCTCTGACCAATTTTTGAAGGGCCACACACTAATGACTCTAGGACCTGACATTATTTCTGCAATCCAAGCAGTGGCTTACAGTCTCTGGATGCTCCTCCATTGCTTTCGTCCCAGAAGTGTCTTCTCCACACTGGGAAAAATGCCTCATTGGCATTTCTCTTAGTTGGTTGCTGGACTTGAACTCAGGGCCTGAGTGTTGTCCCTCAGCTCTACAGTTCAAGGTTAGCACTCTGCCACTTTTGAATCCTAAAGCAACACTGCTTGCTCTTTCAGCTTTCTGCTGGCTGAGTAGAGGTCACATTCTCATAGGGACCTTTTTCTACTCGGGCTGGCTTCAAACTGGTTTGCAGATCAATGAGTTTCTTAAAGGCCACTTTACTCCAATTAAAAGCAACAAGGTGGTCAACATAGAAGTAGCTTTTAAGCATGTTCTTACCTGAAACATATTAAGTGCTAAAGTTACATGTGACAAACTTACAAGAATCCTCCCTCATTTTTGTGGGCCTGATGGGAACTGTTACCAAAAAAACCTATGAGAGCAAACTGAAATGGGAATTAAGCAATTATTTTGGTAATCCTAATTTTTCCTTTTTGCACTTTGAGGCAAATGTTTAGAACAAATTTATTTTTTAACTTTATATACAGAAATCAATTCCTAATTTATAAGCCTCCTATTAATCTCTGTTTCAATATTCTATACATTTGGTTGCATTATGAAAAATCCCTTGAACTCTCGATGCTAGGTGTCACTCATTTCCTCTTGGATGCTTGTTTTAAAACAGATACACATTAAAACTTTTAAACTCAAATAACAAATTTTTCTTAATGCAAAAATTACAATCAACATCACTGTACGAAGAAGCTAGACATAACACCTTTATGCCTTAAAAAAATCCAATGGCAGAATATCATTGAGAGCAAATCACATTATACAAATAAACTTTTTAACCCTCTTTTTAGAGCCGCCTTAATTTTAATTTTAACACATCCAAGGGGCAGTTTTAGCAGTGCTAATCAGATCATCACATCAATCATTTTTACCATTAGGTTTCCAGTGTCTATCTGCAGGGAAAAGGGACAGAATAAAGATGGGCCACTTGACCCTTCCTGTGTAATGGGCATGCACCCAGTCCAACTCTTTATGGTTAGATGAACTATGTTGGTGCCAGCTTGCCCTCTTTCGCCATGCATAGACTCCTCCCAGGGCCTGTTACACCATGCATGACCAGCAGAACTGTACTTGTGTCTGTTCACCCTTCACTCCTAAGAATGAGTCTTCTGTTGGCTTCTAATTTTCTCCTTTTTGTTAATCCAGATATCTTGATTACAGTGTTGATTATGCATTCTAAAATACCAGATTTTCTAATTTTCAAGTTAAAGAATCCTTAAAAAGCCATTAAAAACAATGTGTAAATTCTTCAGAAAATTTTTGGTAATGTCCAAACCTTATAACCTTTTGAATTTTAAACTTAAACTCACCCAATTGTTATAGCATGCTGACAATTTATATCATGAACATGTTCACAAACACATACAAAACACACTCACACAGATCTTTAAGCATGCAAAAATAAAAATCAGTTGTTTGTAGACATTCTAAAGTTTTCAAAGAAAAATTTAAGACAATATTTCTTTTTAAACTAAGTAACTTTGTTGAGTTTCATTTTCCCAGGGCTTGCTTGTTTAGCAAGGAATTTTACCAATTGGTATTTTGAATCTCTTCTGTTGGAGGAAGGCTGGGAGTGACGGGGGTCACCTGAAACTGAAGTGGCCTGATTTTTTAAATCAATTTTAGATAAAAGCACTTTACATTTTTGGGACTAGCTGAAAAGAGAAAACCAGCCACACAGCCTTCTCTGTGACTGAGGCCAGCTGGAGGCTGGAACTTTTATTTCCCCAGAGATGTTCAAATAAATAAGAAAAATGCAAAACCAAAAACATACATTTAAAACTAATACCAATTCTAAAACAGAACTAGACAAGACAACAATCAAAGGCTGACTTTGTCTCTACCAGAACTCTGTGGCATTCTCACTCAGCAAACTATATTCAGAGTCTTCTGAGTGAGCCTGCCACTCTCACCCAGAACTTTCCTATCTCAGGAAACATAAAACAGAGAACAGTCAAGTCTCAGTGAATGGGGTGACAAGTCACCAACATTTGTTTACCCAGGGGCCTTCCAAGGTGGAAAGGAACCCCCAATCATTTTGGAGCAAGGGAAATAAGTCCTTAGTGGCCATCCCCTCTGACTGGCAGATTCTCCCCCATACTCACACCTCCGTGGGCCAAGGCCTAAGGCTAAGATAAACACCTAATGACAAACAGAACACAAAGACACAACTTACAAAGGCACGCTGCAGCATTGTAAATTACCAACCAGAAAGTGCCAGACTATAGATGGAGAGTTTCCCCCAAAACAGAAAACTTCCCAATACAGATGGAAAACTTCCCAAAAAATGTCTGCATGAAAGTGTGAGACTACAAACGGAACATTTCCCAAAAAATGTCTGTACTAAACAGCAATCTACCCAGAGGGGTCTGGGGACGTCTCCTCACAGACCCCATTGGCAGTCTTATAGTGCATCCACCAAGACTCCTTGCCAATCAGAATACAGACTCTGTGGGAAAACAGAATTACAGATACAGAACCTACAGGCAACCAAATATACAGAACAGCAATGCCTTGATTTAACGGATGGGTTTTTTGGGACTCTGTGGTAGGGCGTCTGGAAGGTCTCATGAGGGGGATTCCAGATGAGCCCCCAGAAATGTTGCATGGACTTGGGAACCCCGAAAGACCACCAGAGACCACGACCAATGCGAACAGCAAAAGAGTCCTTTATTTGCAAGCTCAAGCTTGTTCCTTCATGCACTCGGTAACCTGTGACAGTAAGAGACCCGAGCACAAAATCAGCACGACTTTTATAGTATTGAACAAACAAGTTTAGGGAATTTCCACACAAGCAGTTACATGATTGGTTTGAGGCCACCCTAACTGCACTGCCCTTTTTATGAACTATTGGTATGTTCTGTTCCTGGAACACTTGGGTAACTGTTCTGCTTTCTTAAGGGTGGGCAGGGTTGGTGGCAACCTGTGTTTTGTCTCTCTCTTGGGGTTAATCTGAGGGCAGCCTCCACAAGATGGTGGCGTTAATCTCAAATTGGAGTTACTTTGGCTCTTTAGCCTGAATAAACTATAGCATACCACATACAAAGCTTTGGTAAAACACAGGTCTGTCTTACAATGTTGGACCAATAAGAGTGTATGTCTAGTGATGTTGCAGTTGTGTCTTAATGTGTGTGGAGTTTTCCATCCTTATGATCTTATAATGATGAAATTGACTAACTACACAATTACCTGGGCAGATCTCTGCTGAGACCTATATATATTAAGTCACAGCTTAAAAAAGAACAATATTTACAATGAAATATGTTGAACAACCAGACATTGTGACCAAAATTATTTTTACCTGATTCAGTGTTTTTTAAACTCTATATCACATGTACAACTTCCTCATTTCCTTCTGTCTCATTATGTTGTCTTTCTTTGTTTTGGTTTTGTTTTCAAAACCATGGTGTAACAGGGTATTTCTTATTTTCTTGTCTTCTAGTCTTCAGAAAGTCTGCAGTTAAATAGGGTTAAGTTCCTTTTGTTAGAAAATTGAAAGAAATTGGGTGGGGTCTTCATCATAATTTTGTTATGATCTCAAATACATTTTCATATCTAACATTTTACTAATCTCACTTCAATCTTTTCCAAAGGTCACTTTAGTGGAAGAAGGAAATTCAAAGTGGATTCTGGTAGAGAATTTCTGGTACATATTAAGGTAAGCAACTCCAAAATTATTCATTAGAAAGATGAGTTGAAAGTCATCTTTTTACACACTGATACTCTTTTCTCAACGAAACCAGAGGATTTTAAATAGCTAATATTTTTTTAAGTTAATGGGCCGAAATGTGCACGAATTTTCTAGAAATTAAATGATCACTCATGAAACCTTACTGATACTTCAAAGAATATTTTCCAATAAAAGGAATCACCTTCCGACATTTTCACACAATATGTATCTTCCTGGTAACAGAACACAAAACTAGAATAAGACATCTAATTGATATCTAATTTTTGTTGCCTTTTTGCAATACTTCTTTCTTCTCATATTGATTAGTATGAAGTCTATGACCATTATAAAATCATATTTGTAATAAAAGTTACTAGATGGGACCTTCATGGATGAGATGGTGTGGGGTTTCTGGTGTAGTCCTGTCTCGTTCAAAGGAGGATTTGGTATTAGCCAACCTCTGTGGTGGAACAGAGCGGGGCTTTGAGGGTGAAAGCCAGTCTGTATAGGGCTTTGAGACAGCAGGGAAGGGACAGGAATGGCTAAACTTGTTAGGGACATGGTCTCTTGTGGAGTAGGCAGGATTTAAGATGGAGGCTGGCAGGGAGACAGGTTTTCAGTTAAAGAAGGAGGGGTCACTGGGGAGGAGTCTATTTGGGGCAGAAGTTTTGGAAGGAAGAACAAGGCTACCAAGGAGGAGCTTACTTAGAGGAGCGGTGCTGTTAGAGCACTGTGAGCCCTTGTGGGATATGTAGGGTGAGGTTTCCCATAAGGCAGGGCAGGGAATGGAGGCAAGAGGCAGACAGAAGGTGGGGATCCTGGTGCAGGAATGTGGAGCTATGAGGGAGATGCTTTTCAGGTTCTAGATTTGAGGGCAGGGTGGTACTAGGAAGACATGGTCTAGTAAGGGGCAGGGTTTCTGATGGAGAATGGCAGGCCTTTGGGAAGTGTGTTAGGGTGAAGGTGGAGTTTTCTACAGAGCAAGATGTAGTAACAATGTATGTAGGAGTTTTTCAGGACCAGAGCTTTGTGAGAGCAGTGATAGTATCCAGTGCTCTAGAATAGTTAGGATGGGGTTTCTGGTGTAGCCAGTCAGAACTTGAGAAGAGAAATTTGGGTGGGGATCTCAGTGTTGCAAGTCAGGACATGGACTTTGGACAGGGTTTCCAGTAGGGCAAAGCAACCTTCAAAAGGGACTATGGAGGGAGGGATTTACAGTTGAGCCTGGTGAGACTTCCAGAGGGAGGGCAACTGGTGCAGTGTTTTCCAGTGGAGCAATGTGGGTGTTGAGAGATGGGGTAGTGTGGGTTTTCTGGTGGAGTTTTTCTGGACCAGGGCAGGGCTTGGAGCCATGGGGATAGTTGAAGGAGGAGCTTTGAGAAGGAGTGGAAAGGCTACAATGGTGTAAGATAATTATGGGCAGGGTATCAGGTGGAGTAGGGTGTAGATCTTAGGGAAGAGCCAATAGGGGGTGGGTTTATCTGGGGAGCAAGGCAGGGCATTGAGAAGGTAGATGTGGGAGGTGAAGAGTCTTGTGGTGGAACAGGGCTGGCTTTCCAGGCAGTAGATGGGCTGTGTGAGAAGCTTCTGGCCAAGCAAGGTGGGGCTTCAAGGGCAGTTATAGGGAGGTGAAGGGTTTTTGTTATAGCACGATGGGCTTTGTGGAAAGAGGTAGGTTCAGGGCTGTGTTTTAGAATTTAGGCCACTTAGAAGTAGGCTAGTTATAGGCAGAGATTCTGATAAAATCAGGAGGAACTCCAGGGAGAAGGTTGGTTGGGGGTGGAAAAGAAAGGGAAGGGAGGATCTTGGAGGTAATAGAATATGGGAACAATGGAACTGTGAGGGACTAGAGTAGTTAGGAACAGGGTATATGGTGGATGAGGTGGGGCTTCGAGCGAGGAGCCCCATGTAGGCCGGGTTCTTGTTGTAGTATGTTGGGACATGAAAGGAGATATAGATGTGGCCCGGTATCTTGTGGTGCAGAACAGGGATTCCAGGAAGGGGTGGAGTGGAAGAGGGATTTTACTATAGCAGAGAAGGTGTTTCAGTAAAGTGTCTTGTTGCAGTCAAGCCTTTGAAAGTTTATAGCAGGTCTACCAGGGGGTAGGTTAGTTTAGATTAAGCTATTTAAGGAGGAAGCTGCCTGGAAGTGGGTTTCCAGTGGATCCAGTCAAGTTTTATGGGATGGGGGAATAGGTAAGGGGCAAGACAGTGCAGAGTGAGGCTACAAAAATTGAACAGTTACCACTAGTAAATACCATATAAGAACACCATTTTCTGTCAGTGTAGACTTATATTACTTTTATGTATGCAAGAGATGCTGGAGAAAGTAAACAAGTAATAATCCTTCCTAGTGAATTTTTTCTTTATTCCAGTTGATTGAAAATAAAACCACAGGACACATCAGGCTCAGAGGCACACAGGAGACTAAGACACATGAAGCACTAGAATTCATTCCCCAGCACCAACATTAAGGACCACAAATAAAAGTTTAAAATGTTTCACTTGGTCATAATGGACTATATTGTCTTAAAATTGTGAATGAACAGAACTTTTACTCTGACCATTTTAGAAATCCTAAAACTAAGTAAATAGTAATGTTTTAACTTTATACAATATTGGAACATGTACTAAAAATAATTAGGAAAATATAAAACTGTACACAGAATTTCATTTTCCAGTATCAATTCAAATCTAAAAGAATTTAAAACCAGAAAATTGCCATATAGTGAGGTTGCAGCATGGTTTCTTTTCCATCATCAAAATGGTGACTTAAGCAATGTGTCTTTATCATTGGATGCATCGATGTTAAAACATATCTAAGAATATGAAGCACTACTATACAGACCCTGAAGAAACTCAGAAGGATCTATGAAATGATGTTGGAATAAAATTAATGACTATTTACAGTAGGAATTGATCTTCACTAGGGCCACAAATACTTTCCAGAAGAAAAGGCTACATTGAAAAATAAACAGTGAAACGGAAGCAGGTAGGCAGATCTTGAAGTAAACATTATCCAATGAACAACATCTAATGAGACATGATTGCAATTTTCTTTTACATACGTTAGAGTTACTGACCTATGTTCTTCCCTAATGCCAAATAACAAAGTCATGAAAATTCAGTAATCATTTTCAGAACATTGGAATTCAATGAATGTATTGCTCGAATATAAAGATAGATGTCTGATCTAATGCGTGAAGAAAATATCCCCAATCTCTGGCCCCACGCTGTGAGAAGTGTACAAGACAAAGTACAAGGAGAATGGACAGAAGTACAGTAGTGCATACCAGTAGTTCCCAAGATGCATTGATAGATGTAACAGGGGACAATATCAACAAGATCAACACAGGACTTAGCATGGAGAGTAGAGAGAAAAACAGTGAAAATGCAACGAGAATTGCAAAGGATTTCCTTGCATATTTGGCAGAAGAGTGCATGGCATTGAGGTTTAAGCTACGTGGAGGTATTATAGGAAACTACCTGTGCTCATATGGTGCCACGAGAAGTGAAGAACTTATGATTTACAAGACATTCAATAATCATAAAAGTCTTGCTTCAGTAGTACAGAGTTAAACCTTGATAAATTCTGTTTTGAAACACCTAACAAAATATAAAACCAAGACAAGAAGATTCAAATTATATATACGTTATTTGACTGTTTGCAACAATAGAGTTCAAAAAAATCAAATCACATAATGTGGATGTAAAAGGATAACATTATTAATGTAATCTTTATACAATACACATTTTATGTGAATAGTCCTGATTATAAATGATTTGTTTTCCTTACAGGTTTTGGATGCACAATACCAACAAAAAACAAAAACAAAACAAAGTAAAAAACACTTGGCATCTAGATGCCTGTGCCTCATCCCTATTCCTATATAGTCATGAGCCTGAGATTGGAAGATCATCGTTCACAGATGGCTGGGGTAGCAATACATGAAACATTTATGTTCAATTATTCAAAGACAGAGTGAAACCTTGGTTCAAATAGTACAGACTGAATAATTCATGAGTGAAAAAAACAAGCAAGAGTTTGAGGCTCTGAGTCAAGTTTCTTTAGTGTGTGTGTGTGCACACATGTGCGGGTGCGTGCGGGTGCGTGCACACACACACACACAAATGGAATGAGAGGAGAAGAGGGAGAGATAAAAGGGAATATTAAGAGTTTAAGGACTATAATAAGCATATATTAGCCGGGCGCTGGTGGCTCACGCCTGTAATCCTAGCTACTCAGGAGGCTGAGATCTGAGGATCGCGGTTCAAAGCCAGCCCGGGCAAGAAAGACCATGAGACTCCTATCTCCAATAAACTACCAGAAAACCGGAAGTGGCGCTGTAGCTCAAGTGGTAGAGCGCTCGCCTTGAGCTGAAGAGCTGAGGGACAGCGCCCAGGCCCAGAGTTCAAGCCCCACGACCGAGAAAAAAAAAAAAAAAGCATATATTAATAAAAATGAGGGAAACGATGGATCCTATGTTTCTTTGAGTCTGGCTTCCTTCATGTAATATGATTGTTTTCCAAGTCTTTCCATTTTCTTATGAAAGGGGCTTTGTAAGTCTTTCTGATAGAAGCATAAAATTCCATTGTGCATATATACCACATTGTGTTGATCCATTCATCTATTGAGGGGCATCTTGATTGGTTCCAATAATGCTGCCAGAAACAAAGTTGTAGATTTAGTGTGTTTAACTTGAGATCATTTTGACAAATGCCCAAGAGTGGGATTGCTGGTTCCAGAGCTATGTACATTTGACCTTACAAAATGATGCTAATTGAAATGAACTTCAAGCCATGGAAAAAAGTTGTTTTTTTTATTTCAGATGTCAACCTTGATGTCAGTAGAGTGTCTAGATTGTATTTTATGTGATTTGTCTTTTGCCATTGTTTATCCCTTGCAATCTCTGTCTTTATTCTGGTACCTTCCACCTTGTATATAGATTTATCTGATTTGTATAAGTAAAGGGAAAAATATAGGGATGAAAGAAGTACAAAGAGTGACGCATTGCAACAATAATATTCACAAGACACTATATCAGAAATGAACTTTACAACTTTGGGGTGGGGAGGAGGTGTACAGGGTGGGAAGGGATAGAAGAACAACAACGGTGTGGGTAACAATATTCAATAAGGAATGTACCTTAATCATGTAACTATAACCACTCTGTATAGTATTTTTGAAATAAATTTAAAAATTGAACCTATCCTAGAAAAATATAGTTTTCAAAATAATACATCTGTCACAGTACTTGTGAGAGATTCTAGAGTCAAGCTGTTAGACTTGGAAAAGGAAAGATTGGGAAGCCATCTCAAACAGCAATCAAAAATCTGAGAACTGTGCTCTGGAAAGGTCGGTCAAGGGAAGACAGGAGTATGAGTCATTACCTCAAGAGTATTTAAGTTAGAGCTGTTGGACACTAAAAGATTAAGCCTTTGGAGACAAGATGGATGTCTGTGCTATGGTTGTAATGACTATTGCTCCTTTGCTCCCTAAAAATAAAGGGATTCAATTATCACTATGTATCCAAACAATACCTCATGTTAATAGTTGTAACCACAAGCTAGATTGATGTCTTAGTTTGTCGACATACCTGTAGCCACTGACCCCCCCCACTGTAGTAGAATGAATATAAAACATGTTAAGGAGGATATGGGGATCCAGAAGCTGGCAATGAGGCTTTGGATCCTCTGATGTTATCTTTCCTATCACTTCCTGTGAATTCTCAGTTCTTTAGCCAGGTATCCCATCATCTTTGCTGTCCCATGGTTGTGGTAAGTGACAGTACTGATATTCTGAACACCTCAAAACAAACTATGAAAAAACACTTCCTCAAAGAACATTGACATATATATATAAGAGCACCTGGAAAGATACGAAACATCAGCAGTCACCCAGTGATCCTCTAGCAAGAATGTACAATTCAGGAGTATCTTTACTTCTGATAATATGAGATGGATAATTGTCCCTTTTGTATATTTGATATTTGATAATGCATACATTTTTAGAAACACATATACATTATGAAATAATGTGATTTATTTCACAGGTCACAGACTATGTCACTGATTGATGACCCTAATGCCTTATCTCAGTTGCCTGATTCAGATTTAGATGAGTGTGAATTGCCTAATTATGAACATTTCTCCATGAAACTCAACAACACAGAATGAAGTGTCAGGGTCAGGCAATTCTATACTTGCAAGGATTTTTTCATATATTAGAGTAATATACACTAACACTGCTCAGCACTCGTGGCACATTGATGTCTTATACGTTCTTCAGATCAGAAATAGGCTATAGCTTAATGTACAATGATGGGCTATACATTTTCAACCAAAAAGTGATGATTACCTCCTGCAATTATTATCAGTGAAGAATCCTTCCTATACATTTTACTGACTTAGATTCTACTCTGTGCCTTACCATTATCAGGCAGGGTCACACTATATCGAGCTACAATACTCCAACAACTTTAGCTGCCTTTGAATTGTAAAACCAATATTGATACCAAGGTCAACTCTGCAACTCTAATCACATAGTTAGTGGACACCTGAACTTTTCAAGCCTTGTTAAAAATTCAGCTATTACTGCTCATTGTCAGTGTTAAAGATCTCACTCCTTTAGATTTATTGTCTATCTTCTTGTATTTCCAATGCTGCCTTAGATGTTGGTTTTTGAAGTAGATCTTTTAGTTTGCATATGATTTATGGAGGTGCTAGTGATGTCAGTTGAACTGAATATATAATAATATAAGTAATTTGATGTTTTGACATATGAATTTAATTTTGGCAATTGAGGAAGTGAATATGCATCACTCACAAAAGTTGCTTTATGTGTATTGATATTGCTATATTGTGAACTTCCTAAAAGCCAGCAATGGGATCACATATCTCAAATCCCATCACTTCTGTCACTGAGACAAGCCTGGAAAGGTCCAGACCAATTGTCTCTTCATAGTGAGAAGCTTTCTACAAAGAAGCAGGAGAGAATAGCAAATAGAGCAAATGAGTCTCCCAACAGTTTTGTTACATATTCTTTACACTTTGCCATTAAGACCAACGTAATAGTATTCTTTATGAACTCTTTCCTAATCTTTTCCTGTTCTGAGTAGTTTTATTTATGGATCTCCAAGAAGTCATATAATAATCATATAAGAGGAGTTCTGGGAAGATGGCAGAGGAGAAGATGGAGGCTAAACAAGCTCTCGCATAAAAAGCAGTTTTAGAGTTCCAGTGAATAGTCCTAGGCCAGAGAATCACACCAAGTGTGCCATCACAGGACAGAGAGTTAAGCCAAAGAGGTAAAATCCAGGCAAGGAGACAGCTCTGAGATGTTGCCAGCACCCACTGCTGCTGCGGCGGTGGCCACAGTCGCCATACCTGCAAAACAGAGAGTCCAGGTAGAAGGAGCCAGACACAGTGGACAAGCAGATTCTCCTCAACACCAGCAGGAACCCACAAGGAGCGGACATTTCATCATGCAGTTCACAGACCAGAGACAACCCAGGAACCAAGACTCGACATGAGTAGAAGCCTGATGTCCTCCTCACTCCTTCTCAGGGAGCAGAGGAGGGAAGGCCACTCCTCCCCACCCCCCAGTTCCAGAGATCTCCATCTTGGATACCTACAAAGCTCGGAGGAGCTGCTAGCTCCAACTCAAACCTTGTAAGAAAGCTAGAGTCATTTAGCAGGTCACAAGAACCTAAAGAGACCTACCAGACTCAGCTCCACCCAGGGAAATGTCACCCAGCTCAGGTTCCAGCCTCAGGAGTGGCTTTCTTCACTGGGTAATCAGAGCCAGAGGCTGCCCCTCCCTTTTGCAGCCCTGACAATCAATTGAAATTCAGTAAACATAAACCCTGAGAATGGCTCCAGGCTGGGCTCTGTGAGTTCCTCACAAACTAGCCCCAGGGAAAAGCTACTGTTTGCTGAAAGGCCTCAACACTACCCAGAACCTAGCCTCATCACAGCATCTCCAAACTTGAGGAAAAAACCATCTCCCTCTTTTGTGATACTCAGAACAGATCTCTCTCCCATTGAACTAAACTTGGAGGAGGATCACAATATCCTGGGTAAAGCAGAGCATTTTTCTGCCTGTTCAAATAAACTGACTTAAGAAACCAACCAAGCCACAGGAAAATCAAACACCACAAACAGACCAGAGACTCCAACCTGTATGCCATGCTCTAAAATCAAACAACAATCACCCAAGAATACTGTACCCAGCTTAACTCTCCTTCATAACTGAAGGCCAAATAAAAACCTTCCATAGCAAAGGAAAATTGAAACAGTACATCTCCACCAAACCAGCCTTACAAAAGATTCTTAATGATGTCCTACACATAGAAAACCAACAAGACCATAATAAAGGCCAAGAAACTGCACCCAAACTGAGAATCCAAGAACCATAGGAAAAACCCAGTTTTAGGAGGACCCAAGAAGGTGGATAATATGGCAGGACCTCCCAAATACCTCTCAGTCCTATCTCTCAATATTAAAGTACTTAACTCACCAATTAAGCGACATAGACTGTCTAGTTGGATTAAAAACAAGATCCTTCTCTCAGGTGCCTTCAGGAGTCACATCTTGCCCGTAAAATCAAACACATTTTCAATGTTAAAGGCTGGAGCAAAATCTACCAAGCAAATGGCCCCAATAAACAGGCAGGAATTGCAATCCTAATATCAGATAAAATAGACTTCAAATTAAAATTTGTGAGAAGAGATAAAGTTGGTCGCTACATACTAATTAAGGGATCTCTACTTCAGGCGGATATTATAATTCTAAATACATATTCACCAAACAACAGAGCACTCAAATTCATCCAAGAAACACTACTTTCCCTCAAATCCCACATAGATCCAAAGACATTAATTGTAGGGGATTTTATTACACTACTCTCCCCACTAAATAGATCAACTCGGCAAAAACTCATAAGACAAAGAGCAGATCTAAACAGCTACCTCAATCAACCAGTTTTAATAGACATCTACTGAATATTTAACCCAGCAGCTTCAGAATACACGTTTATTGAGCAGCACATGGAACATTTTCTAAAGTAGACCACATTTTAGGTTACAAAGCAAACTTGTCCAAATTCAGAAACAATGAAGTTATACCTTGCATTATCTCTGACCAAAAGGGAATAAAATTAGAACTCACACCAAAAGCCACCAAAGAAAATCCGGTAACACAAGGATGTTGAACAACACACTGCGGAATCACTAGTGGTTCATGGAAGAGATTAGAAAGGAAATTCAGATGTTCATGCTATTCAACAAAAATGAACACACAAATTACCAGCTCCTCTGGGGCACAACAAAGTCAGTACTCAGAGGCAACTTTGTAGCTCTGAGTTCCTACATCAACAAATTGGAGAGATCTGAAACCAACAATTTAATGAGACATCTGAACCTCCTTCAAAGAGAGCAGCAAGATAAACCCCAATCCAGTAGACAGAAAGAAATAATTAAAATTAAATCAGAATTAAATCAATTAGAATCCAAAAAATCTATAGAAAAAATCAACAAAACAAAGAGTTGGTTCTTCGAAAAACTGATAAAATTGACAGACCCTTAGCAAATCTTATCAGAAAAAAAAGAGAATACAACAAATAAATAAACTCAGAGATGAGAATGGAAACATCACCACAGAAACAACCAAGAATAAGAGCTCAGTTAGAAGATCAAATTTCGGGGAGATAGGTATCAAGAAGGAGAAGAGCAGGAAACAAATGAATGGGAAACATATTACAGAATTCTACAAGAGATCATGCCAAACATCCAAAGAGATAGGCTCATTCAGAGAAGAGAAGCCTTTAGAAACCAAACAGAATTCTATAACTAAACAATCCACCACCACATCATAATCCATTAGAGGATCATTAAAGATCAAGGAAAGCATTATGAAAGCTGCCATAGAGAAAAGATTGATTATTTATAAAGGATATACAGTCAGAATAAATACAGATTTCTTAGCTGATATGGTAAAAAGGAGAGCCTGGCATGATATATTACAAACAGTAAGGGTAAACAACTACCAACCGTGAATATGGTCCCAAGCCAATCTGTCCTTTACATTTAAAGAATGTTTAAACATATTTCATGACAATGAAAACTTGAAAAAATATACTTCCACCAAATCAGCAGGATAGAAGTTAATCAAATGTATCCTACTTAGAGCAGATCAAGAAGAGGAACTGGTTATATTAATTTTTTTATTGTTGTTCCAGGGGCTTGAAGTCTGCGCTTGGGCACTGTCTCTGAGCTCTTCAACTCAAGGTGAGTGCTCTATCTTTTGAGCCACAGTGTGACTTCTGTTTTTCTGGTGGGTAAATGGATATAAGAGTCTCAGGGACTTTCCTTCCCAGGCTGTTGTTGAACTGCAGTCCTCAGATCTCAGCTTCCTGAGTAGCTAGGATTACTGCTGTGAGCCAGTGGCACCAGGCTAAAAATGGGGGATTTTTAGAAAAGAAAATCCACCTCTTCACTTGTGTCTAAACCTCAGATATCACTAATAGAACACTTCACCTTCAACTCATTTCATCAGACATTTGTAAATTTTCTCTTTTAGTTCATGTAAGAATACAACAGTCAGTATCCACTCAGCTGTGGGACTGAATCAATTGTATGGAAATTGCTAGTACCTAAATCAAGAACTGTTACATCAAAACAAATTTGACCCACTTTTGTAATAATTATTTTCTCTTTTTATTACAAATCTTTGCTTGATTACTTCCTAATGTGAGTGATGACATTTTCACTCTTCAGCCTCCATCCACATGTGGTCAAATATTTAAGAATTCAAAGACTTCCATTGATAATTTATTAGGCTGACCTCTAAGAAAATGTGGATTTCTGGAATTTGGTCTGCTGTCTTGTTCTTACATGCGCAGGCTTTTTATGATTTATTTGTTCTACAAGGAATTCTACTTTTTAATCTTTGTGTAACCAATTTTAGTTTCTTTATTCAGTCTTTCTGACATTCTCTCTGGAGATTCATTTGAGTCTGCCTCATTAAAAATATATTCATCAGCTAAATGACTTTCAGTTTCTGTTTTTCCCTGACTTCGTGTAGGCTGTGATAGCAGCCCTGACTGGCTGTGCTTACTGGAGTTTTTGTTTATTTGTTTGGTGTAGTATTTTTTTTTTAGAGGTATAGGATTACTATTTAAGGTAGTAACTTCTCTGGATCCCAGTGGTCCCCTGACCTAGGGTCAATGGGTTTTTCTCCTAAAGATTCAAAAAACAGCTGACTAAATTCCTGTTTAAATTTTCCCAAAATGAGGCAATCTGGCATCCTTGCAAAGGAATCAATAATCCTCTGTAACCACTTACAGAAATGGTCTATCAAGATGGCTTTTCAAGATTGACTGTGAAAAATGTTCATTTCCTATTCAGGACCATAAAGCAGCTCACATCCCAGGGAGCAGAATTTTGGAAGGAAGGTCCCCTTCCTTCCTTCTCTTATTATAGATCAAACCATAATATTCTGCAGTTGTGGCCAGCCTGGAGCACATTTTCCCAAGAATAATATTCTGTAGTGTAAAAGAGGACCAACTATCAAAATAAATGTGAAAATACTTGTCGACTAAAGACTGATTTATCTTGCTTATATCTGTTGTTATTTTCATTACTTCAAACACATAGATAAATTATATTGGGATTAGAAAAGAGGCAAGGGATTAATGAAATAAACATTCAGTTTACTTTCATATATCCAATATAATACACTTAATCCCTTACGGAAAATTAAAACCAACTGTAGAAACAATGTCAGAAATATAAAATAAGCCTCAATATGAATAATCTGGCACAGATACATCATCATCTACTCAGAAATTCAGTCTCTCTGTACATATTTATTTGGTACAAAATAATAAAAATTTAATTAATGAATATGATGTTTAAGTATAATCTGAAATAGTCCTCGTGTATATGATTGTATATAATTTTTAGATGTCACCTAGCAGGAATTTAACATGCATGTAGAATTCAAATTTCCAAAATTTTATCAAGATGAGAGGAGTAATCCCTCCTGTATTGTGTGGTGTGAATTTCACTAAAATGCTGAACTCTTCCACCTAATACTGAGACATGTGCAATAATTTATTATTTCATATTAAAATGAGTGCTGTGTACAATATACGTTGAATTATTACATTAATTCGCAGAAATGAAACAATAATGATATATTATTTGTTTAAATTATAATGCTTCTAATTTGACAATTCATGAAATATATTATTAAAATAAGTTTCATTTTTTTCTTTTCTATACCTGGCAGAAATTAAAATTATATATTAAACGTTCAATATGAAGTAATCAATAATAACTAATATATTATTAAAAGTATATACTAATAAACTGTGATGTAAATTATCGTTCTAACAAATTGTGATGTAAACTACATTTAATAGAATTAATTTAATATTTATTAAACTTACCATCTTGTTATTGTTTCCTAACTGTGTCATTTGTTATTCTTGGTCCAAGTCATCTCTTCACCTCAATTGTTTAATTTTCTAATTTATCTCTATTGTTTTGTTGATTATGCATTTTGTTTTCCCTTTCTAGTGACTGACATAAGGCTGAAAATCTGTATGCTAGTTTAATACTTCCTATGTTAAAGTTAAATTGCTGCTCTCCACAGTTGTTCTACTCTTCTTTTTGTAGTACAGAATTTCCCCTAGTCCCATCGACTGTATTGCTACTCCCATATATTTTTTTATTTAAATTTTATTTTCAAGGTAGTGTACACAGGGCATATAGTTACATAAGTAAGGTAATGCATTTATTGCTTTTCTAACTTGTTTCTCCTTCCCCCATTTTTCTCCCTCTTCGCTCCCAATGCACCTCCCAAGATTATTTCCAAAATATTGTCTTGTGAGTATCACTGTTGCAGAGGTTCCCATTTTGTCCTTTGTCTCACCATTTTGTTTTTTCTCTTTCCCTTCCCCAGTTTAGATCAACATATTTACAATACCCAATGTATCAAAATCAAATACAGTGACTATAGCGGATAACCCATAGGTGGGGAAAACATAAAAAAGGTAAAAATAAATCATGTAGTACATTAAGAACAACAACAACAAAGAACATGTCTTGGAGTTCATTTCATTTAGAATCATCTTATATGGTCATATGTACATAGGTATTGAGTTATTTTGCTCATCTACTAAGATTATACTTGATGTACACAATAATGCTCCCCTAGGAAGAACAACTCCTACTTACTTAGCTTCATTCTGATGTAAGGTCAGTGTTGTCCCCGGTATCCTCATGTTGTACATTACAACTCTATACCTGGTCATACTGTATATCCACTATCTTCTACATTGTGAACTAAATGTTCCAGAAATTACACTTTGCTTTAATTTAAAAAAAATTCCGTCTTAATGTTTGAGGGGTGTGTGTGTGTGTGTGTGTGTGTGTGTGTGTGTGTGTGTGTGTGTGTGTGTGTGTGTGTGTATGTGTGTGTTTACAAAGATCAGAACACAACATTTTTCTTCATTTAGAATACAACTTTCAGGTCATTGTAAGTTGTGGCTAATGGGAAAAGTCTCTTGCTATTTTAAGGATGAAACATAAAGATATTTGTGCATGTACCACATTTGCTTTATTAGTATGTAGTTGAACACTGAACTTTGACTTATATCTTGGCTGTTTTGAATAAGAATTAACTATAGATATATTTACGAATTACCCAGTGAGAAATAATCACATGATTGGTGGGTCAGATGATATTTCAACTTTGAATTTCTTTAGAAACCTGCATACTACTTTCTACAGTGAGAATACTAACCAAGAGTGTAGAAAATTTCCTTTTCTCCCCACTCACCAGCATTATTACCTTTTGTTCAAAGGTAATAAAGGGCAGGTTTATACTATTTGCAGTAATCCAAACTGGCCTTAGACTTAAATCCAACCTCCTAAATGCTTGGAATTAAAAGCCTTTACCACCACAATTGGTTCCATTGATTTTTTATGAGTTATAATAGTTATGAAGTAGTATCATAGTAATTTTGAATTATATTTATCGAATGACTTCTACTCAGAAAGCATTAAGCCAGCATAGAAGTTGTATTAAACACAACTTTGTAAACCCACAGGCGATTTTCAGGGCTGTATGGAGAACTTATCTATTCAGCCTTTTGTCCATTTTTAATGCAGTTTCTTGTTAATCTCATCTTTAAGCTCTTTAAACCAGATCAATAATTAATTAAAGGTAGAAAAGAAAAAAATGTAGCAACTCCTAACATTTTTCAATTTTCAATAAGATGGTATTGCTTAAATCATTTCCTGTTTACACTTGTGACTATATATCTCAATTTATTTAGACCTTTTACAAGGCTGTAATTCATTCATTTTACTTTGATTGTTTTTTCCACAGCCTGTTTATCTAATTTCCCTTGGTTTCTTTCAGTCCCGATGGTTCAAATTTCAAACTGAAGAATAAATGGAAGGAAGCAAACAAAAAATACAGTTCCTCTCATCAGATGATGCCTGTATAAGTATGAGGAAAGAGTTCATCCATCTAAGGACCTATGATAGGACAACAAAAAAAGAATTCATTCTTCTAGGTCTTCTTTATCTTTGCGATGTAACTTAATTGTTGTAAAACACAATATACTGCTCAGATACTTTTATGTTTTATTAGTTTTACACATTTTCATATCGATTTCATCTCAGTCTACAACATAACTTCATCGTTCTGTCTCCGGTATTTTTACTCTAACAAGACATAAGATAACCAGTTTGATTTACAGCATGAGAAATTATCCCACTGGCTTGCTTGGAAGCAGAGCATGGTCAATAGATATTAGTTCTGGTTGCTCACTACATGTAATGTTTTCTGTACTACTTATCACATTTTATTTAGTATTTAAAAAAGACTGCTGGCTAAACTCAAAGCTCATCCATAGAAGTTTATATTAAGTATTTCACAAGTGTTATTTCCTTTAATTCTTAAGATAACATTTGCTATAATGCTAATGTTATTACCATTTTAGTGTTGGGAAAAATTGTAATTAAAGGCAGTAAGTGTATGGCCCAAAGACACACAGAGTGAGGAAGAAAATGAGTCAAAGTTTCCAAAAGTCTTTCAGCAATACACAAAAGGTAGATAAAATCTCTTCATTCTATGACACCCTCAATTGTCCAAGAAATAATAGCATACAATGTCTTGGTCACATTGGGTTATCATGCACAGAACTTATAAATTGAGGTACAAAGAGAGGCATATTTCTTCTGTCCCACAGTTCCGGTATCCTTTTTAAAAAGTACTAAAACTTTTAAATATTAACACTTATTGTCTTTTAAGAATTCTAAAACGAAATAAATTCACATATAATCAATCCAAAATGTTTTAAAAGTAGGAGATGATAAAACAGGCCCCTGTGAAGTAAATTTTCTTCTACTTTATACGTTATTCTGAAAGCCTTTTGCTGGTTTATCATGCCTGTAATCCTAACTACTGGGGATATCTACTCAGGAGCCTGAGATCTGTGGATAACAGTTGGAAGCCTATCAGGGCGAAATAAATTCATGAGATTATTTTTCAAAACTTTTAATGAACTAGCAAACGGCCAGGAATGGAGATGTAGCTCATTTAGTAGCTCACCAATAGAGCAAAAAGGCCTAGCAAGACTTTGAAGCCCTGATTTCAAACTCTGAGCATGCCAACACACATGCAAGTGCGTGGGCACACACACATTTATTCAAAATACCTTCATATTAGTGTTTTGCATTAATTTCTTAACGATATTATGAGTAAAATAAAGGAAATAAACTCTTCCATCTCAGAACATTTTTATATGTTTTCATTGCTGAAAGATTAAAAATTAAAAACCTCACTTTACCATTACCATTACTAACTTGCTAACTGCTGATTTTGCTTCTGTAAATATGCTTGCATTCAGACCCCCTTCCCTGGGAAATAAAACTGGGCAGAGTCTCGAGGCGCAGATATCCAGATATCGGACGGCCCAGATGTCCGGATGGCAGCCCACCCCAGGACAAGGTCAAAGGTTACAGATAGTACATGTTTTTCAGTTTTAGTTTATGGTTTTCAGTTCCAGTTCAGTTCAACAAACCCCAGGATGTACCTTGACAACGACCACCTGGCAAGACCACAAGCTAAGCCAAATGTCAACCAATCATAGGCCTGTAACCATGTAAACCCCCCCTTAGACCAACCATGAGACAATTGTTTTACAAAGAGTGTTTTATGCTAATTTGTGGTTTTTGCCTTTAAAAATGCCTGTAACTGCTGCTCAGGGCTCTCTGACTGCCTGGGGCAGAGAGTCCGTTTGCACAAATGCCAAATAAACTCCTCTTGCTTGTTGCATCTGCTGGTTTGGAGTCTTGGTTTCTGGAGTGCCCTCCCGTTGAGAAAGTATCCCAGTGAGTCTGGGGTCTTTCAATTGCAAAATTACTGTACAGAAGGGTCACACTTACATAAGCAAGGCAATGACTACATTTCCTAACAAGCATTGTTAACTCCTCCTTTATTATTCCCCTACTATCCCTTCCCTTCCACCTCCACAAGTCCACTCACCTCCTCCCTTCCCCCGCCTCAATTGTAAAGTTCATTTTACAACATAGTGTCTTGTGCATCTCATTGTTACAATGGGTGAACCTGTATTCCTATTTAAGCATTTTCTTTTTCTCCTTCCCATCCAAAAATTAGAAGAGACTATATACAAGATGTAGGTGCACCAACTTCAAATACAGTGAAAATAAGTGAGTTAACATGGGGTCCGAACATATAAAGAAACAAAAAAAAACCATACTGAACGTTATACGTATGTGAGAAACAATAGCAAGAAAGAAAAAACCACTTGTGTCACTAACTTCGGTTCATTTACCTTAACATAATCTTTTCTGGTCATATGTACATAGCTTTTCACCTTTTCTGCTTATCCCAGACATATATTAGTTATTGAAAATTAGAGAAACCATGGGACTTATGTTTGTTTGGACTTGGCTTATTACACTTCATAATCTATTTCCCAAGTCTTTCCACTTCCTAACAAATTAGGCAATGGAATGAAAGGAATTTGCCTGTCATCCTTAAGCAGGGGCCATGTTAATCTTCTCCGTATCATTCCAAATTTAGTGTATATAATGCTTCCTCAATACTTCTCAGGGAGCAGAGGAGGGAAGGCCATCCCTCACCCTCCAGTACTGGAGATCTCCATCTTGGTTACTGACAATGCTCGGTGGAGCTGCTAGCTCCAACTTAAGCCTTGGATGAAAACTAGAGTCATTTAGTAGGTCACAAGAATCTAAGCTGACCTGCCAGACTGAGCTTCACCCAGGGAAAAGTCACCCAGCTCAGGCGCTAGCCCCAGGAGTGGCTTTCTTCACTGGGTAATCAGAGCCAGAGGCTGCCCCTCCTTTAGCAGCCTTGACAATCAATTGAAATTCAGTAAACAGAAACCCTGAGAGTGACTCCAGGCTGGGCTCTGTGAGTTTATCACAAACTAGCCCCTGGGAAAAGCTACTGTTTGCTGAAAGGCTTCAACACTACCCAGAACCTAGCCTCATCACAGCATCTCCAAACTTGAGGAAAAAGCCGTCTCCCTCTTTTGTGATACTCAAAGCAGATCTCCCTTCCACTGAACTAACCTGGGAGGAGGATCACAAAATCCTGGGTAAAGCAGAGCATCTTTCTGCCTGTTCAAACAAACTGACTTAAGAAACCAACCAAGCCACAGGAAAATCAAACACCACAAAAAGACCAGAGACTCCAACCTGAGGCTGGTTATGGACACAAGGGAGATACATGATTTTTCCTACCCCTCACAAAAATTTTGTTTTTCTTTTTTTTTTTTTTTTTGGTACCATTTTTAAAAAATGTTTTTGGAAACTTTTTTTTAATTTTTACATTTTTTGAAAAAAAAAATTTTCTAGTAACTTTTTTTTCTCTTATAATTTTTATTTTAGGAGTATATGTGTGTGTGCATGTTTCTTTCTTTACTTTTCTTTTTCTTTTAAAAAATTCTTTTTGTTTTTTGTTTAGCTCTACTGAACTTTTGATCTTTTCTTCTTTTTTCTTATCCATTTCACCTTTTCTTCTCTTTTGTTCTTCTTTATGTGACTTAATTGTTGTTCTGAACATCCTCAGATAAACCCGTAGTCGATTAGTAGACCTTATCCCCCATTGTGTACACACTTAATCCACAAATTCATTACTCAATTCAAAACCTCTTAGACTTAAATTCCTTAATAGCACCACTACCTCTTTATACCTATATAATATTTTAAGTATTTTTATTTTTAAGTTTTTCACATCTCCTTTATATTCCTCCCCGTCTCTCATTATATTCACGTTCTTCTCTGAATAGTTTGTATTCCGTTCTGCATCATATTTTTAATTTTTACTTTTCTACATTTTGGTCACTTTTTTTCCCTTTCTCTTTCTTCTTTTTTTCTCTCTCTCTACTTTCATCCTATCCAACTTATTTCCTACTTTGAGATTAGGACTCAGTTAACTCTCCCTGTCCCTTCCCACATCACTCTATTCTTATTGTTTACCCAAATCTCTCCCTAAACCTAGTAATTTCTGGTTTACCAAATTCTTCTTTGTGGTTCGCAGCCGATTAATATATAGTTGTTTAATGTTGAATAGATGTATCTGTTGAACTAGATTGTATCTGCAGAATATTGACTGTGCAAATACAGACTTTGGGTGATTCTTTCCTTAAGAAAGCGTTCTAGCAAAAAACTGGTGTTATTTTCATCCCAAATGGGCAGAATAAGTTGGAAAAACACAAGAAAAATGGCAAGTCCGGGTATCTTCACTCCCACTCATGATAATCAGGGGACAGAACAGATAAAGGAAAACTCCACTGCTGGCAAACATGATAAATGAAAATATTGAAAACATACAAAGGACTCTGTATGAGCATGTTAGGGAAAGAGAGAAGGCAAACAAAAGGTCAATGCAGGAAAACATTGAAAACCTACAAAGGACTATGTATTAGTGTGATAGGGAGAGAAAAGAGGCAATCCGAAGATTTATACAGGAATATCATGAGCGTGAGGAAGGTACTCAAAAAAATGATACAGTATTTGCGTGAGCAGATAGAGAATACTCAAAGAGAAAGGAAGGAAAGGCGTGACCAGGCTGAGAACACGCAAAGTGAACAACAGGATGGCATGAACATCAGGAAGCTAAGCAAAGAGTAATACAGGAATTGAGAGAGCAGGATGAGAATACACAAAGATCACTAAAGGCATTCATGGGAGCCATTAAAAAAGAGCTGAAGGAAGTCAGGGAGACCACAAATGGAATGCTGAATGGAACCCAACAGAAGGAACGGAAGTCCAAGGAAACCATAAAAAATCAAATAAGTTATTTCAGAATAAACACTGGACACCCAATTAAGGAATTTAAGACGTTCATTCAAGATCTAAAACAAAGCTGCAACAAAGAATTTGAAGCCATCAAAACTGACTAATTAGAAGGATAGAAATTAAAATTAAATTAGAAAGTCTTGACAGCAGGTTAGACCATGCAGAAGATCAAAACTCGGGGATTGAAGACAGCCTAGATATTATAGAGAAAGAACATACATCCATCCAAGGCAAATCCAAGAAATATGATAGATCTATCCAACACTTGGAAGACACCATCAGAAGGCCTAATCTGAGGATAATGGGTGTAGAGGAGCACCTAGAAACAGAAGTTAATGGTCTAGGAAATTTGTTTAACAGGATCCTAGCAGAGAACTTCCCAAACATACAAAAAATAGGCCTATTCAGATATAAGAAGCTTTTAGAACTCCAAATAGACCAGAACAGAATAGAACATCCCACAGTCACATTATAATACACAGGATCAACTCAGACAAAGGAAAAGATCCTTAAAGCTGTGAAGGAGAAAAGATTAATCAGCTATAAAGGGAAACCAATTAGAATCACCTCAGATTACTCAGCAGAGACAATCAAGGCAATAAGAGCCTGTAATGATGTATGCCATGCCCTCATATCAAACAAGTACCAAAGAAGAATACTCTACCCAGCTAAACTCTCCTTCACAACTGAAGGCCAAATAAAAACCTTCCATAGCAAAGAAAAATTGAAACAATACATCTCCACGAAACCAGCCTTACAAAAGATTTTTAAAGATGTCCTACATATAGAAAACCAACAAGACCATAATAAAGGCCAAGAAACTGCACCCAAACTGAGAATCCAAGAACCAAAGGAAGAACCCAGGTTTAGGGGCCCCCAAGAAGGTGGATAACAAGGCAGGAACCCCCAAATACCTCTCAGTCTTATCTCTCAATATTAACGGACTTAAGTCTCCATTTAAGCGACATAGACTGTCTAGTTGGATTAAAAAACAAGATCCTTCTGTCTAGTGCCTTCAGAAGTCACATCTAGCCCGTAAAAACAAACACATTTTCAATGTTAAAGGCTGGACCAAAATCTACCAAGCAAGCGGCCCCCATAAACAGTTGATAGTTACAATCCTAATATCAGATAAAATAACTTCAAATTAAAATTTGTGAGAAGAGATAAAGAAGGTCGCTACAAGCTATTTAAGAGATCCCTCCTTCAGGAGGATATTACAATTCTAAATATCTATTCTCCAAACAATGGAGCACCCAAATTTATCCAATAAACACTACTTTCCCTCAAATCCAACATAGATCCAAAGACATTAATTGTTGAGGATTTTAATGGACCAATCTTCCCAATAGAGAGGTCAACTCGGCAAAACCAAAACAGAGAAACCGCAGATCTAAACAACTGCACAGATCAACTAGTTGTTACATCAATGTACTGAATATTTCACACAGCAGCATCAGAATGCATGTTTTTCTCAGCAGCACAGTGAAAATTTCCAAAATAGACCACATTTTAGGTCACAAAGCAAACTTGTACTAATTCAGAAATATTGAAGTTATATCATGCTTTCTCTCTGACCACAAGGGAATACAATTAGAACTCAACACCGAATGCCACCAAAGAAAGTCCTGTAATACACAAAGGCTGAACAACACACTATTGAATGACGAGTGGGTCATGGAAGAGACTAGAAAGGAAATTCAAATTTTCATGATATTCAACAAAAATGAGCACACAAATTACCAGCTCCTCTGGGACAGAGCAAAGGGAGTACTCAGAGGCAACTGTGTAGCTCTGAGTTCCTACATCAACAAATTGGAGTGATCTGAAACCAACAATTTAACGAGACATATGAAACTCCTTGAAAGAGAGCAGCAAGATAAACCCCAATCCAGTAGACGGAAAGAAATAATTAAAATTAAATCAGAATTAAATGAATTAGAATACAAAAAAGTATAGAAAGAATCAAGAAACCAAAGAGTTGGTTCTTCGAAAAAATTAACAACATTGACAAACCCTTAGCAAATCTTATCAGAAAAAGAAGAGAACACACCCAAATAAATAAACTCAGAGATGAGAGTGGAAACATCATCACAGAAACAACCAAGATTCAGAACATTATAAGGGAATACATCTCAAAATTTTATCTAATAAGTTTGAGAACTTGGCAGAAATGGACATTTTCCTAGCAAATATTGACATGCTAATACTAAACGAAGATGAGTTAAACCATCTTAACAGGCCCATATCAAGCATTGAAATAGAAACAGCAATAGGAAACCTCCCATCTAAGAAAAGTCCAGGACCAGATGGTTTTACAAAGGAATTCTACACAGGCTTCAAAGCAGAGCTCACACCAATACACCTCCAACTCTTCAATGAAATTGAAAAAGAAATCTCACTACCGAACACATTCTATGAAGCCATCATATCCCTCATCCCAAAACCACGCATGGACTCATCAAAGAAAGAGTACTATAGACCCATTTCTTTGATGAACATTGATGCAAAACTTCTCAACAAAATTTTGGCCAATCAACTTCAACAATTCATCCAAAACATAATTCACTATGATCAAACAAGATTCATTTCAGGGAGGCAAACCTGGTTCAATATACGCAAATCAGTTAATATTATTCATCACATCAACAGGGGCAAGAATAAGAACCACATGGTTATCTCAATAGATGCAGAAAAAGCATTCAACAAGATCCAGCACCCCTTTATTATGAAGGTTTTGGAAAACTTAAGAATCCATGGAACATTCCTCAATACAATAAAAGGTGTACATGACAAACCTAAAGCCAGCATTATACTTAATGGTGAAAAACTAAAGCCATTTCCTCTTAACTCAGGAACAAGACAAGGATGTCCACTCTCTCCACTTCTCTTCAATCTAGTTTTAGAATGCCTAGCTACAGCAATAAGACAAGATGCAAACATAAAGGGGATCCAAATAGGGAAAGAAGAGATAAAATTCTCCCTCTTTGCAGATGACATGATCTTGTACTTAAAGAATCCCATAGACTCCACTCCCAAACTAATCAAGCTGATTCAAAACTTTGGCAAAGTACCAGGTTATAAAATTAACCCCCCAAAATCAATGGCTTTTCTGTTTTCCAACAATGATAAAAGTGTGGCTGAAATTAGGAAACTACTCCATTTGTAATAGCCCCACAAAAAATAAAATACCTAGGAATTAACTTAACCAAAGAAGTGAAGGGCCTCTATGATGAAATCTTTAAAAACTTGAAAAAGAAGATCAAAACAGAACTTAGAAATGGGAAAAACTTCCACGTTCCTGGATTGCAAAGATTAACATCGTAAAAATTGCAATACTTGCCAAGGCTATCTACAAATTCAATGTGATACATATCAAAATTCAAACCTCCTTCTTCAAGGGAATACAAGAGGCAATCCAAAAATTCATATGGAACAATAAAAGACCCCGAATAGCAAAAACACTCCTCAACAGAAAGAACACTGATGGAGGAATATCAATACCAAATTTCAAACTCTACTCTAAAGCCATAGTAATCAAAACAGTTTGTCACTGGCACAAGAACAGACCTCAGGAACAATGGAATAGAATTGAAAACCCAGAAATGAACCTACAGACCTATAGCCATCTAATCTTCGATAAGGTAACTAAAAAAATAGTATGGAAGAAAGACAGCCTCTTCAGTATATGGTGCTGGAAAATTGGTTAACTACTTCTAGAAAACTAAAGTTAGATCTTTACATATCACCCTGCACCAAAATCAACTCGTAATGGATCAAAGACCTCGGAGTCAGAGCAGACACTCTGAAAACATTAAAGAATGGAATAGGATAAACCCTAGGTCTCTTTGTAACAGGCCGAAATTTTCTTAATAGCGTCCCAGAAACACAACAAATCAAAGAAAGGTTGGACATATGGGATTGCATGAAGTTGCAGAGCTTCTGCATGGCAAAGGACATAGCTAGCAAGATCAATAGAAAGCCCATGGATTGGGAGAACATCTTCACTAGCCATAAAAAGGACAAGACTCTCATATCTACAATATACCTGGAACTCAAAAAAGTAAATCTACCAACAACAAATCCTCAAAGAAACAACGGCCCAATAAATATGTGGGCTAAAGGGTTAAAGAGAAACTTTTGTGAAGAAGAAAGAAGGATGACCAATAGACACATGAAGAAATGCTCAACCTTCCTAGCCATAAAATAAATGCAAATTAAAACAACATTATGATACGACCTCACCCAAGGAAAATAACAACAGATGCTGGAATGGATGGGGACAGAAGGGAACATTACTTCGTTGTTGGTAGGAGTGTAAACTTGTTCAACCTCTTTTTGAAACTAGTATGGAGGTTCCTCAAAAGACTCCACATAGAGCTCCGCTATGACCCAGCAATCCCACATTTGGGAATTTACCCAAATGTTTACAAACAAGACCACACTAAAGCTACCAGCACAACTATGTTTATTGCAACATTATTTACTATAGGTAAGATATGGAACCAACCCAGATGCCCCTCAGTAGATGAATGGATCAAGAAAATGTGGTATATATACACAATGGAATTCTAACCCTCCATCAGAAAGAATGTGAGTGCCCCATTTGTTAGGAAATGGAAAGACTTGGAAAAAATTATATTGTGTAGTAAGCCAAGCCCAAAGAAACATAGGTCCCATGGTTTCCCTTATTTGCAATATCTAGTATATGTATGAGTCAAGCAGTAACGGTCAGATAAGGTGATGTTAGGAAAATGAACCCTAAGATATGTATTTAAATGTTTTTTTTCCTTTCATTCATTTGTTTCTAATGTATTTATAAGATTATTTCTTAGTTGCTTTGTATGTCCCTCCCCCATAGTATAACCCCTGCTTTCACTGTATTTGATGTTGGTATAATTTGTGGAGGGGAAGGGGAAAAACAAGTCATTTAAACAAGGATACAGATGTACCCGTTGCAACAATGAGAAGTACAAGTTGTCATGTCGAAAACGAACTTTACAACTTTGGTGTATGTGGGGGGTGAGGAGTTAGTGGGGGGGCGGGGGGAGGCTGGGGAGGGATAGGAAGGGGAAACAATTCTTGATAAAAAATATACTGAATATCTTGCCCATGTAATTTTAACCCCTCTGTACAGTATGTTACAATAAATAATAAATAAAAAATAATTCCAGATATTTATTTTTCAAGGGATGTGTAGGAGGCGGAATTCAATTATTCTATACAAGGGACCTGTCATAATGAAAAATACAGTAAGTGTTAAGGTTTGTTAAAAGTTTTAATGTTTGAAATGTATTTAATTTGGGGTATTTGCTTATATATGCCCAAACTAGGTCTGTTTGGCAGGTCATAATTCTTTTCTATAAAATAGTTAAGATTCATGGTAGCAGATATATACCACTAAGTATGTACATTTCAGAGTTTAGAAACTTTACTAATGAGACCTTGCAAAGTCTCAGTGTAAAGTACCAGAATAAAGAGTTGACTTTGTTATCTACACAGTTTCTATTAAAACTATAGCACTTCCTTACTTTATATGTTAGCGAGGAACAAATGAAGATATAAAACATATACAAATTAGAAGGTGAACCACAAATGGTAATCTTAGTGGGTGACTTTAACCACTACTCATAGCCTATAAAATTCTTGTTGAACATCATAATCTTAGCCACTGTTAACTGTAAAGAAATATGACAATAATAAAATCTAATATATAGTACAATTTAAATACTGAAAACACTGGTAATTGTTTTGTTTTTTATTTTATTAATCATTAATACTTAATTATCGGCTTTCTTTATTTGTAGCATTGTTTTCCTTGTTGTAATAGGATACAACTTTTTGTAAGTTGTCATTAGGAGGTACTTTGTGAAGGTTACTGGGATAGCCAAACCATTTTTTATAGGTGCATGTAAATTTAAAAAGAGGAAAATTAATAACAACATATTTATTTTAAAAATGGTCAAGTAGAATCTGAATCAGGAATACTGATAAATGTCCACACTTAAAATCCTAGACCTAGGCTGTAGCAGAGGTATTACAGTGTTGAGGCCAAAAAAGTGGGAGACTGTGTTTTGTTTGTTTGTTTGTTTTTTAATTTGGATTTTTTTGGTCATGAGGCTTGAACTCTGGGGCCAGGGTTCTGGCCTTCAGCTCAAGGCTAGTGCTACCACTTGAGCCACAGCACCACTTGCATCTTTTTCTGCTTATGTGAAGCTGAGGAATCAAACCCACGGCCTCATGCATGCAAGGCAGGCACTCTACCATTGAGCCACCTTCCCAGTACCAGAGAGACTGTATTTTAAAAAATCATCTAAACAACATTTGCTTCTGCTTTGGGTTATATAATGAAATATATGAATATCTTTTTACATTTTGTGCATTGTTGTGCTTCTAAATATATCATAACTTCATCCACTTTATCCATTTTAAAGTCATGAAATATTTCTGACAGTTTGCTTCTGTGAAGATTGTTTTGCATTTATAATTTCTTCTGAGTCATTTTTATTTTTTCAAAATCACTTTATATTTAATGCTGATGGGTATTTACACAGAGACAGGGATATAGAGGATTTAGTTTACCAAGTGAACATTAAAAGTAGACCTCAAAAACAAAAATCAGCCTTAACACATATTTTCATATCTTTCCCCACATTCTCCCTAAAAGATGACAATATTAAGAATGTCTGAGGGAAGCTTTTAAGCTCCAATTTTCTTGGGCTTCTTAGGTTTAGAATTCTTAAATTACAGGTTGTAATGGAAAAAGATATTTTGGCGCACTTTGCCCTTCAGACTGTATCTTGTTCTTTCCTTTTCTCGATTCCATTATTAGAGATTTTTCTCAGAGATGACTCAATCTCAACTTTTCCCTCTTCCTAAATGGACAAATGAATTTGCAGACCAAGACTCTTAGACAGAAAGAGTTTAAGAGCATGAATCTAAGATACTTCTTTCATACACCATCCCTACAAAGACACACGTACCAAAGCAGGATACATAGTTTCATATTTTTCTACCAAGGCCAAGGCATGAGGATGCTTGCTTCTGAGGGTGCCTGTTTGGGGCTCTTCTTGATGTTGCAAATTAACTTTATATCTAGTTCCATTATCAGCTACCAAGGATGGCATGTTTATACCATCAGGAGGTTGGCTCAACAGGGAGGCTGGATGTGTCACCTATGAGGGCTCCAAGGATCCCTCATGAATGGCACAGATGATCTGTGTTGGAAATACAGTGGGCAATTAAGGTATCCTACAAACACCTTCTCTGCAAAGCAAAGTTTACTTCTGTGGAAGGCATTCTGTCTGTCGCACGCTCAAGTTGAATAAACACACTGGACAGGCAGCTCACCACTGGCTCCCATGAATTTGAACTTTGGAATCATCTTTCATATTGGCTCAAATTTTTGACTCCTTTCAAACTAGTCAAAAGTTTTAATAATCAACCAAATCCAGAACACCTGGCCATTTGAAAAATAACCAACTTTTACCCAGCTGGTGTTCTACCACTAGTGCCATGCCTCTAGCCCCTGGTACTTCCCTAAAATAGCATTGGCAAGGTTTTGACTACCTTTACAAGGGAAGTGCTTGTATCAGTGAAGCACTTCAAGATTTAACTTCTACAATTCTCCCATCTGATTTTGCTTTCTTTTCTTCCAACCAATAAGCACTGACTTTCCTATTCAGCAGTATCCAATAAGATATTTTGATTTTAAAAATGGTTTGTTTAAGGCAGATTTTCAGTCAGTTACTGAACCAAACCTGTTATACAAGACCCAAAGCAACCATGCACACATTACTATGAAACAATTACTAAAGAGGTAAATATTGACACAATAACTCATTGTTAAAATGCTTGTTCTATCATCAAACTAGTAAAGGGATCTGCCAACACATAAAGACACACAACCTTTTTTAAGTGACTGGGGGCTGGTCTTGGGTTTGATTTCATGCTCTGGGCATTGTCCACTTTAGCCACAACTCAAAGCTACCACAATGTAGTATCTTTTTTACAGCCTCATTGGAAATAAAAGTCTCATCTTTCCTGCCTGGGTTGGCTTCAAACACAGATCTTCAGAATTCAGCCACCTGAGCATTTAGGATTATACTCAGCATCATCTAAGTTTTTAGGTAATTTTTTGCCAGTATTAAATCCTTGTAAGTCTTTCTGTAGCATTGGCCTCCAACCACCACAGAGATTCCCTTTGAAGTATATTTATTCTTTTATTTTTATATGTCTATTGTAAAAATACTGTATAGAGGGGTTAGTTACATGAGCAAGGTGAAGCATACATTTCCCATCAAGCATTGTTACCTCCTCCTTTGTATTTCCCCTACCATCCCTAACCTCCCTGCTCCAAAACTACATTATACACTCTTTCCCACACCCC
The DNA here is from genome assembly GCF_024711535.1 of Dipodomys merriami. Taxonomy (NCBI): domain Eukaryota; kingdom Metazoa; phylum Chordata; class Mammalia; order Rodentia; family Heteromyidae; genus Dipodomys; species Dipodomys merriami. The sequence goes on from NW_027204071.1 coordinate 1,194,232, forward strand.
CTAAATTGTAAAGTTTGTTTTTCAACAGTGTCTGCTGCCTCTCATTGTTACAATGGGTCAACCTGTATTCCCATTTAAGCATTCTGTTTTTTCCATTTCTCTCCCCAAACTAGAGAAGTGTATATACAAGATGCAGAGCACTAACATCAAACTCATTGGAAACAGGGGTTATGCTGTTTGGGGGCGGGCAGAATATAAACAAACAAAAATCAAATGGAACATTATAAATATGTTAGAACAATAGCAATAAAGAAAAAAACCACTTGTGTCTCAATGTTTGGGCTCATTTCATTTATCACCTTCTTATCTGGTCAAGTATCTGGTCAAGTATCGTATTTAGACCTATTTCTTTCCCATTCAATCCTACCAGTGGCTCCTACTTACTTTTCCATGGTGGCATTTTCAATTAACAAACCCTGCTGATAAATAAAAGCACATATTGGAATAATTTGATTATGGAGATCATAGATTGTGGAGATCAACAGAATAAAACTAATTTGAGTTCCTGTTTCTGGTTTCTAGCTTTAAACTCTTTGGAAAATTTTCAGGCGTCCCTAAGTAGCATAGTTATAAATATGAAGTTTGAATGACCTGATAACTAAGAAGTCTCTCCTCAGTAATTTATGGTGTTTGAGAATGTTCATGTGTGGGTTGGCCAATGGAACCAAAGCACAGATTCTACTCCAGTTGGCCAGTAACAACTCCAATAGTGGTCTCATGAAATACCACCAGACATTTCCTCTGGCTATGATTAGTACTTATTGCTCACCTCAAAGGATTGGCCTTCACTACATCCAGGTATGTTTCCCGGAAATGTCCAATTTTCCCCAGGTAATTGACCTGGAAAGAATGGAGCTGGTCAGTTTCAGGGGGTTTTGAAATAGACTCTTGCTTCTGAGAAGAGCAACAGCATGTTCCAAGTTGTCTCTGATCACATTTCCCTGACACACAATCATAGCAGTACTCTGTACGTGCATGAAACATTTTGTGACTTTATACCAACAAACTGAATTTGACTCTTTCTTTATTTGTAAGCTAAGGTGGAAAATGTAAAGACTCTTCACTTTACTTTTTTGTTTCTCTAGCACACAACAAATATATTCTTCAATATTTCTGGTAGAGTACATCCATTTACAGATGAGAAATGAAAGGCCAACAGTCAATGTAATGAGTAAATAATGCTACTATAATTTGTGTCTGAGCTCTTCACTCTGTGTGCTTACAAGAACCAGTAATTTGGTGATGGAGAGGACCAATATGAAAAGACTATGGGGAAAAATACTTTGGAAAAGTGGCTTAAATCTAGGTGATCATTGATGATTACATGAAACAGGCTGGTGTCAGGGGCACAAAAAAGGAGTACATAGAAATCATATTAGTGACAGAAACTGAGAAAATGTTGATCATTCATCTTAACTAATGGGCAGGAGTAAAAGGTTAAGAAGAAATCTGAAGTGTTCTATGTCTCTGGCCAGGCAACTGTATTAGTGATATTCTTGGCGATAAGGACTACAGGTGGAAATGATGGATTTAGGGGAAAAAAGTCTCCGATAGTTCTAAATTTTATATTAAAAAGATGTAAAGATAGGTCTCTTTAGACATAATAAAAATACCTATGACCAGAAATATGAAAAAGAATAGTAAAATCGTGGAGCATTTTTAAAGGGAAGACGAAATGGAAAGTTCTGACAAACTGTGAGCAATGTGAGCACCAGTTAGGACAAGATTCGAAGAATGAGATAAATAAGGAAACAAGAAAGTAATAAACACAGATTTACAGAAGTAAAGAAAGGAAAAAAATGCAGGGAGAAAAGGTCAAAACTGTTACAGAGATATTGTAAGAAATATGCTATTTGGATTTGAAAACTAAAAGGATATACACAAGTTCAATAAGAATAATATTTTTGTAAAATGATAGAGATATGTCATATTGATAAAATTTTGAGATATGAATGTGAAGCCATACAATTCTGGATCCAGGAATTCAACAGATCCTGTTGATTTTAAATGTTGGGAACAAATACTTTTATCCTGACCTTAAAAGAATTATACAGATGTAACTGTCATGAACTTTACATAGAGGTACTCTGTGAATATTTTTGAAACCTTTGTTTAGCCATGAGATTGTAGATTGCACTACAGCACAGACAAGTCTAAATTGTCCTACAGTTCCAATGAGTTACCCATGTATCCACATCATTTTGGGATTTTATTGACATATATTTAGATATGTTTGGGTATCTTATCAGTCTATCCATTATAAATGTAGGAAAAGTAACACCAAATATTAGGTTGAACATACAGCTTCACTGAAATGTCCCTAAGGAGCCTTTCAATTCTAGTATAATGGCTTATTTCAAAATGCTTTAAATTCTACATCCTGTAATGTGAGCATAGGGTTATACTGTGGAACTTTCCCCTTCAGATAGTGAGCACTACCCTATTGCTTAACATGGAGAAAGTACCCTCATACATAGACTGGGCGAGGGCAAACAAGAAGTGGTAGTTGGACAATGTTCTTAGCAGTTTGTACAGATGAAATGGGAATAGAGAAACTGTGAACTCAAAAGGAACGTGCAAAAAAAAGACAAAGGCATAAAGTAGAATGTGCCAAGGAAATGCTGAAGGACAATTTCAGGTGTGAGGGTGTGTTCAAAGTACAGTCAGATGATGTATTTGGAGAACTCGGGAAAAAACTGCTTTAAACCATTCAGGGACAATCATATAAGTAGAAGCCCCTAACTCTGACTCTCTAATCAACACCAACATCATCAATTTAGGGAGTATTTTCAAAGAGCAAAGTGAGAAAAAGAAGACTCATCACAGTTAGGGGTCACGTTGAAGTAATGACAATCACATAAATGTTCTTATAAATTTTCACTTATTTTGGAGCATTATAGTGGCAAAAAGCCAAGTAAATATCTTGTATGAATCTAAATTAAGTGGGAGGTAGTATATTGGTCTCTTTTTAACTTGAAAGTTATAGATTATATCTTTTTTATTGTGAAAATAAATCAGAGAGAGGTTACAATTGAATGGAAAACATAATGAGTATATTTCATTTTTTCCTAGTTTTTTTTTATTGTGAATATACTGTACAGAGGGGTTAAATTACATGGGCAAGATAATGAGTACACTTCTTTTCAAGCATTGTAGCTACCTCCTTTGTTTCCAATTCCCATTACTTCTCATCCCACATCCCCCATACACAGTCCTCCCCCACCTCCTCGATCAAAGTTGTAAAGTTCGTTTTTTGACAAAACGACTTGTACAGTTCATTGTTACAATGGGTCCACCTGTATCCCTAGTTAAATGATTTGTTTTTGCCCTTCCTCTCCACAAATTATAACAATATCAAATGCAGTGAAAGTAGGAGTTATACCGTGGGGAATGGATATACAAAGCAACAAATAAATAATCTTATAAATATGTTAGAAACAATCGCATGAAAGAAAAAAAAAACATTTGAAAACTTATCTTGGGGTTCATTTCCCTAACATCAACTAATCTGACATTTTCTGCTTGACTCAGACATATACTAGATATTGTAAATAAGGGAAACCATAGGACCTATGTTTATTTGGCCCTGGCTTATTTCATTTAATATAATTTTTTTCCAAGTCTTTCCATTTCCTAACAAATTTTGCAATGTCATTCTTTCTGATGGAGGCATAGAATTCCATTGTGTATATATATCACATTTTCTTGATCCATTCATCTACTGAGGGGCATCTGGGTTGATTCCATATCTTAGCTATGGTAAATAATGCTTCAATAAACATAGTTGTCCTGGTAGCTTTAGTGTGGCCTTGTTTGTGATCATTTGGGTAAATGCCCCAAAGTGGGATTGCTGGATCATAGGGGAGCTCCATGTGAAGTTTTGGAGGACCCTCCATACTGCTTTCAAAAGTGAGTGAACAAGTTTACACTCTCACCAACAATGCGGTAAGTTTCCCTTCTTTCCACATCCCTTCCACCAACCGTTTTTTATTAGAGTTCTTGATTACAGCCTTTCTATCTGGGGTGAGGTGGTATCTCAGTGTTGTTTTGATTTGCATTTCTTTTATGGCTAGAGATGATGAGCATTTCTTCACGTGTCTATTGGCCATCCTTTACTCTTCAGAGAATTTCTCTTTAAGACTTTAGCCCGCTTATTTATTAGGCAGTTGTTTCTTTTTGGATTTGTTATTGGGAGATTTAATGTTTTGAGTTCCAGGTATATTTTAGATATGAGACTCTTGTCCATTGTGTGGCTAGTGAAGATCTCCTCCCAATCCATGGGCTTTCTATTGATCTTGCTAGCTATGTCCTTTGTCATGCAGAAGCTCTGCAATTTTATGCAATCTCATTTGTCCAACCTTTCTTTGATTTGTTGTGTGTCTGGGTCTTTATTAAGAAAATTTTGGCCTGTGCCAAGGAGACCTTGGGTTTCTCCTATTCCATCCGGTAATGATTTAAGAATGTCTGCTTTGACTCTGAGGTCTTTGATCCATTTGTAGTTCACTCTGGTGCAGTGTGATATATAAGCATCTAGCTTTAGTTTTCTACAAGTAGTTAACCAGTTTTGTCAGCACCATTTACTGAACAGGCTGTCTTTCTTCCATTCTACTTTTTTATCTCCGTTATTAAAGATTAGATGGCTATAGGTCTGTAGGTTCATTTCTGAGTTTTTAATTCTATTCCAATGTCCTGAAGTCTGTTTTTGTGCCAGTACCAAGCTCTTTTGATTACTATGGCTTTGTAGTAGATTTTGAAATTTGCTATTGATATTCCGCCAACACTGTTCTTTCTGTTAAGGATCATTTTTGCTATTCAGAGTCCTTTATTGTTCCCTATGAATTTTTGGATTTCCTCTTCTATTTCCTTGAAGAATGAGGTTGGAATATTGATAAATATTGCATTGAATTTGCAGATACCCTTGGTAAGTATTGCCATTTTCATGATGTTGATCTTTCCAATCCAGGATCATGGGAGTTTTTGCCACTATCTAAGTTCTGTTTTGATTTCATTTTCAGCGTTTTAAAGTTTTCATAATAGAGGTCCTTCACTTCTTTGGTTAAGTTAATTCCTAGGTATTTTATTTTCTGTTGGTCTATTATGAATGGAGTTGCTTTCCTAATTTCAACCACATTTTTCTCATTGTTGGCATAGAGCAAAGCCATTGATTATGGGGGGTTAATTATATCCCCTGCTACTTTGTCAAACTTTTGAATCACCTTGAGTAATTTGGGAGTGGAATCCATGGGATTCTTTAAATACAGGATTATGTCATCTGCAAAGAAGGAGAGTTTTACTTCTTTCACTATTTGGATCCCTTTTATGTTTTCATCTTGTCTTATAGCTATAGCTAGGCATTCCAATACTAGATTGAAGAGAAGTGGAGAGAGTGGACATCCTTGTCTCATTCCTGAGTTAAGAGGAAATGGATTTAGTTTTTCACCATTAAGTATAATGCTGGCTGTAGGTTTGTCATATACAGCCTTTATTGTAGTGAGGAATGTTCCATGGATTCTTAATTTTTTCCAGAACCTTCATCCTAAAGGGGCATTGGACCTTGTCAAATGATTTGTCTCTATCTACTGAGATAACCATGTGGTTCTTATCCTTGCTCTTGTTGATGTGATGAATTATACCAATTGATTTGAATATATTGAACCAGCTTTGCATCCCTGAAATGAATTCTGTTTGATAGTGGTGTATGATTTTTTGGATAAATTGTTGAAGTCGATAGGCCAAAAATTTTTTGAGAAGTTTTGCATCAATATTCATCAAAGAAATGGGTCTATAGTTCTCTTTCTTTGATGAGTCCCTGCCTGGTTTTGGGATGAGGGTTATGATTGATTCATAGAATGAGTTTGGTAGTGAAAGTTCTCATAGAAGAGACATTAAAAATGGAAAAAGAAAAACTTAAATTTCAAAAGTGAAAAATTTAAAATTATTTAAATTTAAAGAAATGATTTTGAGAGAAGAAAAGGATAGGATGACAGGAGGGGAGGAATAGAAGGGAGACATAAAAAAACTAAAAACTAAAAGTTCTTAAAATTAGTTACTTGAAAATTACATAAGTAAAAAGAGATAATTCTGCTATTAAAGAATTTAAGCCTAAGAGGTTGTGAATGGAGTAATAAATATCTGGGTTAAGTGTGTACATAATGGGGGATAAAGTTTAATAATCGAGGAAGGGTATATATCTGGGGATGAGCAGACCATCAATTATGTCATGCAAAAAATAAAGAGAAAATACATGAAAAAAATCAAAATAAAGGGGGCACTAAATGGTCAGAAGAGATTTAAAAACAAAGCATACATACATATACACCTAAAATAAAATTATGTGATGAAAAATGATTAATAGAATATAAGTTGAAAAATATAAATTAATAAAAAGTTACAATAAGAGTTCTTTGATTTTTATTGGGGTGGGGGAATGGGAAGGTCCTGAATCTCCAGTGTGTCCATAAAGAGTCTCTTGGTGGAGTCTCTGGTCTGCTTCTGGTGTTTGATCTTCCGTGGCTTGATTGGTTTCTTAAGTCAGTTTCTTTGAGCAGGCAGAAAAATGCTCTGCCTAACCCAGGATTTTGTGATCCTCCTCCCACGCTAGTCCAGTGGGAGGTGGAACTGCTTTGAGTATTCCAAAAAAAGGGAGATGGGTCTTTCCTCTAGTTTGGAGATAGTGTAATGAGGCTAGTTTCTAGGTATGGTTGAGGATTCTCAGCAAACAGTAGCTTTTCCCTGAGGGGCTAGTTTCTGAGATACTCACAGAGCCCAGCCTGGAGCCATTCTCAGTGTTTATGTTCATTGAATTTCAATTGATTGTCTAGGCTACTTTCGGAAGGGGGAGCCTCTAGCTCTATTTACCCAGTGAGGAAAGCCACTCCTCCATGGGCAGAGTTCCTCTGCTTGGGATAGGTGACCTTCCCATGGGTGGAGTTGAGCCTGGCTCATCAGGTCAGGTTCCTGTGATCTACTTCCCAAGGCTTCCAAGGCCTTAGTTGGAGCTAGCTTCTCAGCTGTGCCTTTGTCAGTATCAAAGGTGGAGATCTCTGGTGGTGGGGGAAGGATGTCCTTCCCTCCTCTGAACCTAAGAAGGAGTGAGGATATCAGGGCTCTACTCACGCCAGAGTCTTGTTTCCTGGGCCATCTCTGGTCTGCGATCTGCAGGATGAAGATATCTGCTCCTTATCAGTTCTTGCTGGTGTTGAGTAGAATCTGTGTGCTGTCTGGCATCTTTGTCTTTGACTCTGTAGGTATGGCGGCTCCCGCCTGTGCTGCTCAGATCTGTCTCCTTGCCTGAATTTTCCCTCTCTGGCCTAACTCTCTGTACTGTGCTGGCAAACTGGGTGTGATTCTCTAGCCTAGAACTGTTCACTGGAACATTAAACCTGCTGTCTATGAGAGAGATTGTTTAGCCTCCAACTTCTCTTCTGACATCTTCCTCCAAATTCTAGATTATGTCTTTCTATACTCTAACTTAGGATAATGATCTGCTGTCAGTTATTTTCTTCTCTTCCCCATCTTTTGACCTTGCACTTACATAACTTTCAATTAAATAGACATACTTGAGCTTGCATTTCCAAATTCTTCAAAATTATCTGAATTTCTTCATACTTCTGGCAGCCTCCTATATCTTTCTCAAGGGAATATTTTGTCACTACTATCCTGCCTAATTCAGTTGAATATATACATTACACTCTCATCCATATTTCTCAACACTTGTACCACCAAAAAAATCCTTCCTTATGTAGAATTCATGATTTAAGTATGTCTGGAGAGGTGGCATCTGTCATTTTTGAATGACCCTAAGAGATACTTACATGCAATCATGTTTTAAACCAATATGCCACTCAGTAGATGAATGAATTGACAAAATGTGGTTTGATTGATAGATAGATAGATAGATAGATAGATAGATAGATAGATAGATAGATAGAGGAATTATATGCTTCCAATTCATAAAGAAATGGAAAGACTTGGAAAAAATCCTTCTAAATAAAATAAACAAGACACAAAGAAACAGTTTCCATGGTTTCCCTCATTTGTAATAATAGGAAATGTCTAGGATAGTTCTAGCAGATGAGCAGAATGCCGCAAAAGCTATATATATATATATAGGACAATATAAGATCTTGTTGAGCAAAATGAACACCTAGATATGGAAATGTAGGTTTTACTTTGTGGTTGTTGTTTTTAATGTACTATGTGATTTCTTTTTTCTTTTGTGTATTCCCCTTGGTTTATCCCCTGCTCTATTTGATTTTGGTACTTGTTGATTGTATATATCATTATCTTAATTTAGCAAGAGAAGAAGAACAAAAAAGTGGGGAGACAAAGAACAAAGGGAAAACCAATTCAATAGCAATACTCACAAGACAACATGTTGAAAATTTACATTACATCTTGTGAGGGGTATTGGGGTAAAGGAAAAGTGTGAGAAACATGAGGGAGTGGGTAAAATTTAGACATGTTATGTATTCACTACTTTATAATTACTGCAACCCCTAAAAATAAGTTCCCTAAAATATAATTTCACTGTATTGCTATAGTAAATATTATTCCATGTGTATTACCTTTTTTAAAAATGAATACTATTAGGCATCTAATTTGAATTAATGACTCCTTTCTTTATCAGAGGTTCTCCAACGTGAATGTTATCCAACTATACAATATTTTCACAATATACTTGCCATTATTTTGAAAAAAACCCAATAATTTTAGTTTTGTCTCATAGTGAAACAGAAGACGGTTTAATTCTCTGGAATCTCCTAACTTTTGAAACTGAATAATTGTTAAGAGGACAGAATATATATGTTCTTCAAAATTCCTACAACTACTAACTTTTCATTTTCAAATTCTGAACCTTCCACACCAGAGATATTAAAAATAGTACCTGATTGCATGTTATTTAATTCTGCAATAGCTGCAGTTTCCAATGGGGTGTTTCATATTGAGAAATCAACAGAAAAAATAGCCACATTCTAGTAGAGGATATAGCTACGAAGCATATGTAATAATTACTTCCTCAAGAGTAAACATTTATTCATCATATTGAGCTATTATGTCTATGACCATCAATCCCAAACTTTTATGCCATGAAGTCATCTTAGCTCAACAGTTTCCAACTTGTAAGGTGCACCATAATATTCCTTAATTTACATCATGAATAGCTTACCTCTATTGTGGAAAAATAGTACACTTCTGCTAATGTGATGCCCTTCCTATTGTGGAAAGAACACTACACTAAACATTGCTGCATCATTTCCCCCCAGTGGTATTCTAGAAATCAGAACACTTGCAAATATTATTTATATTTATATTTTTTATCTATCATAGGTATTCATGAGGTTAAGATCAGAAGATGATGGTTCAAAGCCCACACAGGCAGGAAGATTCTTTACATTCTTCTCTCCAATAAACTGATCAGGAAAAGCCAGACACAAGTGGCATTGATGTTGAAATGGTAGGGCATGAACCTTGACCACAAACAGGCTCAGAGAGAGTGGCCAGACCCAGAGTTCAAGTCTGAGGACAAACCAAAAAACAAAATAAAATAAAAACCAACTCTAACCTTAGCATTTTGCTCATTGTATACAGAGGCATGTAATTAAGGAAATTTCCTCCTGAATTATGAATAGATTGAAGAACCAATTCATCACACAATTATTTACTTCGTATCATGTTACACCAAAGCCTCAAAAATTGCTTTTTCTAAATTTGTTAATTAATATCATCCAATTGTTGGCAACTCTGTCTAGATTATTCACATTATCAGTTTATTCATGAACTGTTGGATTTATCTATTAACTAAATTCTAATTATACCTCCCTTGAAAGAATATTTTAGGCAAATAGAATGCCACAATCATAGGTGAATTTGTCAATTATACCCTCTACTTAAAAATACTTTTGTAGTATCCTATAGAATATAAAATTACAAAGAAAACCAAAATATTTATTTTAAATCTAAATTCTAACTTAACAAATTCTTCAAAGTCCTACATTAAATGAACTTTGTTATGTCTCCAGGCTTAAATATTTGTAATCCTTCATCATTTCTTTGGAATCCAACAGAATCATGATTACTTTCTCAAATTTTTTATCGGAAATCAGGAGCCATTTTGCATCTAGTAATGTTCTGTAATGAAGAGAGCATTTAAAACACAACTGAGGAGTATATATGAATTGCATTTCAATAGGAAACTTGACTACTCAAAACATAATGGAAAAATTAGCCCAAACTTCCTACTGTGTATCCCTTTCTTGTTGTTCGGAATGTTTCATAGAGCCAAAATTATACTATTTGGTCCAGAGAAGGTATCGCTATGTATATGCATTCTCTAATCTCCTGTCTTAGCCTGAGTGCTAGACTACCAGTCTTGTATCACATTGCCCTGCCATAGTTTGTTGGTTTATTTAATCTAGATACAGACTAGCAATTCTGAACTTCTCCGATGATCTTATCCATTAGACTGACTGCTCAGACTGTTTATGTACTATTTTCAAAGACATTCTAACATTTGACACAGGATATGAACATTTTGAGATGCACCTGCAGGGGTCTGTGATTCATTCTTCCATGGATCCGATACCTTTAATAATGATTACTTGACTTTTCTATTATCTCTGGTCTCTACCTATGTAACACTGTCAAACATCTTTGAAGAAATTTCACTTGAGGACTTCCAATAATAAAAATTATCACTTGATCTAGTCTTACTCAGGATATATTTTCTATTATTTTCTAACTTTTCTCCACATTCTGAGAGTTGTTTCATTTGTGCAGGTGTTTGCTCATATAAGTGCCTCTATGTGTATGTGTATGTTTGCATGGTGCATGCAAAAGCCTAAGCAACCTTATTCAGAAATCTTGCTCATGACTAGTATTCCATCACTTGATCGCACGCCTATATCCTAGTTACTCAGGAGGCTGAGATCTGAGGATTGCAGTTCAAATCCAGCACGAATAGGAAATAAATATTCTGAGGCACTTATTTCCAATTAACCACCAAAAAACTGGAAGTGTCACTGCAGCTCAAGAAGTAGAGTGCTAGCCTCGAGCTGAAAAACGGAGAGACATTGCCCAGGCCCAGAGTTCAAGCACCACCACGATCATCAGAAAGAAAGAAAGAAAGAAAGAAAGAAAGAAAGAAAGAAAGAAAGAAAGAAAGAAAGAAAGAAAGAAAGAAAGAAAGAAAGGAAGGAAGGAAGGAAGGAAGGAAGGAAGGAAGGAAGGAAGGAAGGAAGGAAGGAAGGAAGGACAGAAAGAAAGAAAGAAAGAAAGAAAGAAAGAAAGAAAGAAAGAAAGAAAGAAAGAAAGAAAGAAAGAAAGAAAGAAAGAAAGAAAGAAAAAGAAAAAGAAATGAGTTTTTGGTCACCAGTTTATTACTAGTATAATTCGTGCTATCTCAACATAGACTTTTTTTCCAGTTAAATCCATGCTCTTATATCTAACTTGCTTGGGAACCAGAATTATTTTTCCAGTCTATGTTTTACAAATTTGCATGATTAGCAACCATGATTTAGAGATAGAAGATGAAAGAGTGGCCTTTTCCTTCATGTTCCACTTAGTATTAATGCTTTCTCTATGTCACTCCCATAGATCTACATATTGACTGGCTTTATTGGTTCAATGTTGTCTTATTTGCAGAGTCTTCTATAGTAAATTGAACAATTATACTTAAGCACAGAACTTTTCTTTCTCCTATTATTCCTATTTTTCTTCTCCTGTTAACTTATCTACACTTGGGAAATAATGCACAACACACACACTCACAAAAAATAAACTTTTCTGAGAATCTTCTTCCCAGTTAAATTTAATTTACAGAGCACTTTTGAAATTTGAACTTAATGTACTCTGGATAATGGTTTCTTTCATGTTTTTATTGTGAAAATAGTGTACAGAGGGGTTAGCGTTACATAAGTAAGGTAATGAGTACATTTCTATTGAGCTTTGTTACATCCTCTTGTTTTGCCTGTGGTATCCCTTCCCTCCTCATCTACACAATTCCCCCTCCACTCCCCAAATTGTAAAGTTCATTTTCTACATAGTGTCTTGTTCATCTGATTGTTCCTATAAGTCATCCTGTATCTTTCTTTCAGCATTTTATTTCCCTTCCCCTCCCCACATTAGAAAAATGTATATACAATATGCAGGGCACTTACCTCAAATCCAATGAAAACAGGTGTTATACCATGGGAGACATAAAAGAGAAACCAAAAAAAATAACATAGGACATTTTAGATACATTAAAAACAATAGCAAAAAGGAAAAAAAAACAAATTGTGTCCCTATCTTGGGGTTCATTTCACTTAACATCTTCTTTTATGGCCATATATACATGGATAGTGTTTTTATAAGCCATTTAAATTTTATATGTTGTATTTACTAAGTTGTCTCTGAAACTCGTGTTACCTCATGTCCAAAGATGTCTTTGTGCTATTTCAATGAAGCCAGAAAACATTTAGTTTACCTCGAGCAATGCCATAGATTGTTCCTGGAAGTAAGTGGCAGGAACTGTCACTGTAAGTGGAAACTGATCCCAAGAGAGGAATTGAACATAGAGAAATGACAAAGTGCAAGTTAATTTGTGTGTTCCTTTTTACTGTACAAGAAAAGAATCTAAGGATTGGAGGAAATTCTGTGCCTGACTTTTTCATGTGTGTTCTTTACTCATATACAACTTGTCTCTAAACTTCTAGTTGAGAATATTACAAAAGGAATCAACGTGCCATTTGAATACCAGCATAAAACACAAGCCATTTGAATACCAGCATAAAACACAAGGAAATAACATTGTTTTTAAAAGATAATGAGTACAATTCTTATCAAGCATTGTAGCCTCCTCCTTTGTTTACCCTTCCCATCCGTTCCCAGCCTCCCCCGCCCCCCCCAAACCAAAGTTGTCAAGTTCGTTTTCGACATGACAACTTGTACTTTTCATTGTTGCAAGGGGTCCACCTGTATCCTTATTTAAACGACTTGTTTTTCCCTTCCCCTCCACAAATTATACCGACATCAAATAATTGTAACCCCTCTGCACAGTATTTTCACAATAAAAATATTTTAAAAAATAAGTAAGGAAAAAAACAAAAAAAGTGTTCTATTGTAAAGTGCTCTACTACAGGGAGGTTTTAATGTGCCTTATGCATGGATATTTCACTACTGAGATGTTTCTCTTGTTGAATGAGTCAGTTATCAATTCCTTTAGTCTTGTCCTGAGTTCTCCATCACAATAAGGATTACAAAAAAGCAGCATTCAGTGAGTATGATCAGCAAAAGAGCCTCTTCTCAAACCAGTGCTTTAAGGATGGTCCCAAAGTAATATGTGAGTTTTTTTCCTTGTTTGTTTGTTTGTTTGTTTAGTTTGTGCTGATTCTGGCGCTTGAACTCACAGGCTGGACTATGTCCCTGAACAGTTGTCTTTCCTGTCCAACTTCCCCGAAAGCTAGTAATCTACTGCCTGAGCCAAAACTTCACTTCTGGCTTTTTTGGTGTTTAATTACAGATAAGAGTATAACAGACTCTCCTGCCTGGGTGGCTTTGAAATGAGAAAGTAAGAAAGCCAAGTGACATCAACTGTATTAAGATTTCTGTTTTGAACCAAGAAATACTAGATGAAGTTTATTATAAAGTTAATATTGGACAATTTTTAAAGGAAGAGAATATGCCCATCAAAGATGCCATAACGTAAATACACAAAAGTAGGTGCACTGAATCATTTTGGAATTATTTTTCTGCTTAGGAACATAACTCTTGACTTCATAGTTCCTTTTGGGGAAACTTAAAATAATATTTGCATTTTTTTGGCCAGGGGGCTTGAAATCTGATCCTGAGTACTGTCCCTCAGCTCTTCAGCTGCAGGTGAGCACTCTACCACTTTAGGTACAGCACTACTTCCAGGTTTCTGGTGGTTATTGGAAGATAAGAGTCTCATGTACTTTCCTGATCAGGCTTGCTTTGGACTGCAATCCTCTGGTCTCAACCTCCTTGAGTAGCTAGGATTGTAGGCGTCAGCCACCAGCACCTGGCTCATATTTGTATTTATGTGCACTTCATGACACTATGTAGACAAAAAAATGGAAATTTGAATCAAATGCTGACATTGTAGCTGTTCAGAAAAATTGAGGTAGCAATAAATATGTCCTCCTTTTCCATGTTGTTACATTAATGAATCATGAGCAATGGGACCCTTACATTAGTACCCTCTGCCATCTGTTTAGGTGTGTTTAGTATCAGGAAATGCTCATAGAGAAATATAGAAAGACTGAGATCTTTAGAAAGCAAAGGAGATCAGGTATGAAAGAACAGCATAGAAGGAGATACAACTTATCACTCAGAGATTAAGAACTAGCCAACGAGATTTAGCATGCTAAAGGCAATGAGGAATAAGCCTACTTGATAACTAGTTCTTCAATAACCAAAAATGGTTCCCTAGAACAGTTGCTGGTATAACTAAGTAATTATTATCATTTATTCCTTCCATCTGGAGTTATTCCTTCTCTTCTGTCACAATTGTTAATTAGCCCCTGCTTTTTTGGTGCCATGAATGTCCAAAAAGATTTCTAAATCTCACTTAGACTACCCTTCTCTTTGTGATTAGCAGTGACCACACAAAATCCTGGAATCTTTGAATTTCCAGAATTAATTTTTACCTGATATCTAAGCACACTCCTGGCATTAATAGCCATGACTTATTAACAAAACTTTTTTTTTTCAACACAGTATTCTAATATAGATAAACTACATGAATTAAGGACTATTGTCACGTATCAGCATGGAAGGAGCAATTATATTTTCCAAATATGGGTTCTTTATTTTGCATTTACTAACTAAATGTATTTTTTTCCAGTCCTGGAACTTGAAGTGAGGGCCAGCGGTCTGTTACTGAGGAGTTTTTGTTTTGTTTTGGATTTTTTGCTCAAGGGTAGCACTCTACCCCTTGAGGCACAGCACCATTTACAGTTTGTCTTTTTCTATTTATTTGGTACTAAAGAATTGATCCCAGGTATTCATGCATGCTAGGCAATAACTGTACAATGAAGTCACATTTTCAGAGACCTAAATGACTTTCTTAAGATGGCATTAATATTTCATTCCATTACTATGTATTATAATTTCGGCCAAGTGGTAGAGAAGAAGTGGAAACAATACTAAGTCCAGTAAGGCTGACATTGCCATCACATCACTAAGGAAATACACTCTTAAAACCTGCAGGACTGATAGGGCTGTTACATGTGACATTATTATGTAAAACACTCTTAACAGTCATCTCCGACATCCATAATTTTCTGCTTCCACTTTCATGGTCAAGCTCCAAATATCTAAGCCTTTTTATTCATTGGATGTGTTTCCTAGGAAGGAAGAAGGAGGATGTGGAAGGTGATGGTTGAAAAATATGTATAATGGTTCCCTGACCACATTTTTTTGCATTTTTAAAAAGTGCTACTGATGAGCTCCCATTTACATCGAATTGACTATGCTATTTGCACAAGATTCAGATAAATGAAGGTATTTATTCTGGTGGATAGTCACATATATTAACAAAATCCATTTCTGGGAAAAAATGATACTAAGTAACAAAGTATAAAGTATTGTCTTTAAAATGGTTTCTTCTAGCAGAACAAAATGTAGTATTGAAATGATTACTCCAGCTTTCTATGAGATGTTATGGTGTCTCAGTATCAAAATGTTCTCTAATTCCTGTAACATCCGAGCATTAAAGACATGATTTGAAAATCTCAGTAGTTTTAGAAACAAAGATACATAATAACTTCCTTCTTGCAGAGACATGTGATAGCAAGTATGATTGACTGTATTATAGTTCTCATTTTTTTCCCTCTTCATCACAAGTGTTGCATATTTTGGCATACTACCCTATGTCATGAATCAGCTCCCTGTAGTTCAGATTTAACTCTACTCTGCAATGTCAAGATGGGTCATGTAAGCTACTTCAGTTTACAAAAGTGAACCAGAGATGGCGACAGGCTATTTCTAGGGGATTTCTGTCCCATTCTCTGTGTCTAACAGCTGACTTATTTTCCCTTCAATATAAAAATAGCATATTTCCAGAGGTAATCTTCCTTCAGCTTATATACTGGAGGAATATACCATGTGAAATTGAGTCAAAAGTCAAATACAGCCACATACATATAAGACAGCAAGAATTAAGCTATTATTAGAATATGATACATGGTATTAGATTCTTACCATCCTTGTATACTTTTATGAGAGTTGAGTATGGCGCACCAGAATTTAACAAATACTAAACAAGAAATAAGCAAATAGATAAAATTTCCTGTTTGATGCGACTACATTTTTTTTTATAAAGAAGCATTCTCCATATGATCACTTTTGTAGTTAGCTTTTTGTATAAATGGGTTTAATCACTCTAGAGCACTGTATTTAATATCCACAATAATTACCCAGACATCGTGATTAAGATGAGGAAAACAAAATGTTAGATTTCTCATCATTTTTTCATTATTTAGAGAATACTTTATTCGTTTCTGTAATCAAACCCACGTAGATAAGACCTTGCATATTTAATAGAGTGCATTTACCCCTGTACAAATGGAAAAAATTAAGTTTAATATTTTTAGACCAATATGGCTATTAATTTCTGTACAAGACCAACTCAACACGGTAAACTGGGATACTGTTTCCAACTTTGACAGCACAGCTAAAGTTTACAAAAAATCAAATCACATATATATATATATATATATATATAGAGAGAGAGAGAGAGAGAGAGAGAGAGAGAGAGAGAGAGAGAGAGAGAAATAATAGCAGTATGTTATGCATCAATAGCAGCAATAGCTTTTCCAGGTTCTGCAGTCATGTGAACAAAACTAGAAACCCAGCACATCCATTAATAAAAAGAAAAAAAGATAAAAAACAAAACCCCATAAAAATGCGAAGTTCTGTTACTGTTGTGGTACCTGGCACCATTTTTTTAACTTCTGAATCATCATCTGGAAAAAAAACTTTTTTTTAATTTTATTTGTGAACATACTGTAGAGAGGGGTTACAATTACATGGGCAGGATAATGCATGCATTTCTTACCAAGCATTGTAGCCTCCTCCTTTGTTTACCCTTCACATCCCTTCCAACCCTCTCCCCTCGCCCCCACCCATTCCTCCCCCCATCCTCCCCCCCCCCCGCAGAACAGACGTACAACTTGTACTTCTCATTGTTGCAACAGGTCCACCTGTATCCTTAAACGACTTGTTTTTCCCCATCTCCACAAGTTATACTGACATCAAATATGTGAAAGCAGGGGTTATACTGTGGGGAAGAGATATAAAAAGCAACAAAGAAATAATCTAATAAATGAGTTAGGAAAACATGCATGAAAGAAAAAACATTAAAATACATATCTAAGGGTTCATTTTCCTAACATCACATTATCTGAACTTTTCTGCTTGACTCATACATATACTGGATATTGCAAATAAGGGAAACCATGGGACCTATGTTTCTTTGGGCCTGGCTTACTTCACTTAATATATTTTTTCCAAGTTGTTCCATTTCCTAACAAATGGGGCAATGTCATTCTTTCTGATGGAGGCATAGAATTCCTTTGTGTATATATACCACATTTTCTTGATCCATTCATCTACTGAGGGGCATCTGGGTTGGTTCCATATCTTAGCTTTGGTAAATAATGCTGCAATAAACATAGTTGTGCTGGTAGCTTTAGTGTGGTCTTGTTTGTAAACATTTGGGTAAATGCCCAAAAGTGGGATTGCTGGGTCATAGGGGAGCTCTATGTGAAGTCTTTCGAGGAACCTCCATACTGCTTTCCAAAGTGGTTGAACAAATTTACACTCCAACCAACAATGAAGTAAGGTTCCCTTCTGTCCACATCCCCTCCAGCATCTGTTGTTGTTAGAGTTCTTGATTTTTGCCATTCTAACTGGAGTGAGGTGGTATCTCAATGTTGTTTTGATTTGCATTTCTTTTATGGCTAGGGAGTTTGAGCATTTCTTCATGTGTCTATTGGCCATCGTTCTTTCTTCTTCAGAGAAGTTTCTCTTTAAGTAATTAGCCCACTTATTTATTGGGCAATTGTTTCTTTGAGGATTTGTTCTTGGGGGATTTAATTTTTTGAGTTCCAAATATAATTTAGATGAGACCCTTGTCCGTTGTATGGCTAGTGAAGATGTTCTCCCAATCCGTGGGCTTTCTATTGATCTTGCTAGCTATGTCCTTTGCCATGCAGAAGCTCTGCAACTTCATGCAATCCCATTTGTCCAGCCTTTCTTTGATTTGTTGTGTTTCCGGGTCTCTATTCAGAAAATTTTGGCCTGAGCCAAGGAGACCTAGGGTTTCTCCTATTCCATCCTGTAATGCTTTCAGAGTGTCTGCTTTGACTTCGAGGTCTTTGATCCATTTAGAGTTGATTCTGGTGCAGGGTGATATATAAGGTCTAGCTTTAGTTTTCTACAAGTAGTTAACCAATTTTGCCAGCACCATTTACTGAAGAGGCTGTCTTTCTTCCATTCTATTCTTTTAGCTCCCTTATCGAAGAATAGATGGCTATAGGTTTGTAGGTTAATTTCTGGGTTTTCAATTCTATTCCATTGGTCCTGAGGTCTGTTCTTATGCCAATACCAAGCTGTTTTGATTACTATGGCTTTATAGTAGAGTTTGCAATTTGGTACTGATATTCCTCCAGCAGTGTTCTTTCCGTTGAGGAGCGTTTATGCTATTCAGGGTCTTTTATTGTTCCATATGAATTTTTGGATTGCCTCTTCTATTTCCTTGAAGAACGAGGTTTGCTTTGAATTTGAAGATATCCTTGGGAAGTATTGCCATTTTCATGATGTTAATCTTTCCAATCCAGGAGCATGGGAGGTTTTGCCATTTTCTAAGTTCTGTGTTGATTTCCTTTTTCAAGATTTTAAAGTTTTCATCATAGAGGTCCTTCACTTCTTTGGTTAAGTTGATTCCTAGGTATTTTATTTTTTGAGGGGCTATTACAAATGGAGTTGCTTTCCTAATTTCAGCCACACTTTTCTCATTGTTGTCTTACAGAAAATCCATTGATTTTGCGGGGTTAGTTTTATACCCTGCTACTTTTCCAAAGTTTTGAATCAGCTTGAGTAATTTGGGAGTGGAATCTATGGGATTCTTTAAATACAAGATCATGTGGTCTGCAAAGAGGGAGAGTTTTATTTCTTATTGGAAAGAAAACATTCTTGAGAAACATCATTAAAAACAGCTCTGATAAAACACATTCACTACTTCTACGTATCATAAAGCAGGTACAAGGTATTTATAATCACAGAGGGATGATACAGTACTGTCCTACATCTATAATACTAGAGGATACAATTAAAAAGGCACTATTAAGACTTGATTCTACTTTTCCAGAGGGCCAAATGATGGTATGACACAGCTCATGAAGAAATGCACTTTCTTAGATAGGAGTTCCTTGATCAGTTTGACAGTTCAAGTACTCAGTACTTTGTCTCTTAGTACTCAGTACTTAATCCCTTAACATCAGCCACAAACCGTTTGAAAATTGAGGTGCGGGAGAAGGAAGAGGAAATAATCCCCAAACAACAAACAAAAACTATACCCAACATCCACTGGACTCATACAAAGATGACTGAGTGAAGGTAAGCAAGACTCAACTTGTCTGTTGTATGTTTGAATGGCGAGAATCTCACAGAGCCTGATGAGAGTGTAGCCAGGCCCTGGACGTATGGATGCTGTCATTAATAGTTCACCGTTTGCTCACTCATCCAGGATATCCTTCTCTTTTTCTCTTCTCTTTTTTTAGTGTGAATTTTCATCCTTTCTCCAAATTCTCCTATTAATAAAGGAAGAATGACACTTTGTGGATATCAAGCAAGAGGCTTCACAGCCAGAATTTCATTCTTTCAGAAATAAGTGAAGTAAAACAGAGTAGCTCGACGAAGAATAAAGTTTTTTTCCCCTGTCTGGCTCCCACTATAGTGTCTTAACATGAGTTAATTATCTAATAAAACATTTGCCTTGGCTAATTTTTTAATATAGATTTTAAATAAAAAATAATTTTTAAAAAATTTTAAAAATACATTTTAAATAAATAGTAATTTGTTGTTTGCTTTTGGCAGGCATGAAATAAGGCTGCATTTTCATTGGGTGAGTTAAGAGATTAAATTTTATGAGAATCTAACATAATGAAAAATAGATGATTTTAAGATAAATAGCTTATTGGTACATTTTTAACATGAAATATCCACAGAGACATCTTTTTTCTTCTTTTCCTCTCCACACTCATTCAACTTCAATAACCAATTCATGTAATTGAAATATCTGTGTTTTGGGGAATAGATTAGACATAAAAAGTTACAGAAAGAGAACCAATATTAAATGGTGTATTCTTTAAAAATAGCATTCAAATAAATATTAGCCATAATTCCAAAATAATAGCCATCAAATGATATTGAAAAGAGAAGAGTTTAAGCAGAATGTATAAAAAGTGATAGTGCCAGAACTGCTTCAGGAGCTGCTCTCTGGGATTTAGGGTTTCTAGAACATTACGTTTTAACCAGGATTAATTGCCTTCAAGGACGATATTTTTTAGTTATATTTCATTGAAGAAATATGTGGTTCAAATTTAATGAAAAGATAACAGGTTATAATCTGTATTTCTCTAAGGTGTTTAGTATTGATATTTTTTATTGTGAAAATACCGTACATAGGGTTTACAATTACATGGGCAAGGATATCAGTACATTTCTAATCAAGCATTGATGTTTCCTCCTTTTTCTCCTTTTCATCCCTTCCCAACTCCCACCCCCATCAACCCTGCCCCGGCAAAATTTGTAAAGTTCGTTTTTCTACATAACGACTTGTACATCTGATTGTTGTAATGGGTCGACCAGTATCCCTATTTAAACAATTTGTTTTTTCCCTTCCCCTCCATAAATTATACCAACATCAAATACAGTGAAAGCAGGGTTATACCATGGGGGAGGGACATTCAAAGCAACAAAGAAATAGTAACAATCACATGTAAGAAAAAATATTTGAATATTTATCTTGTGGTTCATTGTCCCTAACATCACATTATCTGACCTTTTCTGCTTGTTTCAAACATATACTAGTTATTGCAAATAAGGGAAACCATGGGACCTATGTTTCTTTGAGCCTGGCTTACTTCACTTAATATAATTTTTCCATCTTTCCATTTCTGAACAAATGGTGCAATGTCATTCTTTATAATTTAGCCATAGAATTCCATTGTGAATATATACATTTTCTTGATCCATTCATCTACTGAGGGGTGTCTGGTTGCTTCCATCTTAGCTAAGGTAAATAATGCTGCAGTAAAAATAGTTGTGCTGGTAGCTTTAGTATGGTCTTATTTGTGATCATTTGGGTAAATGCCCAAAAGTGGGATTGTTGGGTCATACGAGAGATCTATGTGGAGTCTTTTGTGGAATCTTCATACTACTTTCCAAAGTGGTTGAACAAGTTTTTCTCTCACCAACAATGCAGTAGGGTTCCCTACTGTCCACATCCCTTCTAGCATATGTTGTTATTAGAGTTCTTAATCATAGCCATTCTATGAGGTGAGGTGGTATCACAATGTTGTTTTTATTTGCATTTCTTTTATGACTAGGGAGGTTGAGCAATTCTTCATGTGTCTATTGGTCATGCTTCTTTCTCCTTCAGAGAAGTTTCTCTTTGAGTCTTTAGCCCACTTATTTATTGGGCAGTTTTTTTGAGGACTTGTTGTTGGGGGATTTATTTTTTTGAGTTCCGGGTATATTTTAAATATGAGACCCTTGTACATTGTATGACTATTGAAGATCTTCTCCCAATCCGTGGGCTTTCTATTGATCTTCTAATTATGTCCTTTGCCATGCAGAAGTTCTGCAATTTCATGCCATCCCATTTGTCCAACCTTTCTTTGATTTGTTGTGTTTTCTGGGTCTCAATTAAGAAAATTTGGCCTGTGCCAAGTAGTACTAGGGTTTCCCCTATTCTGTCCTGTAATGTTTTCAGAGTGTTTGCTTTGACTCCGAGGTCTTTGATCCATTTGATGTTGGTTCTGGAGCAGGGTCATATATAAGGTTCTATCTTTGGTTTTCTACAAGTGATTAACCAATTTTGCCAGCACCATTTTCTGAAGAGGTTTTCTTTTTTCTATCCTATATATTTTTTAATATCCTTATCAAAGATTAGTTGGCTATATGTCTGTAGGTTCATTTCTGATTTTTCACTTCTAATCCATTGATCCTGAGGCTTGTTCTTGTGCCAGTCCCAAGGTGTTTTGATTACTATTGCTTTGTAATATAGTTTGAAATTTGGTATTGATATTCCTCCAGCACTGTTCTTTCTGTTAAGGGTCGTTTTTGCTATTTGAGGTCTTTTGTTGTTCTCTATGAAATTTGGGATTGCCTCTTCTATTTCCTTGAAGAATGAGGTTGGAATATTGATTAGGTATCGGACTGAATTTTTAGATAGCCTTTGGAAATATTGGCATTTTCACGATGTTGATCCTTCCAATCCTGGAGCAGGGGAGGTTTTGGCACTTTCTAAGTTTTGTTTGATTTCCTTTTTCATGTTTGTACATAGGCTTTATGTGTGTATAAAAATAATAATGCTATTAAAGAATTTATGACTAAGAGTTTTTGAACTGAGTAATACATTTCTGTATTAAGTGTGTACACAATGGGGGATAAAGTCTAATTATTGACAACAGGTATATACCTGAGGAGGATCAGAACAGCAATTAAGTCACACAAAAAAGAATGAAAGAGCAAAAAATGAAAAGAATGAAAAGGATAAAAAAAGAAACAAACCCAAAAAATCAGTACAGATTTTAAAAAATCACATGCACACTTACACACATATACATCTAAAATAAAAATTATGATGTAAAAAAATTAATAGAAAACAATTTTCAACAAAAATTTTAAAAGGTACAAAAAATATTTCTTTGATTTTTGGGGGGGGAGGGAGTTGATGAGAAGATCCTGTATCTCTCTTGTGCCCATCACGTCTCTTGGTAGAGTCTCTGGTCTGAATGTGCTGTTTGGTTTTCCTGTGGTTTGATTGGTTTCTTAAATCAGTTTGATCAAGCAGAAAAATTCTCTGCTTTATCCAGGATTTTGTGATATGCCTCCCAGGCTAGTTCAGTGGGAGGGAGATCTGCTTTGAGTATTACAAAAGAGGGTGATGGCTGTTTCTTCTAGTTTGGAGATGCTGTGATGAGGCTAAGTTCTTGGTAGAGTTGAGGCCTTTCAGAAAACAGTAGCTTTGCCCTAAGGGGCTAGTTTGTGAGAAACTCACAGAGCCCAGCCTGGAGCCATTCTCAGGGTTTATGTTTACTAAATTTCAATTGTTTTTCTAGTTTGCTTTAGGGAGGGGCAGCTCTGGCTCTGTTTACCCAGTGTAGAAAGTCACTCCTCTGGGGGCAGAGTTTTCACTGCCTGGGCTGGGTGAAGCTGAGCCTGGCAGGTCAGGTGAGGTTCCTGTGACCTGCTAAATGACTCTTTTGTTTTCTTCCAAGGCCTGAGTTAAAGCTAGCTGCTCAGCCAGGCTTGTCAGTATCAAAGATGTAGATCTCTGGTGGGGGGAGCGGTGGCTTTCCCTCCTCTGCTCTTTGAGAAGCAGTGAGGATGTCACGGTTCTACTCACGCCAGTGTCTTTGTTCCTGGGTCGTCTCTGGCCTGCGATCTGCAGGATGAAGATATCTGCTCCTTGTCAGTTCTTGCTGGTGTTGAGTAGAATCAGCTTCCCAGCCTTGTCTGGTGCCTTAGTCCCTGAATCTCTATGTTGTAGGTATGGCTGCTATGGCCACCACTGCTCTCTCTGCCACAGCCGCTGCTACCTGCAAGTGCTCAGATCTGTCTCCTTGCCTGGATTTTCCCTCTATGGCTAAAGAAACTCTCTGTATTGTGATGGGACACTTGGTGTAATTCTCTGGCCTAGGAATGTGCACCAGAAAACTAAAACTGCTTTCTCTGCGAGAGGTTGTTTAGCATGCAGTTTCTTCTCTGCCATCTTCTTCCGAATGCCCTAATAATGCCTTTCATTTTAACATTAAAGTTGTAAGTAACACATTTGAAGTCCTAGTGAAATTTGAAGGTTCAGATTTAATGTTAAATTTTCAAAATTCCCAAATATTGCATTTTTGCAACCAATATGGAAAACAGGCATGTTTTATCCTCAAGACTGTCATTATTTCATATGCAAAAAGTTAAATAAATATAATATTAATTCAGTGTAATTCAGTGGAAATAAGAAATCATATACTTACGTAATGCATCAATTCCATAGATTATAAGGTCTATCGATCAAAATACTATACTTGTTTTAAGTAGATTACTTAAGACATAAAGAAAGTGATAATTTTCTTTAATCAGTGAAGTTGATATAGAAGTTCTGTGTGCTTGATACATGTCAATTTACACATATGCTTGGCTCATCTCAATGTTATTTGAGGATAACTGAGAAAAGAACTAGAAAAAAAATCACTCAAATGTTTAGCTTTATTTTGTGGCTAAATATGTCTTTTCTATATCTCTTTATTTTATTTGAAATATCTGGTAAATTTATTTAAGTTACATCAACAATAATGAGAAATAAACATCCCATAACTCCTTAAAAGACAATTAATAAGAAAACAAAGAAATGATAAAGAAACAAATAGAATGTCATTTTGCACGTGGTCATTGTATATTGTGGTGCTTTGTAATTGTTTATTGTGTGACTATCCCATTAATCTGGCTCAAATCACTAGTGCTACTAGATGAAAATTTCAAAATCTAGAGCAGCTAACACAGCTGTGCAGTTATTTGTGGGTTTCTCTATAGTAGTAGCTGGGCATAAACACTAAAAAGGAAATAATTCTAGTTCTCTGCAGGTAAGAATGTGATAAAAAGCATACGTTTATATTCCTAGATGAAATAAGAAGAACACACCTTCAAAGCTTACTATACCATTAGCCCTTTAAATAACAGTGCCATTTTTAAGACAATATAGAGGATTAAAGTCTTTCATCTCCCCCATCCATTACTGCCACTCACAAATCATTGCCAAGGTAAATTTCTAGTTCTTTTTTTACATTTAAATGGCTTAGGAGTAACATAAAAAATAATTCAAGTTGTTGACAAAATTTAATTTAGAATAAGCAAGCAAACGAGATTCAACTCCATAGTATAACCTTTAGGAAAAGTGAATTAAGGAATATGGCATGTCCTTTGTAATGTAATATTAGAAATTAGGGCAAAATTCCAGAAAGAGACTCTGGAAGAAGGAAAAAGAAGTCTTTGATAAGATATATTAAAGATTACCTAGGGACAAGTAATTTTGCCTACCTTTTCTATTATATGATAATGTAACATATTTTTGTTTGCTAATCAGTGAAACTCAAAGAGATTTTTAAATATAATAGGAAAAATGCATAGTCATGAATGAATGAAATTAGGGAGTAGATGGCTCAGGAGCTAGGTGATTCTGTAAAATATTCTCATTATTTTGAATAATCTGGTGTTTATGTGTGTGTGGATTTATGAATGTATTTATGTCTGGGCAGGAAAGTTTGATTATTAGATCATTGCTGGTACACAATGTCTGGAACTTAACCTGAGTCAGAGTGGTAAATACGTGTGTGTGTGTGTGTGTGTGTGTGTGTGTGTGTGTGTGTGTGTGTGTGTGTGTGTGTGTGTGTGTGTTTGTGTGTGTGTGTGTGTGTGTGTGTGTGTGTGTGTGTGTGTGTGTGTGTGTGTGTATGGGTGTGCCTGCAAGTCTGTATTTAGAAGGAAGAATCTTATTTCCCTCAGGGTATACAATTAATTATATTAGGTATACTACATTAATGACAGCAGATAAAAGTAATTAACATTTCATGCCATATGTTTTTGTTCATATGATTGCATGAACAATCTAAAAAGTTATGTTTGGGGATTGAGTTTTGTGGAAGGTCAACTGAAAGTATAAACTTTTGGAATCTTGAGAAAGATATCAATGGCAAACATTTCAGTGTAGATCAAGTTTAGACAACACTTGTAAAGGATATATAACCCTATTTGAAAATGCAATATTTATTCATTTTTCCATAGCTACATTATTCATAAATTTGTAGGAAAACAAGTTCAATTATGGAAACATAATGTAATGTCATTATTTACTGCATTCAGTTTAACACTTTAGTTTCGTCAAGTCGAAATACCATTTATTTCTTCTGTATAGGAAGGAAAATGCTAAATATTACAATTTGTGCCATAGTTCACATTAGGAAGCTTTGTCCGTATCAATAAGTTTATTTATTTTGTTTCTGTTTTCCTATTTATAATTCTGTTTTTAAGGACTTTTTCTTTCTCCAAATTTGAGGCTTGAATATACCTCATGCTCTCAGTTTTTGGTAACAGTAGTCAGTGTAACATTAGAACCATGCCTCCAGCCCAGAAATTTTTGTAGTTAAATGGAAGTAGAACCTCATGAAATTCCCTACCAGCCTGAGAACCATTATCTCACAAGTGCCATCCTTCTTATTCACTAGAATCATACAGATGAGTCATGGACTCCAAGAGTCAATGACTTTTCATGTCTTATAGATTCCACATTTGCTAGTAATTGTAATAATAAACTACCACAGATTGGGTAGCATTAACACTGTAGATACATTGCCTCTAAGTTTGTGGAACTAGAACTCCAAGATCAGAGTTGGCTTCTTCTGAATCCTCTTTCCTTGGCATACCCATGGCCTTCTGCTTTTCTTGCAGGCGACTTCGACTTAAATGCTGCCTTTGAGATTCTGTTTCCAAATGCATTCATTTTCTAAGGCAATGGGTTGTTGAAGTTTAGTATGATTTCAGTGGGACAGTATTGAACAGATAACATATTACTTAACGGATAGAAGAAAATCTAGAGTTAGAAATTATTTGAATTGGGCGTGGAAGTTATGGTTATACCTTAAAAAATAGGAAAAGAGATAAAGATTTTATTAGAGCTTGTAAAACCAGTATGAAGTCTTTACCTTAGACAAGCCAAATTCTTACCCTGTCACACTTAAATTCCTAGTGATACTGGGGGATTGAATCCAAAACCTTATACTTGTAAAACAGCATCTCTAGTACTGCCATACCTGCATATTGTAATTGGATTGTTTATTTTGAAGTAGTATCACTATGCCTGGGCCTGCTTAGACTGCAGTACTCCTAACACAAACATAATTCATTGCATCCAGCAAATGGTTAGAATTTCTGAAACTTCTTTTTTTGTCTGTGCTTTCCTGGAACTGAAATTCTGTAATCTCTGTTTCCCAAGTAGATAAGATTACAGGTTTGAGCCACTTTATAGAGTAAAAGTATACAATTTAGGGCTGGGAAGGTGGCTCAGTGGTTAAAGCGCTTGCCTTGCATGCCTGAGGCCCTGGATTCGATTCCTCAGCACCACATAAGCAAAAAGAAAAAAGCCGGAAGTGGCGCTGTGGCTCAAGTGGTAGAGCACTAGCTTTGAGCTGAAGAGCTGAGGGACAGTGCCCAGGCCCAGAGTTCAGGCCCCATGACCGGACCCAAAAAAAAAAAAAAAAAAAAACCTTGATATTGCCTATATTGTGCTTAATGTATATAGTCTACCTTAATTTTTGTTTAGTACTCTGAATTGAAATCATTGATTTTCTTGGTATGCATGGCTTTGTTTTGGATGGAATCCCATAACAATAAAAAAATCTCCCAAAAGTCTATGTCAAAAATCATGGAAAGGAAGGCTTCAGTTGGAAACAAAACACTGATCCTTAAGTTATAAATGCAATATATTTATTATGTTAGTCAATGCTTTCTTAAATATTAGAAGAGAAGGAAGGCAGAAATGTGAAATATGTAAGGTATAATTTTGATAACCTACTGGGCATCTGTAGAAATTCTGTAGTTTTCACTTTATGTTAACTTCCTTTCTTAAAGCTTGCTTTATTAGAACCCTCTGGGTGGATCATGGTTGGACTGATTGGTAACCTTCTCCAGGAAATTCAGCTGATTTTAGAAGGCTGATGGTGTGGGAAATAAAGGAATGATCAGAATGAGCACAGATATTGTCACAGAATGAGCCAACCAGGTTCAACTGCTGAACAGCAAAACATAGCAAAGGTTCAAGTCTGATGATCCACATTGGAAAATATATAGATAAACATACATATACATATACATATACATATACATGTACATATACATACAAATATATATATACATATGCATATACATATACATACACATACATACTTGAAAAAGTAAATATCTGGTATAATATAGGGAATCTTGGCCTGACAAGTATTAAATTATATCAAACTGGTTGCACGAAAGTTACAGTAAAATATCAACTGTTTAGTATAGATTTTGCATAGATTTTGTAAAGGATGAAAATTCTTCTTTCATTTTATACTTTACAAATATCCATAGTTTGTTTTACGTTTTATTACATTGGACTAGGAGCATCTATACAATAGTGAGAATTGGAATTACACGAAATATGAAACATGTTGGTTCAAGGATGTAATCTTAGCTAGTTAAGAAACGATCAGATAAGTTTATGTTAGGCGAAATGAAACCCAATATAAGAATTCAATTTGTTTTCCTTTCTTGCGATTGTTTCTAACATATTTATAAGATGATTTATTTGTTGCTTTGTATGTCCCTCCCCCATGGTATAAGCCCTGTTTTCTTCTTTTTTAATTTAATTTAATTTTATTTGTGAAAATAATGTACAGAGGAGTTACAATTACATGGGCAGGATAATGCGTACATTTCTTACCAAGCATTGCAGCCTCCTCCTTTGTTTACCCTTCACATCCCTTCCCAGCATCTTGCCTCCCCCCCCAATCCCAATCCTTCTCCTTACCCCCTTCCACACCCCCCTGCACCGACATTGTCAAGCTCGTTTTGGACATGACAACTTGTATTTCTCATTGTGGCAACAGGTCCACCTGTATAGATAAACAACTGGTTTTTCCCCATCTCCTCCACAAGTTATACTGACATCAAATACAGTGAAAACGGGTTATACTGTGGGGGAGGGACATACAAAGCAACAAAGAGATAATCTTATAAATGTGTTAGAAACACATGCATGAAAGAAAAAAACATTAAAATACAAATCTAAGGGTTGATTTTCCTGACATCACATTATCTGAACTTTTCCGCTTGACTCATACATCTACTAGATATTACAAATGAGGGAAACCATGGGACTTATGTTTCTTTGGGCCCGGCTGACTTCACTTAATATAATTTTTTCCAAGTTTTTCCATTTCCTAAAAAATGGGGCAATGTCATTCTTTCTGATGGAGGCATAGAATTCCATTGTGTATATATAACACATTTTCTTGATCCAATCATCTACTGAGGGGCATCAGGGTAGGTTCCATATCTTAGCTATGGTAAATAATGCTGCAATAAACATAGTTGTGCTCGTAGCTTTAGTGTGGTCTTGTTTGTAAACATTTGGGTAAATGCCCAAAAGTGGGATTGCTGGGTCATAGGGGAGCTCTATGTGAAGTCTTTTGAGGAACCTCCATACTGCTTTCCAAAGTGGTTGAACAAATTCACATTCCCACCAAAAATAAAGTAAGGTTCCTTTCTGTCCACATCCCCTCCAGCATCTGTTGTTGTTAGAGTTCTTGATTTTTGCCGTTCTAACTGGGGTGAGGTGATATCTCAATGTTGTTTTGATTTGCATTTCTTTTATGGCTAGGGAGGTTGAGCATTTCTTCATGTGACTATTGGCCATCCTTCTTTCTTCTTCAGAGAAGTTACTCTTTAAGTCTTTCGCACACTTATTTATTGGGCAGTTGTTTCTTTGAAGATTTGTTGTTGGGGGGTTTAATTTTTTGAGTTCCAAGTATATTTTAGATATGAGACACTTGTCCGTTGTATGGCTAGTAAAGATATTCTCCCAATCCGTGGGCTTTCTATTGATCTTGCTAGCTATGTCATTTGCCCTGCAGAAGCTCTGCAACTTTATGCCATACCATTTGTCCAACCTTTCTTTGATTTGTTGTGTTTCCGGGTCTCTATTCAGAAAATTTCGGCCTGAGCCAAGGAGACCTAGGGTTTCTCCTATTCCATCCTTTAATGTTTTCAGAGTGTCTGCTTTGAGTTCTAGGTCTTTGATCCATTTGGAGTTGATTATGGTGCAGCGTGATATAAAAGGATCTAGATTTGGTTTTCTACATGTAGTTAACCAATATTGCCAGCACCATTTACTGAAGAGGCTGTCTTTCTTCGATTCTATTGTTTTAGCTCCCTTATCGAAGATTAGATGGCTATAGGTCTGTAGGTTCATTTCTGGGTTTTCAATTGTATTCCATTGGTCCTGAGGTCTGTTCTTATGCCAATACCAAGCTGTTTTGATTACTATGGCTTTATAGTAGAGTTTGAAATTTGGTATTGATATTCCTCCATCAGTGTTCTTTCCATTGAGGAGCGTTTTTGCTATTCGGGGTCTTTTATTGTTCTATATGAATTTTTGGATTACCTCTTCTATTTCCTTGAAGAAAGAGGTTGGAATTTTGATAGGTATTGCGCTGAATTTGTAGATAGCCTTGGGAAGTATTGCCATTTTCAGGATGTTAATCTTTCCAATCCAGGAGCATGGGAGGTTTTGCCATTTTTTAAGTTCTGTGGTGATTTCCTTTTTCAAGATTTTATAGTTTTCATCATAGAGGTCCTTCACTTCTTTAGTTAAGTTAATTCCTAGGTATTTTATTTTTTGAGGGGCTATTACAAATGGAGTTGATTTCCTAATTTCAGCCACACTTTTCTCATTGTTGGCATACAGAAAAGCCATTGATTTTGGGGGGTTAATTTTATAACCTGCTACTTTGCCAAAGTTTTGAATCAGCTTGAGTAATTTGGGAGTGGAGTCTAATGGATTCTTTAAGTACAAGATCATGTCATCTGCAAAGAGGGAGAGTTTTATTTCTTCCTCCCTTATTTGGATCCCCTTTATGTCTCCATCTTGTCTTATTGCTGTAGCTAGGGTATTCTAATACTAGATTGAAGAGAAGTGGAGAGAGTGGGCATCCTTGTCTTGTTCCTGAGTTAAGAGGAAATGGCTTCAGTTTTTCACCATTAAGTACAATGCTGGCTGTAGGTTTGTCATATATAGCCTTTATTGTATTGAGGAATGTTCTATGGATTCCTAATTTTTCCAAAACCTTAATCATAAAGGGGTGTTGGATCTTGTCGAATGGTTTTTTCTGCATCTATTGAGATAACCATGTGGTTTTCATTCTTGCTCCTGTTGATGTGATGAATAATATTAATTGATTTGCGTATATTGAATCAGCTTTGCATCCCTGAAATGAATCCTGTTTGATTCTGGTGTATGATTTTTTGGATGAGTTGTTAAAGTCGATTGGCCAAAATTTCGTTGAGAAGTTTTGCATCAATGTTCATCAAAGAAATGGGTCTATAGTTCGCTTTCTTTGATGAATCCCTGCCTGGTTTTGGTATAAGGGTTATGATGGCTTCATAGAATGTGTTCGGTAGTGAGCTTTCTCTAACAATTCCATTGAAAAGTTGGAGGAGTATTGGTGTGAGCTCTGCATTGAAGGCCTTGTAAAATTCTGCTGTAACACCATCTGGTCCTGGACTTTTCTTAGCTGGGAGGTCTCTTATTGCTGTTTCTATTTCAATGCTTGATATGGGCCTGTTAAGATAGTTTAACTCATCTTGGTTTAGTTTTGGCATGTCAATATTTGCTAGGAAAAGGTCCATTTCTGTCAATTTTCAAATTTATTAGCATAAAGTTTTGAGAAGTATTCCCTTATAATGTTCTGAATCTTGGTTGTTCTGTGGTGATGTTTCCATTCTCATCTCTGAGTTTATTAATTTGGGTGTGTTCTCTTCTTTTTCTGATAAGATTTGCTAAGGGTGTGTCAATTTGTTAAGTTTTTCGAAGAACCAACTCTTTGTTTTTTTGATTTTTTCTATAGAATTTTTGGATTCTAATTCATTTAATTCTGATTTAATTTTGATTATTTCTTCCCGTCTACTGGATTGGGGTTTATCTTGCTGCTCTTTTTCAAGGAGGTTTAGATGTGTCATTAAATTACTAGTTTCAGATCTCTCCAATTTGTTGATGTAGGAGCTCAGAGCTATAAACTTTCCTCTGAGTACTGCCTTTGCTGTGTCCAAGAGAAGCTGGTAATTTGTGGGTGCATTTTTTTGAATAGCATGAACATTTGAATTTCCTTTCTAATCTCTTCCATGACCCACCCATGATTCAGCAGTGTGTTGTTCAGCCTCCATGTGATACCGGACTTTCTTAGGTGGCTTTTGGTGTTGAGTTCTAATTTTATTCCCTTGTTGTCAGAGAGAATGCAGGGTAAAATTTCAATGTTTCTGAATTTAGACAAGTTTGCTTTGTGGCCTAAAATGTGGTCTATTTTAGAAAACGTTCCATGTGCTGCAGAGAAAAACGTGTATTCTGATGTTGCTGGGTGAAATGTTCGGTAGATGTCTGTTAAGCCTAGTTGATCTATGCAGCTGTGTAGATCTGCAATTTCTCTGTTGAGTTTTTGCCGAGTTGATCTATCTAGTGGGGAGAGTGGTATGGTAAAATCCCCAACAATTAATGTCTTTGGATCTATATGGGATTTGAGCGAAAGTTGGGTTTCTTTGATAAATTTGGGTGCTCCATTGTTTGGCGAATAGATATTTAGAATTGTAATATCCTCGTGAAGGAGAGATACTTTAATTAGTATGTAGCGATCTTCTTTATCTCTTCTCACGAATTTTACTTTGAAGTCTATTTTATCTGATATTAGGATTGCAACTCCTGCCTGTTTATGGGGGCCGTTTGCTTGGTAGATTTTGTTCCAGCCTTTAACATTGAAAATGTGTTTGTTTTTACGGGCAAGATGTGTCTCCTGCAGGCAGCAGATAGAAAAGTCTTGTTTTTTAATCCAACTAGACAGTCTATGTCGCTTAATTGGAGAGTTCAGTCTGTTAACGTTAAGAGATAGGACTGATATGTATTTGGGAGTTCCTGCCATGTTATCCACCTTCTTGCGGGCTGCGAAAACTGGGTTCTTCCTATGGTTCTTGGATTCTTAGTTTGGGTGCAATTTCTTGGCCTCTGTTGCAGTCTTGTTGGTTTTCTATGTGTAGGATATCTTTAAGAATCTTTTGTAGGGCTGGTTTGGTGGAGATGTATTGTTTCAATTTTTCTTTGCTATGGAAGGTTTTTATTTGGCCTTCAGTTATGAAGGAGAGTTTAGCATGGTACAGTATTCTTGGTTGATAGTTGTTTGTTTTTAGGGCATGGCATAAATCATTCCAGGCTCTTCTTGCTTTGATTGTCTCTGCCTAGAAATCTGAGATGATTCTAATTGGTTTCCCTTCATAGGTGATTAACGTTTTCTCCTTGACAGCCTTAAGGATCTTTTCCTTGGTCTGAGTTGATCCTGTGTGTATTATAATGTGATGGTGTGATGTCCTATTCTGGTCTGGTCTATTTGGGGTTCTAAAAGCTTCTTGTATCTGAATAGGCCTATCTTTTTGTATGTTTGGGATGTTCTCTGCTAGGATCCTGTTAAACAAATTTCCTAGACCATTAACTTCTGTTTCTAGGTGCTCCTCTACACCCATTATTCTTAGATTAGGCCTTCTGATGGTGTCTTCCAGGTTTTGGATAGATCTATCATATTTCTTGGACTTGTCTTGGATGGTTGTATGTCCTTTCTCTATAATATCTAGGCTGTCTTCAATCACTGAGATTCGATCTTCTGCATGGTCTAACCTGCTGTCAAGACTCTATACTTTGTTTTTTATCTCTTTTCCTTCTAATTGGTCAGATTTGATGGCTTCAAGTTCTTTGTTGAAACTCTGTTTTAGATCTTGTATGAATCTCTTTACTTCCTTAATTTGGTGTTCAGTGTTTGTCCTCAAATCATTTAGTTGATTGGATATGGTTTCTTTGGACTCCCATTCCTTCTGTTGGGTTCCATTCAGCATTCCCTTTGTGGTCTCCCTGACTTCCTTCAGCTCTTTCTTAATGGATTCCATGAATGAGTTTAGTGATCTTTGTGTATTCTCTACCTGATCTCTCAATTCCTGTATTACTCTTGATTAGCTTCCTCCCGTTCGTGGGATTCCTGCAGTTCTCTTTGAGTGCTCTCAGCCTGCTCACGCCGTTCCTCACTTTCTCTTTGAGTACTCTCAAGTTTTTCACGCAAATCCTGTATCAGTTTTTGAGTAGCTTCCTCACGCTTATGATATTCCTGTATAAATTTTGGGGTTGCCTCCTCTCTCTACCTATCATGCTCATAGAGAGTCCTTTGTAACTTGTCAAACTTCTCATTTATCATGTTTGCCAGCAGTGTTTGTAGGGCTATTTGGGAACTCTCTTCTGGATTATTCATTATCTTTTCTGACCCCTGATTATCAAGATTGGGAATTGAGATACCCGGATTTGCCATTTTTCTTGTGTTTTTTCCGGCTTACTCTGCCCATTTGAGATGAAAATAGCACCAGTTTTGTGCTAGAATACTATCTTAAGGCAACCATCAACCAAAGTTTGCATTTGTACAGTCAATAGTCTACAGATACAATCTAGTTCAACAGATACATCTATTCAACATCAAACAACTATATGTTAATGGTCTTTGAACCACAGAGAAAAATTTGGAGAACCAGAAATTATTAGGATTAGGGAGAGATGTGGGTAAAAAATAGGAATAGATTGGTGTGGGGAGGCACAGGGAGAGTTAACTATGTCCTAATCTCAATGCAGGAAATAAGTTGGGTAGGATGCAAGTAGAGAGAGATAGAAATAGAAGAAAGGGAAAGGGAAATGAAAAGAGACCAGAAAAAAACAGAAACGTAAAAGTTAATATAATTATGGAGATTAAAAGACCATCTATTTAGAGAGGAATGTGGATATATTGGGAGAAGGGGAGGGACATTGAGGAGATGTGAAAAATTAAAAAAAATGCTTAAAATATTATATAGGTATAAAGAGGTAGTACTGCTATTAAGGAATTTAAGTCTCAGAGGTTTTGAATTGAGTTATAAATTTGTGGATTTAGTGTGTACACAATAGGGGATAGGGTCTACTAGTTAACTACAGGTTTTTCTGAGGATGTGCAGGACAAGTGTTAAGTCACATAAAGAAAAAAAGAGAGGAAAAGGTGAAAAGGATACGAAAGGGAGAAAAAAAGATCAGAAGTTCAGTAGAGCTAGACAAAAAACAAAAAGATAATTAAGAAATAAAGAAAGAGAGAAGACAAGAAAAAAAAGGAAAATGCACATTCACGTATTCCTCAAATAAAAATTATGAGAGAAAAAAATAGTTACTGGAAAACAGTTTTTTTTTCAAAAAAGGCAAAAATTAAAGATTAATAAAAGTTTTCGAAAAGGAAAAAAAATTATATATATATATATATATATATATGGTACCAAAAAAAAAAAAAAGAAAAAAAGGAGAAGAAAAAAGAAAAAAAAAGTTCTTTGATTTTTTTTTTTGATTTTTTTGGGAGGGGTTGGAAGAATCCTGTATCTCCCTTTTGTCTGTAACCAGCCTCTTGGTGGAGTCTCTGGTCAGCTTGACATCCTGTGGCTTGATTGGTTTCTTAAGTAGGTTTGTTCGCACAGGCAGAAAAATGCTCTTCTTTACCCAAGATTTTGAGATCCCCCTACCAGGTTAGTTTAATGGGAGGGTGATCTGCTTTGAGAATCACAAAAGAGGGGGATGCAGTGATGAGGCTAGGTTCTGGGTAGAGTTGAAGCCTTTCAGCAAACAGTAGCTTTTCCCTGGGGCTATTTTGTGAAACACTCACAGAGCCCAGCCTCGAGCCATTCTCAGGGTTTCTGTTTTTCAATTGATTGTGGAGGCTGCTAGGAGGAGGGGCAGCCTCTGGCTCTGGTTACCCTGTGAGGAAAGCCACTCCAATGGCTGGCGCCTGAGCTGGGTGACTTTTCCCTGGATGGAGCTGAATCTGGCACGTCACTTCACCGTTAAGTTCTTGTGACCTGCTAAATGACTCATTTTATTCCAAGGCCTGAGTTGGAGCTGGCAGCTCCTCCGAGCTTTGTCGGTATCCAAGATGGAGTTCAGCAGTGCTGGGGGGGAGGGGTCACCTTCCCTGGGAAGGAGTGAAGACATCAGTCTTCTACTCATGCCGAGTCTTGGATCCTGGGTCGTCTCTTGTCTGCAAACTGTAGGATGAAGATGTCTGCTCCTTGTCGGTTCTTGCTGGTGTTGAGTAGAATCCGCTCGCCCGCTGCATCTGGCTCCTTCGTCCTGGATTCTGTGGCTCAGGTATGGCTGCGGTCTCAGCTGCTGGCCAGCCTTCAGATGTGTCTCCTTGCCTTGGCTTCCCCTCTCTTGTCTAACTCTCTGTCCTGTGATGGCACACTTGGTGTGATTCTCTGGCTTAGGACTGCTCACTGGAACTCTAAAACTGCTTTCTTTGCGAGAGCTTGTTCAGATTCCAGCTTCTCCTCCGCTGTCTTCCCGGAACTCCTAAGCCTTGTTTTCGCTGTATTTGATGTTGGTATAATTTGAGGAGGGGAAGGGAAAAAACAAATTGTTTAAATAGTGATACAGGTGGACTCATTGCAACAATGAGATGTACAAGAGGTTATGTCGAAAAACAAACTTCACAATTATGGCGGGAGGTGGGGGCTTGGAAGAGCGGGATGATGGGAAGGGATGGGAAGGGGAAACAAAGGAGGAGGCAACAATGCTTGATAAGAAATGTACTCATTACCTTCCCCATGTAATTGTAACCCCTCTGAATGTATATTGACAATTTAAAAAATGAGAGAAACGGGAAAAAAAGAGATTGAGATCTGAAGATCACAGTTCAAAGCCAGCCTGAGTAAGAAAGTTCATTAGATTCTTATCTCCAATTAACTACCACTTCAAATTGTATGTAAAGCACTGGGCTTGGCCACAAAAGCACCAACCAGGCCCTGAGATTAAGCTCTATGATCAACAGAAAAAAACACAAAAAACAACATGGAATTAGATATTTTATAAGGAAGCACATTTTAGTATACTCTATGAAGGCCCTAGTCCCCTAGGATACTTTCGTCAACAGGAGGGCACCCCAGAAAACTCAGACTCCAGGCCGGGAGATGCAATAAACAAGAGGAGTTTATTTGACGTTTGCGCAAACGGACTCTCTGTCCCGAGCAGACAGGGAGCCCCGAGCAGCGGTTACAAGCCTTCTTTTAAAGGCAAAAACCACAAGATTAATGCATAACACAAAGCATCCCATGATTGGTCCATTTAAAGGTCACCATATACACCAACAATCACTTTGCCACGTGGGAAATTTTGTAACACTCTTTGTAAAATGACTGGCCCATGGTTGGTTTAAGGGGGGGTTTACATGGTTACAGGCCTATGATTGGTTGACACTTGGCTTAGCTTGTGGTCTTGCCAGGTGGTCGTTATCTCAAGGTCCTGTCTGGGGAATTTCTAAATGCGAACTGAGGAACACGTACTGTCTGTTCTTTATCTACGACCACTGACCTTGTCCTGGGGCAGACATCTGGGCTTTGAGACTTTACCCAATTCCTTATTTCCGGGGGGGGGGAGGTTGGTGTTACCTCAAGCAAGCAAGTTTACAGAAGCAGAGTCAGCAGTTAGTAAATTGTAAAATGGATGCAGCCCTAATTTTTCTAATTCTTCACTCTACATTGTTAGAAAGACTAGACTTCTGAGTTAGAGTTATAACCTACCATACTAAGTGATATTGTCCATTTATGAAGCAGAAAGGCTTTTTCAGATTTACAAGTTTGAAGGTTTCAGTGTATGTTCATTCAGTTGCTTATGTTGCTTTGGGGGCCTACGACAAGACAATGTGGATGTGTGGGGTGTGTCAAAGAGAAATGATTTTGACCTAGAATGATTAAAAGATAAAATAAGGAAGAAGATGAGAGTCTATGTTCTCATGGGTTTCACTCTGAAGAACTTAATCTCCAGAAGAACTATTCAGGTATTCTCTTCAGTCTGGGAGGAAATCGAAAGTCATTTTTCTTTTACACATAGCTCTTTCTGGGGCATTCTAAATCAAATGGCAACATCTTCTCCAATGATAATGACTTGTCCAGGGGTGGACGCAAATAGATATTTCTATAAATTCTAATCAGATCTCAGCAGACTAAATATTTTATGGAATTTCTATTAAAATATTTTCCTTGCACACTGACTGGGTCTTCTTTCTACATGATTGCATATCTGTGTGTTTGTGTGTAAATTTGTGTTTGAATAAACTAATATAACAACGTAGAGATAAAAGTATTAGTATGGCCTTTTGTTTTTCTTCTCATATCATGAAAACCTGCCACAATTCCCAAAAAATTCCCATCCAACATTCAAACATTAATGCTGTCCCAAAAGTTCTGGTACATCCACCTCATTTAAAACATCCATGCTATATGAAAAATTTAAGTCTTCCAATTACATTGTCAACAAAGAAACAACGTACAATATTTGTTTTAAAAATAGCTAGATTGTAGAACACGTTAGCCAGAAAATTGAAGGAATATATTATGGGATTTCATTTAAATATTTAGTCACTTAAATGCATATTCTATATGCACTACTCAAAACCCTTTTGAGCTACATAATTGCAAAACTCATCTATTACCATCTTCTATGAAGACAGTCCTTGCTGAAAACAATCCAAATGTGGTAAACAAAATTTACACGTATGCCATTGTCAAACGCTGCAGTTCTAAATCATGGAACTGACAGAACAATTAATGCCTGTGAAAAGCTAGTTCTAAGGAGTATGGAAAGGAAATACATTGCATCGTAAGTGGAAAAATCCACAGATGTTTCAGGTTGGGCTTCGTTATTGGCATTTGTGAGATATATTTTGGAAAGCACAATGTATGAAAGCATGCCGTTTGTAAAACTTTGCTGGGAAAGAAAACTTTTTGAAATGTTTGAAATGAGAATACAGACAATAGAGTGGCTAAGATGTTGGATGCAGCTTTAAATACAGACTGAAACAAGGCAAAGAATGGGAATAAAGTTTTTCCTTATCAAATGTTTTCTGGGTATATTGTGCGATACAATATAATAATGAAATGATCATTTCTTTAAAAAAAAGGAAAATTACTGTCACCTGTTGAATTTCTTTTTTTAAATTTAATTTAATTTAATGTTTTTATTGGGAAAATACCATACAGAGGGTTTACAATTACATGGGCAAGATAATGAGTACATTTCTTATCAAGCACTGTAGCCTCCTCCTTTGTTTCCCCTTCCCATCCCTGCCCATCCTCCCCTCGCCCCCCAACATATATCTCCCCCCGCACAAAAGTTGTAAAGTTCGTTTTCGACATAAAGACTTGTACATCTCATTGTTGCAATGGATGCACCTATATCCCTATTTAAACGATTTCTTTTTCCCCTTCCCCTCCAGAAATTACACCGACATCAAATCCAGTGAAAGCAGGGGTTATACTGTGGGGGAGGGACATACAAAGCAACAAAGAAATACTCATAAATGTGTTAGAAACAATCATATGAAAGAAAAAACATTTGAATACACATCTTAAGGTTCATTTCCCTAACATCACCTTATCTGACCTTTTGTGCTTGACTCAGACATATACTAGATATTGCAAATAAGGGAAACCATGGGACTTATGTTTCTTTGGACCTGGCTTACTTCACTTAATATAGTTTTTTCCAAACTTTTCCATTCCCGAACAAATGGGGCAATGTCATTCTTTCTGATGGAGGCATAGAATTCCATTGTGTATATATACCACATTTTCTTGATCCATTCATCTACTGAGGGGCATCTGGGTTGGTTCCATATCTTCTTATCAAGCATTGTTGCCTCCTCCTTTGTTTCCCATTCCCATCTCTTCCCATCTCTCTCCCCCCTCCCCCACCCTCTTCCTCTCTCCCCTCCCCTCTGCCAAAGTTGTAAAGTTCATTTTTCGACATGTAAATATTCAAATATTTTTGCTTTTATGCAATGTTTCTAACATATTTATCAGATGATTTCTTTGTTGCTTTGTATGTCCCTCCCCCACAGTATAACCCCTGCTTTCACTGTATTTGATGTTAATATAATTTGTGGAGGGGAAGGGAAAAACAAATCGTTTAAATAGGGATACAGGTGGATCCATTGCAACAATGAGATGGACCTGTTGAATTTCTTTTTAAAGTGAATTTTAAATGAAAAGAATGAAGAAATTTAGATGGTTAATAAAATATTATCAATAATTTTTTTATTTTTTCTTAAAAGTTAAACTGAAAGACTAATAGTCCATTAAGACTCTTATATAGTAAGTTTCCTGTCATTTATTTTCCTTTTGTCCCTCCTTTTTGGAGGTGATATAAATTTGTTTTTTCAGAAAGACAATCTGGTCTTAACCACTACACACAAAATTTATGCTGTCCTAGAATCAGAGAGAATTTTTTAAAATTAAATTAAGACAATAGTAGGCTCATTTTATGCTAACACAAAATATAAACACCAATGACATTTTTCACTGAACAACCACTCATAAATAATCATGAAACAATAAAGTTAAAATCCATGTAATTTTTTTTTGTCAGTCGTGGGGCTTGAACTGTTGGCCTGGGCACTGTCTCTCAGTTCTTCTGCTAAAGACTACCACTGTATCACTCAGCCACAATGCCAATTCTGGTTTTCAGATGTTTTATGGGAGATGAGTCTGGTGTCCTTTTCTGCCCAGGCTGGCTTTGAATCCCTATCCTCAGATCTCAGATTCCTGAGTAGCTAGATCCAAGCCCAGAACCACGTCCATTTTAAAAAAGCA
Organism: Dipodomys merriami; assembly: GCF_024711535.1. NCBI lineage: Eukaryota > Metazoa > Chordata > Mammalia > Rodentia > Heteromyidae > Dipodomys > Dipodomys merriami. The sequence goes on from NW_027204071.1 coordinate 1,234,993, forward strand.
AGTTTATTGAAATTTCAGCCTTTTTATCCAATAAACAATGTTATTTTCAGCATTAATTTATAGCTATGAGTTATTTTTAGGTTTAAATTTCTTTTTTTTAATATAATTTTTACTATTTCTCATTTTCTCACAAAATACACTGTAATTGACTTTCCAAAAAGTCAATTATTACATATTATTTTACACACTATCATTATTACACTGTATATTACATATAGTGTGAAGTGAAAATAGTTTGGCCCATTTCATATAAATGTGTAGATTTTATTTTATTTAATTTTAGCATTATAAATTTACATCTGTGTTTTAAAACTGAGGAAAGAAGAATTTAGAGTTAAAATCAAATATGAATGTGTAGTGTGTCTCAATTGAACCAAAAATTCTGAGTTCACACAGACAAAATTATTTTCTTTCCACTAAAGAGTTTGAAGTAATACCATTGGAAACAGTGAGGCAAGAGGAAGAAGAATTCAAATCATGTCAAACATTGTCTCTGTTATTCTGCTACTCCCTCCATTAAGAAGACCTGCTCATTCCCAGTTGTCACAAAACTTCAAATATCTTAGAATTCTATTTGGAAAAGATCTGAATCACTGATGCTTTTTATGCTTTATGTTATATGAAAAAAAATAAAGACACAAAACAATTAAAATAAAATGCACACATGTGTTGAAGTCACCACAGCTGAAAAAACAACCAACAAAGTAGAACTCCAGCAGGAACAAACATATGTTGTGCCCCCCTTTTTTGTAAATACTAAAACCTAAAATACATGTTAATTTGAGTAGAGCCATAAATATAACTCTGTCTCAGAAATAAGGTTGTGTTAATTTGAAATTAAATTCATCTAGATGAACCTAATATATTAAATCCCTTGAATGGATCGAATTGTTTAAAACAAATGTAATTATGTGAATTATGATCTGCACACATTTAGAAGAATAAAATGTGACAATATCAAATCACAAAAATCATGACATACTTAAAAATTCAGAAATTCAATGAATAAGTCCAATAGTATCCATATTGAGAACTAAATACTACTGATTTAAGAAGAACAAAATATCCAAATAATAGAATTTGAGCAGTGTACATGACTGTACATAATTTAAACTACTCCAAATTACATGATTGTAGAAGACTGGATGTAGATTATGTAAAGGAAAACATCAGCACATTATATAAATGAAATTAAAATTTCATGAAAGGAGAGAAGTACTTTCTATAAAATAATATTTTAAGAAATGGTGGTCAAAATCTTTCTAGTACTGACAATATTGCATACCTTTTAGTTAGATACAAAAAAGACCCAAGTTACATGAGCTGATTTGAAACTTTGGCAAAGTAGCAGGATACAACTGTAACAATATTATGGATATTTAGTCTGGCATGGAATTCATTTCCTCTTTGATCTGACAAATGAATATATGAAAGAACATAATTTCTCCAACTAAATATCAAGATCTAACTAAACGTATAATCAGAAAACTCATCATGCAAGCCATAGTGCAACTGGGGTAAAAGAAAAATCAGTCATACAGATTCTGTATTTATTTTCAATGTTGATTTTTTCATAAATTATTTCCATTAGTTTGCATTTTAAAAACATTGTATTAAATGATGTATACCTTGGTAATTTTAGATGGCTCCTTAAATTTTGTTCTGAATATAATGTATCACTTTAGTTCCTAACCCATGAAATGATGTTGATTACAAAACAAATGCTAATAACCAATGTTTATAACACACAAAATCTCATAAGCATGATACCAGTAAGCATGGGTTAACTTTGTGATATCATGGTCTCATGACTGATGAGATCTATCCGCATGAGTATTGTTGTACCTAGATTCCTCAGCCTAAATTTAGCCACTGTTAGATTTGTTTATATCTATTTATCTATATATATATGTAGGTATGTCTGTCACCATCAGATATTAAACCTGAGTATAAAGCCTAAGGAAAATGATAAGGTAAAAATTTAGCTTTTCTGGATATATACAAAAATGCATTGGTTTAAAGTCAACCTATTTCTCCAAAACATTTTCAGCATTTCCTTTCTATATGTATTATTCTCAAGAAGGGAATGGGGAATGTGAGAAGAGGACTCAAAAAGCATTGTCTTCAAATATACATAATTTGGAATTACCTCTTTATTTTGTTATAGGCATTTTTGATAAAAAATTTTGTGTAATCGATTTCCTGGTCAGGTATAATATATCCTAATTGCATACACCAAAGTACATTCAGAAAATGGAATATAGAAATTAAGTAAAGAAAATATATTCAATAAATATCAAAACGTATATGCCTATAGAGATAATATTTTTAAGATTACAATGGAAATATTCTAATATAATAATTAATTTGATTGAACAATTAAATATTGACAGTATTTAACTAGAATACTTTAATGCTACTTGGACAAGATTGTCTTTCTAAATTAGCAAAACCAGTTTCTCCTTTTAATTCATCACGGAAATATCTGAACAAATGAACTTATAACAACTAGAATGAATTTTTGTCTTTTTATTAGCAAATATTAATTTCCCAAAGTATTTTTATTGTGTTATAAACATATGTCTACATAATATAGCTTGCTAAATTTTATTCTTTTCATTAATTTGATTATCCTGTTTTTATATGTTTTATTATGTCATCATACTAACTTATACAGTATTTGAATATATTTACTGCACACTATTTCTCTTCATGTCCTCACTCATTTCCCAAACTTAAATAGTTCCATCTTTTACACCTGGCTCAGGCATTTTATTTTCTGGGTCTAGTGTCTGCACATGAGAAATCTAGTATTTGATTTTCAGGGTATAGCTTATTGCTTTAATGTGAAGTTTTCCAGTTCCTTTTCTTTTGTTGAATATGGTATGATTTCATTATTATGTGTGGCTAAATGATACATCATTGTGTATATATGTATTTATATATATATATATATATATATATATATTACAATTTATTCAGTCAGTGATTAAGGAACATGTAGGTGAATTCTGTAGTTATTTAAATTTTTATGGGGAGAAAGAAGGATGTAAATAATGATGCTTGGAAAGAGAAACATGCTCTTTAGGAGGGCACGTTAGTATTTCCTCTCAGCTGCTCTTTCATCAGTATTTCAATAATACATTATATTTAAAATATAAATTACATTTGCAAAGGTGTTCTGTTTCAGTATCTATAATATTTTTATTACAATGTTACATTTATTATGTCATGTGAGTATGGAAATGATGTGAGCATGACTATGTATGCATGTTTGTATATGTAGCTGACTCTAAGAAAACTGAGTATATGTGAGATACAGGATTCAAATAATAGTTTCAGACCTATACATTGCTATATTAATGTACATGTCCTGTTCGTGGAGTGTGATTTCAAGATGACATTTTGGTAGGTTTCATACCAAGTAAGTAGATGTTTCTAATCCAAAATTTTAAGGAAGAAAACAACTACTCTGTTTCATAATCATTTAGTCTTAGTACTCAAGACAATGTAATAAGTGTAAAAAATTATTGAGAGTATGATGGGTCAGTGGTAAGTCTTTAGAAACTCTACATTTTTCCCCAAAATCTTCAGATGTACTCTTTGGATATAAATTACAAATATATTTCGAAACATACAGATACAATGTGAACATATTATATATGAAAATATATGTACATAATGTAAATATATTTTATATTTTGTTATATTTTGAAGGTGAATCACATATATCTATTTATATTTAAATGTAATTCCTCTCGTCATATACATATACATATATATATACACACACACACACATACACACATATTGTTTTCTTGTTTTGTTTTGTTTTTTTTTTTGTCAGTCTTGGACCTTAAACTCTGAGCTTTGGTGCTGTCCCTGTGCTCTTCAGCTCAAGGTGAGGGCTCTACCGCTTGAGACATAGCCCCACTTCTGGTTTTCTGATGGTGTATTGTAGATAAGAATCTCATGGACTTTCCAGCCAGGGCTGGCACTGAACCGTGATCCTCAGATCTCAGCCTTCTGAGTTGCTGGGATTACAGGCATGAGCCACCAGCACCTGGCTATATTTATATGTAAGATTTGTCAGTGGAACAAAGGGTACAGAAACTATTATTCTTATCACGAAAGGACTTCATATTGGCAGGTATAATTACAAGAAGACAAATGATGAATATTCACAGTGGCACAAAAATCTCTTAGGTGCCAAGTAAGACAGCACCTTTTTCAAGACACTTTATGTAGTATGAGAGGTTTGCAAACTAAGCAAGTGTAGAAGAGAGTGAACCCTAAGCATAACTGACAATTGCAGGAACCCAGTCTTCGGTGACAGATTTAGCAAGGCCTCTCTTTGAGATTCTTGTTAGGGACATGATGAACAATTTATAGTTTAGTTTTGATTACAGGACTCTTTTACATCTGTCACTCAGATATTAACTTAGATATAACTTAGATAGTAACTCAGATATAAATTTAATATAGTTCCTTTTGCTCGAACTTATATTTTCATGGCTCAGGAAAGTGTTTTTGTTTGTGAAAACTTGGTTGTTCACAACATAGGCATGGGTTTTTAATCCTTTTGAAAATACGTTTTGCAGAGTATTCTCTGAGATGAGCTTCTCTTTATCATATCATAGGAATAAACTTACTCTGATTCAAGCTAGCTTGTTCTCTTCCATTTGAAAAGACTTCTTTACATGTCAACAAACCCTCATTTACTTGCAAAAGTCTGTCAGTGAGTCAAACCTAGCTCACCCAAGTGAGGTGAATTCCTCTCCCATGTTTCCTTTACATTGAAAAATGGTAAGAACTGTTTAGCAATGCTCATACTTTATAATGTGAAGTGTGACTCCTATTTTCCATAAGGTTAATCAAGCAGAGAAATGGATTAAAGTGTAAAAAATAGCCTTTGAAATAGTCTTGAACCTTGAAAATTGTCCTGGGAATGACTTTTTGGAGAAATCTCCCTATTCAAAGATGAACGACTCATTTTTTTTATTGGGCTCGTATTGGGGTTTTGACTCCAGGCCTTGAATTCTATCTAGGCTTTAATTATCAATGTTTGCACTATACCACCAGAGCCACACCTTCACTTCTTCCTTTTTACTACAGTTGTCAAATCTGAACCTAACTAGTAGCTAGGTGTAAGTCATTGGTGCTCTTCTAGAACTCACTTCTTAAGAATAAACTCAAAAAAAGAGAATAAATTGTTCAATTATTCATGTATCGTCTGATAATCCAAATCACTTGCTACTGAAAGATAAAAAGAGAGAAGTTACAGATGAATACTGAAGAGAGAGACACAAAAAAAAGAAGGAGGTATGGGAGGAACTATGCGGGGAGGGAAAAGGAGGAGAAGAAAGGTGGGGCGAGCTGAATGGAATTGCCTATTCCTCACTAAGGTATTGTTGGACAGTCAGTGCCTTTGCATTTATGTAGCCAAAGCTTTATATTTTTTGTAGTAGTAAGTTGAGATATAAAATACCAATTTCCAAGTAATAACCTATTAGTGTGTTTCCTCCTGCACCCAGGGCACCACAGTTAGATTACTGTTACAAGGAAGACAAGAGTAATCAGTTTATATGATTCTAAGAAACAATAATTGACATGCCAGGAATGCTCCCTTGTATGATGAAGTCAAGCATCACTCTTGTTCCCTGCTCCAGTCTTCCTCTCAACAGAATAGGAGAAACAGAAGAGGAAGGAGATATCTGAGTAATGATCATGTCTCTGTTTACCCTCTTCCCTTGGACTCTCAAACCATAAATCCAAAGGAGACATAACCTGAACTAGTGGGGGAAAGAGGGGGAAAATTCAGTCTAGCTAAACATGAAAATTTTAAAATAATTGGGGCAGCATTTCAAATACTGAAATAAAACTTTTTAAATTATTAATAAAAAGTAACAAAATTTATTTAAAATTTAGAAGACTACAAAGCTTACTATATAATGGAATCTGCATAATTAAACTGAATCCTGATTCTATCATCTGAAATTAAGACCATTCCTAAAATTCCAATACTAGATAAATTACCCTTGATATTCACTTAAACTGTGTGAATATGATGCAGAAAACATGACTTTAAATTCAGACTGCTGAAATAGTAAGTGATGGAAATTCATGAAGGATAGCATCATGGTGAGAGCATGGAAAAGATTTTCCTTCCATCTTCAGTGTGTAGAGAAGAAAAAAGCTGTAGTGGATGGTCCTGAAGGTCCAATTCTGAATTTAGGACAGAAGGTGAATAGTAAGAATACCTATCTCAGCCACTTAGAGATTAGAAATGTGGAGAAATATCCTCATTAATGTAGGTCAAACATAGAAGAGAAAATGTGGCAATACCAAAGCCAAGTGCCAAAGGCAGAGATATTGAACAAAATACCATGAACTTGAAACAAATCTTAAAAGGGAGGTCTGGGCTTAAGGGGAGTAGGACAGAAGAATAGAGAGGGAGATGGTAGATTAATACAGTCATAACACTCAAAGTATATATGCCAGAGTATAAATAGGAAACTTGAAGGGATAAGAAGGAAGCAAAATGGAAAGTTGGACAATGATCCAGATGTATCGTAGTTTGAAATGTACATACACTCTATTCAACACTGACGTGATGAAGTGAAACCCCTTTGCACAACTATCTAAACACTACATTTTTTGAAGTTTAAATAGTAAGAGACCAGAAGCACAAACCTTTACAGATAAATAAGAGGACAGCATTGACACATTTTTGAGGATTTTGTTCCTTTCAATATACAAAATTTAATGTGTCAAGTCTGCTGCAAGTGTAATTTTATTTTGTACATTCTTTTTGCAAATTGCTTAAAATATACAGAACCATATTCAACTATCAAGCACATCAATTCCAATAAAAATATTATAAACCTTTAGGTTTCTCAGTTGTTTCTAAATATCTTAATGTAATTCATTGGAACTAATTTCATTCTAAATTTAAGTTTAAATTTTAAAATCCTTTTAATGGGACACAGGTATGGCTAGATAACTGATGTTAGCAGAATCAGAATTATTCAGAAGGCTGTAAATGGATGTTTACCTAATTTTCTCTCTTCTGGATCATGGAATACAGATTGTCCTTGTTAGGAAAAGGGAGGAGAATGGAAAAGGAATAGGCTGGAGTGGATCATCAACAGGTGAGGACTGTGTATTGAGGAACAGCGAGGGGCAGAACCCTTCCAGTGGGTTTGGAGCTTGTGCAAGGGAGCTGGGACAGGATCTGGGTTTTTTAGGAAGTATGAACAAGGAGGTAGAGGTTAATGAAAAGCCCCTAGGTCAAGGAAGGTGGGGGGCCTTTCAGTTGGGCCCCAAATGGGATGTTTACAGCTGGGCTTAGGTGGATTGCCCTGACTGCACTTCAAAAGAGTTTACACATACCTGGGATTTTGCCTGCAGTCTGTATGGGCCTGGGACAACAGAGTGGGGGTCAACCCTTCATACTCCACCCTTAGATACATGAAATGAGAGGGCCAAAAAGGGAGAGGGAAGTTCTTCTTATAGGATCTTTGGGTACATAAAAATAATTGGGCTGAGATGGAAGTAGCATGGTGTTATGAGAACAAAGCAGATTCCCATCATTTAGAACCCTGAAGGAGTATAAAGTAGGAGGGGCCTCGTGGTCTTTTCTGGTTACTTCCTGCTGGCATTGGGATGTGGAGAAGTCAATGGGGCTTGTCCAGTTCCTGGTCTGTGCTGGGTCCAGGGCAATGTATGCAAACCCTCTGGTTGCCTGTAGTAATAGGATGGCCTTGGCTTGGTCACAGGTCCTGATTGAGGGCTTTTATCCTGTTAGAGAGAAACTTGTAAATGCTGAGATCAGGCAAAAGACTGCAAGGTGGCAGGAGTTGCTGATGTCAGTGACACAGGAAAACACAACCTGAGCACAATCCAGAACATTTCCAATTAGGTCATGAGCCCATAACTAGTCAGAAGCTAGGGCTAGATTGAAATAGTTAAGGGCTTGGTGAGAGACCTTGATCATTTCCTATAATAGCAGGTAACAAAGGCAAGAATATAAATACTGTCCAGTTAGAAGTTAGACAGATATCGATATTAGATGGACAAGCTTCTCAACTTATTTCTATTGACCTCCTGGCTCTGGTTAAATTTGAAACGGCAGGCAAAGAGTAGCTGATGTGACATCATCTCCTCTTACTCTTTTCCACCTTTTCCTGGGGGTCTAGGTGCTTGTGCATGGCATATGGGCTTTGAACTCAAGGCCTGAGCACTTTCCCTGAGCACTTCTGCTCGAGGCTAGTGCCCTACCATTTTGAATCATGGGGTGACTTTTAGCATTTGGCTGGTTAATTTTTGAGCCAACTTCCAGCCTGGCTCTTTGGTGGTGGTTAGTTGGGAGATAGAGTCTCAGAGCGATTTTTCTTCCCTGCCTGGCTTTGAACTGCAATCTTTGCCACAAAAACCCTTTATTACATCCAATTAAATCAACAAGGAAATCTATGGGATCAAGTAGAGCTTACATTCACACTATCAAGAATTGATCAAAAATACATTCTAGAACTGATGACAAAACTCAATAGATGGGACGAGAGTTTGAGCACAGCTTGGCTGCCTGGAAAACCTGATAACCAAAATTTACAGGAGCACTCCTGGCCTACACATGCTTCAATAGCATAACAACATAGCTGACTTTTTCAGATCTAGCTGGGTAAGGTTGACAGAGAGCGTCCTGCAAGAGTCTTTGTTTTTGTAAATCTGAAGAAGTCTTTTACCAAGAATCATCTGTGTGTGATGGAGTCAAACAGGAGTCCAGTGTACCATGATGGAGGTAGGATGGTCCCAGGCAGGATCAGGGCTAGACTAGATTCCTCGGATTAATTGTCAAATCTCCTGTTTAGTTGCTTACAAATTTATACACAGACTTGTTAAAGACACTTAAATTTAGATGAACATATAGAATTACATGCTAGTTTTAATGTAAATCACAGCCAACTATTACATAATGACTTAAAAGCTGTCTTTTTTTATAATTTTATTTTATTTTATTTGTGAACATACTGTACAGAGGAGTAAAAGCTGTCTTTTAAGGCATACTCATACCATCTGCTACATACTCGAACTTTCTGAAGACAGAAACAAATATGTGGAACAAATATTTTAAGACAATTCTTAACTCTTTACTGGTGTTTTTTCCTCACAGCTGGCTAGGAGCTGAGCTGGGTTTCATTCATTTTACTACTACCTCGATAAAAATGTTTTCTTTTAACAAATGGCACATTTGATAGGAAATATCAGTACTAAGAAATAGAAGAAGATTACTTTTTACACAGTTTTTATGTACTATGAGATTATATTGAACATGCTCACACACACACACACACACACACACACACACACACACACACACACACACTTAAACCAATGTTTTTGTTTAAAAAAATCGGCCATAAGTTTTATGGAATTCCAGTGGCAAAGTGATATTGTTTTGCCCAATATGATAAAACCTCGTGGTCAATGTCAGAAAAGTAGGCAACACCAAAAAATGCAGGGCAAATTTTGACAAATAATTTCCACCCTTAAATAAACATTGAAAAAAGCAGAAAATCTTTAAATCAATTTTGGTGATGAGGCAGATTAGTATATGAATTGAATATATTAACCCCTAGAAGAGTGAATAGGAGAGAGCAGTAAGGTTGATGGAAGAGTGGGGGTTATAGAAAAACCCATCATTTGGCCTTTGTCTCTTCCTAGGTGTCAGCTTCCAGGGCTTGTAGACAGAATTGGGGGAGGGCGTGACTGAACAGGTTTGTAAGGAGAATAGGTAGAAATTTTAACCTGAAGACATTTAAAGGAATATGTGGCTTCATCATGAAGGTATTGAAATGTGTGTTTGAGTAATTGAATAGAGAGAGTTATTGGAAGAAGTGAGAGGGTGGGATTTCTCTTCTGAAGTCTCCTTGAGGAGAAATCAAGAATCTAGACTTTGAACTGAGTTGTCTCAGGAAAGAGAAAAGGATTGGATTATTGTTTAAGTCCCCAAAAGTACAAGGACTGGTTTGTTCGGATTATGGGATTTCAGGGTGGTAAATGGAGAGAGGAGTGCCCTCAGTGTGTTTGCCAGCTATCCACTGTCAGTGACAATTAGCGAAAGGTCCAGAGTAGAGGATCCATTTAATTAGGGTCTGGAAGGGAAAAAGGTGTATTAGATATAGAAAAGGGTTGAGAAATGTATACATATGGAGTAGTTTGTTTACAGTGATATTTAACAGGGCTGTTAGCTTGTTGTTTTACCTTTGGAGGCCTAAGTCCACCCCTACCTTGTGTCAGCTACACAGGCAGGCAGACAGGCGAGCAAAGGGACAGGGATTAGCAGAAGGAGTTTGCTTGAAACAGATAGTTTTAGCCTAGAAAATCTGGACCAACTGCAAATAGCAAGAGTGTAGTTAGAAGAGCAGGGAAGGAGATAAGGATCTTTGGTGCTGGAGGTCATCAAAGAAAAGAGATAGAGAGAAAGGGAGGGGGTGAGAGAAGTGGGTGAGAGACAGACTGAGCTGCGACAAGATAAGGAGTTACATTTTTAGAGGAGATGATTGCGAGGCCATTGGCAGAGAAGTGCTGGGTTAGTAAGGCAGGAGAGCAGGGAGGGGGACCTCTGGAGTAGAGGTCAGAGAAGGACTTGGTGGACAGAACAGAACAAGCAGAGGGCAAGTTTTCTGGAGCAGAGGTAGAGGAGGGCTTATGTTTAAGGTACCTTGGATTCCTCATCATTTCGTTGGAGAATTGTTTAAATCATTAAAATTAAAACCTAAAGTTACAAATTTAGGCCAGTGGTGGCCATGGTAAGAAGACCAGATTTTGGTAGAAAAACAAGTCATTAAAAAAAATAATTTTTATTGTGAAATTAACATACAGAGGGGTTAAAATTAAATGAGAAAGGTAATGATTATATTTCTTACCTAGCATAGTTGCCTCTTCCTTTTTTCCCCCTACAATCCCTGCCCTCCCAAATCCATGTTTCTCCCCCCCCTCCGCAAAGTTGTAAAGTTCATTTTTTGACATAGCATTTTGTACATGTCATTGTGCAATGGGTACACATGTATTCTTATTAAAATTATTTCCCTTCCCCTGCCCAAATTACACCAACATCAAATGCAGTGAAAACAGTGGTTATACCATGGGGGAGGGATATATGAAGCATTTTTTTACTGTAAATTAGTCAGCCCGGAGTCTTAAGATTAAACTGCAGGCATGCTAATGAGGTGTCTCTGGGAGACAATTTGGAAAATTTGGTAGGATTTTGGAGCCTGTCCCATTTCTCCAGGCATCCTTGGTGTTTTGAGAAGGCAGACGGATGGAACCCAATAATTAATAGAGTGCATGCCCAAAGGTCCTAATTAATGGTGGTCAGTCAGGGAGTCAGGAAAGTGGAGACTCCTGGAGTCTCCACAGACAGGAAGAGATCCCCACAGACAGGAAGGAAGGGAGGGATTCCTGGAGTCCTGCAGTCCTTGTCGGGGCCCCTGTTCCACAGACTAGGCTGGTTACCTTTTCCTGAAGGCTTTCAGGTGGTGGGTGAAGTTGGTCAAGTGGCAAAAAGCCTCCTGCCTAGAGATCAGAGTCCAGTGACAGGGTAAAGGAGAGAGAATAGGGGGTTTATGCAGGGGTCAATAATACTGCAAGCCACAGCAGAATGGCCCTCCCCTGCTTGCACCAATTACAAAGGCCAAGGCCAAGAGGTCTTTCATGAGGCTGTTTAGCCCAAAGTAAGCTCATAGGGCTCTGAACTCCCGATGCAGAAAGGCCTTGGAAGGAGGAGGAAAATAGCAGAGAAGCTCCATGAGAGGTGACAAAGAGGTGGGTTGCCCCTCCGTAGAGGGCATCCAGTTTATTCCTCGCACTTTTCCATTCCTGGATGTAGGAACCATATGTTAGAAAAATGGAGTAGAATGGAAAAGGAATAGGCCAGACTCGATCAGACTCAACAGGCGAGAACTGTTCATTGACAGACAGCGAGGGGCACAGCCCTTCCTGCAGGATTGAGGTTGTGTGAGGAGCTGGGACAGGATCTGGTTTTTTATAGGAGGTCTGAACAAGAAGGTAGAGTTTAATGAAAAGCTCCTGGGTCAAGGAAGGTGGGGGAATTTCACGTGGGCCCATAATGGAATATTTACAGTTGGACTTAGGTGGATTGTCCTGCCTGTACTTCAATGGAGTTCACACATACTTGGGATTTTGCCTGGAGTCTGTATGGGCCTGGGACAATAGGATGGGGGTCAATCTTTCAGTCTTAATTGGAAAAAGATAGTCTTCCCAGCTTTTCCATCATCGTTTTCTTATTAGAGGATTATTCCAGATTAGCTATATATTGATTTATAATGACTGAGCCTGACATAAAGGTGAGGGAAACTGTCTACACTTCAGTGAGGTTCTGACTTGTGTTTCACAAAGTGTTATGAAAGCTCTCCATGAGAAATCTAGCAGCATTTCTAAAAAGTCCTTGCGTGCTTATACTTTCTGATAATATCTCAATTCAAGTATTTCTCCCCAGAGTTCCATACCTTTCAATAATGCTGTATTAGATCCCTGTTGTATTTTGCAGACAGATCTTGGTGATGAAATTTGTGCTTTTCAAAATTACTCTCCCAATTCCATCCACAAAATGAAGACAAAAATTATCTGAAAAAATTTGTATATGTTGATAGTGCATATAATTTTTTAAAGTATTATTTTATTTTGTTAAATTTTTAATTGTGAAAATACCATACAGAGGGGTTACAATTACATGGGCAAGGTACTGAGTATATTTCTTATCAAGTATTGTTGTCTCCTCCTTTGTTTCCCCTTCCCATCCCTATCCATCTCTCCCCCACGCCCTCTCCTACCCCCACCAAATTTGTAAAGTTCATTTTTCGTCATAATGACTTGTACATCTCATTGTTGCAATGGGTTCACCTCTATCCCTATTTAAACTATTTGTTTTTCCCTTCACCTCCACAAATTATACCAACATCAAATACAGTGAAAATGGGTTATACCATGGGGAGGGACATACAAAGCAACAAATATATCATCTTATAAATATATTAGAAATGATTGCAAGAAAGAAAAAACATTTGAATCTTTATCTTGTGGTTCATTTTGCCTAACATCAACTTATCTGACTGTTTCTGCTTATCTCAAACACATACAAGTTATTGCAAATAAGGGAAACCATGGGACCTATGTTTCTTTGGACCTGGCTTACTTCACTTAATATAATTCTTTCCAAGTTTTTCCATTTCCATGTAGACAGAAGGGAACAAAATATTGATTAAAAATTTTATCAACTAGAATCTGAATCAGGAGTGTTGATAAATGTCCACACCTAAAATCTTAGCCCTAGGGTGAAGCAGATGTATTACAGAGTTGAGGCTACAAAAATGAGAGACTGTATTTTGTTTTGTTTCTGTTTTTGTTGGTCATGAGGTTTGAAATCTAGAGCATGTGTGCTGTCCCTCAGCTACTCAGCTCAAGGCTAGCGTTACCACTTTTGTCACAGCACCACTTCCATCTTTTTCTGATATGTGGTACAGAGGAATCAAACTCAGGGCCTCATGCATGCAAGGCAAGCACTATACCATTGAGCCACTTTCCCAGTTCCTGAGAAACTGTGTTTTAAAAAATCATCTAAAGAACATTTTTTTAATCTTTGGGTTATATATTGAAATATAAGAATATCTTTTTATATTTTTGTGAATTATCATACTACTTAATTTATATTAACTTCAGCCACTTTATTATTCTCAAAGTCATGAAATATCTCTGAGAGATTGCATCTGTGAAAATTGTTTTTGCAGTGATAATTTCTTGAGTAATTTTTAGTTTTTTATCAAAAGCACTTTATATTTTATGTTGGTGGGTTATTGTACATTAAATACCTTCAAATGTATATGTAGAATCTAAAAATAGCTGTATGAATATTCTCATACAGCTCTTATTTATCTGTTATGCACTTTCAGTATTATGATATTTCTCTCTATCTTTCACTCTATCTCATTCACTTGCTTTCTCGTTCATGCTCCATGTCTGCTACTTAGCATTTCTGCTGGTGTACTATTATCTTTCAGGATCCACTGGTTTTGGGAGAACATGATAGGGACCATCAGTTACAATGGCATTCTTTAAGAGTTATAGCAGTGATGTGATATTATTCTTTGCAATGCTAAATGGCAAAACAACAGATCTAAAAATTCCTTTTCACTTTTACTATTATTATAAATTTTATCTCATAGGAATCATGGGGATGGATAAGATACTTTATCCTTTTACCTAAAAGATATTTTTTCTTTTATAAATAACCCATGTATAAATACATGTAATGAAAATAAAGCTATCCGATGGATAGATTTTCATCCCTGTTCACAGGGATGAAAAACAAAGTAGTGGCAGAAGTGAGTACAAAGGATAACCATCATAGAGCAAAGATCCTCAGAGCAGTTTATCATGTACACTTTGTGTGAATGACAATGTGCAGGAACTATAGATTAAGTCACTGAACAGCTGATATATACGCACATATGTTATGTATGTATATTTTTTATATTTGCATATATGTGTGTATATGCCCTTATATATGTACACATGTATGCTCCTATACACATGAATACACACATACATACACACATGTATACCTGGAGAAAGACACATAGTTACAGCCAACAAAAATTTCACTACTTGATGAATATGCCTTAGACGGAATGCTTGGAACCAAATATGTTGAAGATGCATTTTTCTCTAGAAGTATTTTTACCACTCCTCTTATCTCTTAAAACTGATAGGTTTTGACAGATTCGACTTGTGCAGTACAAGTGATAGCAAGCCACTTGGAAATCTCATTAAGTAATGGTGATAACGTGTCTCCCTGTTTCCCACAGAATGCTTGCTCTTGTAGACATTCTCAACAACCAAGTAGCTGGAGAATACTCTGGTAAAGAATAACGTTATAAGGCTTTAAATGGAATCCTTCTTTGAGCTATTTTCCAACAGCTAGCATCAATTCCTAAGCAGATGAGTGAATCCTCAGAAGACTGGAGCTCATGTCAATATTTAACCAACCCATTTGAAAAGTCCTATGTGAGAAATGCTGACTGAGGTCTTGCTGATTTATTGGTCAAGAAAATAAGAAAGAAAACTGCCACACGTACTCCGGTGGAGTCTGCTTAGCATGGGAAACCTGCTTTCAGATCTGAGAATTGGGCTTCAAAGAGGCCTAACTCCTGAAAAGGCTGGCAAGCCCCTGGGAAAGATGTGTTCCTGTTTTTCTTTTCTTTGCTGTATAGGAGTGCCTATTAATATTTTACTGTTCCTGCTGCTTGTTCTACTTACTCATGCTCAACGTTCCCTTATTCAAGGCTCTTTCATGGAAGGGTTGACGACTCCAACATCTGATGAGTGTCCTGAGAACATGACTAACTCACCAGAGTTAAGTGCTACCCTAAAAGACCCTCTTATGGATGCTATTAGACAAGTCATATGGAAATATAAACATATTGGGTGTTTCATGACGTCATATCAGCAGAAGGAATTGTTTGTAAGAGATTTACAAGAAGCTGTAGGCACGGCTAGAGCAGAAAGAGTGTATGGCTATTGGAGACTTCCCTTTAATCCTAAAGCATATACAATAGATGCAGGGAGCCGGGGCGAATGCCATTACAAGGCGCCACCCACTCCCTTGCAGCTTTGAGGGCCATATTAGACAGTGCTTGGCGGGACGGTGGGTCCTGGGCTTTGCGTGTGCGCGAGCCACGTAGAGTCCCCAGCCAATCCCGTGGCACCTGGTGACGGTGAAAGGCAGATGACCAATGATAGAAAGACCCGTGTTCCTATTCCCTATATAAGCGGCCATGTTTTGGGTGCACGTTCTCTCGCGCTCAAGCTCTCCCATCAATTGAAAGGCTCTCCAATAAAGCGTGATCTGAAAAGACTCCTGGTGTGGTGGTCGTTTTTTCTCGCTGGCCGAGAAGGCGTTCGCCGCAAGTAGACTCATATAGATATCGTGTGGATAAAAAAGATGTAGAGGGATATATAGACCAAAAGCTAAATAAGATTCTTAAAAGTTGGTAGATGGAAGGTGGCAATAGCTTATCAGAAGAAAATGGTGGGATCCTCCATTATCTAGAGGACCCCAAAGACTTCCCCCAGATCCATAGCCTTTTACAGGTGTGTACGATAAGGATGGCAAACATTGGGAAAACAACTTAGGAGAAAGAACTTCCTATTACTATCTTTCATTTACTGAGAGACTTGCTAGATCTAGGCCTCCTTTGTGCTTACTATCAAAGAAGGAACAAGAAAGATCTTATGAGACAGTTAAGGCCTCTATGGAGAAGAGTAAAGGATTATGTGAAAGGGTTACAGAAAAGACACTATGAGCTTGAATTTGATATATGGCCAGATTTAACTAAGTATACTGACTATCATGATTTTGGGCCACAAATTGGGGACCCTCTAAAGAATGGCAAAGAAGCACAATTGCTTAGAAAAGATTTGAAACGCATAAAGTACAAAACTAAACAAAAGTAACTATGAAATACTAGAGTTCATGCCTTTCTGTTCAGCACCTTGCCCATATGCTCTGGTTAATGGTTAATAGGTGATAAATATCAAAACCAATTGTATTTCTTAAAAATAGAGGTAAAGCCGAAAACAAGTGCCTATCATCATAGCTCGTCATCCAAAAAACAAGATCAGGTGACCAGCTGGTGACCACCCCAGAACAAAGCCTTGCAGCTTTGTGTAACCTTTTACCCTTTCTCATGGAGACTTTTTCTATAAAAGCATGTTATCCTCTGCAATAAATCACACTCAGAATTCACTCCTGTTGTGTGTGAGTTGTCTGTTTGCCATCTCCCCACCTATTCCAGTTACCTCCACAAGGTGTCCTCCGTTGTCCTGAAAGAGCCGTTCCGCGGCAGAAAACATTTTAATGCATTAAAGTTTGAAAATAATTTGCAACCTGTCAATAAATGTGTAGAACACAATTATACCAACTGACAAAAGATGATATTCCTTTCATTTATGTGCTTTTGGGCTTGGTGGGTGACTTTAGGTGTGTCTACACAAGTAGAATCAGCATGAAACAAGCCATCGTTTTTTTCATTTAAGGTACAAGAAAAGGATACAGGTTGACCCATTGTAACAATGAGATGTACAAAACACTCTATCAGAGGAAGGGTGGAGGGAGTTGGTGGGGAGGTGTGAGGGGAAGGGTTGATAGGGGAAAAACAAAGGAGGGGGGTAACAGTGCTCAATAAGAAATGTACTCATTAACTTACGTAACTGTAACCCCTCTGTATAGTATCTTCACAGTAAAAACATATATATTAAAAAGATACAAGGAAAACTTCTGTACTTATAAGAAGTTGTATTTGTCACTCAATATCAGTAAGGTAATGGTATTAGGACCAGAGGCATATTAAAATTTTGGATGCTCAAAATCTCTGCATAAACACAGTATTTTATTTACATTAGAATATGCCCAGCACCTAGTGCAGTGTAATTGCTATGAAAAACTTTGCTACATTCTATGTTTGTAATAGAAAATAAAAGTATATGCACTCCCACCAACATGCACCTATAAAAATGGTTGACCATCCCAGTAACTTTCTCAAAGTACCTCCAAAAGACAATTTACAAAACTTTGTATTATATTACTACAAGGAAAACTGTAGGGAGCCAGGGTAAACGCCATTACAAGATGGCGCCCACTCCCTTGCAGTTTTGAGGTAACCACTCCATTTCAGGCGGTGCTTGGCGGGACGGTAGGTCCTGGGCTTTGCGCATGCGCGAGCCACATAGAGTCCCCAGCCAATCCCGTGGCACCTGGTGATGGTAAAAGGCAGACGACCAATGATAGAGCGACCTGTGTTCCTATTCCCTATATAAGCGGCCATGTTTCGGGTGCACGCTCTCTCGCGCTCAAGCTCTCCCATCAACTAAAAGGCTCTCCAATAAAGCGTGATCTGAGAAGCCTCCTGGTGTGGTGGTCGTTCTTTCTCGCTGGTCGAGAAAGTGCGCGCCGCAAAGTGGTGCTGAAACCCGGGACCCGCGCGAGAGGCCGAACCGGAGCCAAAACTCAACACGCGGAGAGGGGACGTCGGTAAGTATCCCCCGGTATGCTGTTCACTGTAGATTTAGATATTTATTGGTTGCTTGCATTGCTTCTTCCTTTGTGGCTTGTCTTTTTGATGGTGCGCACTTGCCTCGAGGAGGGGTTTGATTTAATCCAGGAAGGATGCAAAGTACTAACAGGGCATCAGGATAGTCTATCAGAGTCAGCATCCAGTAAAGGGGAGGAAAATAGGCCTAAAAGAAAAAGGGAAAAAAGACAAAAGGATCCTAAAGAATTAAAGCAGGAGGTACTGCAGCCCTCACACAAAGAGAAGGGTCTTAGGGAGGAGGGGGTCTCAAGGACACCCCTATGCCCTTCTTTAAAAGCAAACCGGTTCTCAGCCCTACATGTGGAAGGGCGGGACCAAGAATGCAGTGATCTTGTGAGTGACTCAGAGGAAGAAATGTTAGAGGAGGAGGGAGAGCAGCTCGATTCAGCTGATAGTGAAGACTTAGAAGAGGCTGCGGCGGAGTATGAGGTAGACAGATATGGGGGTTGGCGCCCCCTAGGGGTGGGAGTACAGCAGCAGCCAGGAAGAGGAAACAGAGCTGGCCCTCACCAGCGTGCCGGCGGGCACGCCCAGGGGGCCGACGGGGCGGAGTCACTTTATAAAAGGAAGCACCTGGTCGCGGCTGGTGGCCACTTTTCCAGTTTTTGAAAATCCAATTACTAATGAAAGAAATTTTGAGCCGGTTTCCTACTCCCAGTTAAAAGATTTAGTTGAGGCAGTCAGGACTTATGGGGTGACGGCCAATTATACCACTGCCTTGCTTCGAAGGCTAACTATTAATGCTATGATTCTGTGGGAGCAAAAACTGTTCAATATTTTCCTGAATTAGTGGCTAAACAGGCAATTTTGGTCTGAAAAAAAAAAGGCAATTTTGGGTATAAAGTATTGTTTGATGCACTTTGCAAAAATTCCAGATAAATTAATTATTCCATACACCCGTAAGCAAGTTGAAATTTTAGCAGCCACAGTGGATATGTGGGCAATTCTTGTTTGCTCATTTCCAAATGTAATTGATAACCATTATCCTAAGCATCCTCTGCTTGCCATAGTTAACAAAACTTTAGTGTATTTTCCTGTTGTCACTTCAAAGGAGCCCTTGGATAATGCTCTGACCATCTTTACGGATGGATCAAAATCTGGACAAGGTGCCTTTTTTGTTCAAGGACACAAACAGCCGGTAGTCTTTAATTTTCAGCCAAAAGTCCCACAGGCTGTTGAATGTTTAATTGTGCTTGAAGTTTTTAAAAGATTTAATCAACCTTTTAATTTATTTTCTGATTCATTATATGTTGTAAATGCCGTCGCTTCTCTTAAAGTTGCTGCTTCAATTAAGCAGGCCAGTACAATTTCTAATGTTTTGTTACAGATTCAATCCCTTATCTTAAACAGAAAACACTCTTTTTATATTGGACATATTCGCGCCCACTCTATGTTGCCGGGCCCGATGGCAAGGTGTAATGATTTGGTGGACCAGGCAATTCGGGCTGTGGCTCTGGTCGCTGCTGATCCTGTAGAATTGGCAAAAGACTTTCATAGATTGTATCATGTACCTGCTAATACCCTTAGGAAAAGATATAATTTGTCCAGGCATGTGGCAAGAGATATTGTTAAAGCCTGTAAATCCTGTGTTACCTTTCTTCATCCTCCCCATGTGGGGGTAAACCCCAGGGGGTTGAGACCAAACGCCCTATGGCAAATGGATGTTACTCATCTGACAAAATTTGGTAAGTTGAAATATTTACATGTGTCTGTGGACACCTTTTCCGGTGTCATTCATGCCACACCTCTGGCAGGAGAAAAGGTGTCTCACGTCAAAATACACTGCTTAGAAGCTTGGGCAGCTTGGGGAAAGCCCCTTAGACTCAAGACGGATAATGGCCCTGCTTATACTTCCCATGGTTTTCGCGCCTTTTGCGCACAAATGCAGGTTGCCCACACCACCGGACTGCCCTACAATCCTCAATGACAAGGTATAGTGGAAAGAGCTAATAGAAGCATAAAAGAAATGCTTCAAAAACAAAAAGGGGGAATTGCTGAGTCAGCGTCCCCCAGGGAAAGACTTTCTCTTGTGCTCTTTACCCTTAATTTTTTAATTCTAAATGACAACGACCAGTCTGCCGCAGATCGGCATATGACAAGAGACCCCATGGATACTAAAGACATGGTTATGTGGAAGGATGTTATTAATAATAAATGGTATGGACTGGATCCGGTAATAACGAGATACAGGGGAGCTGTTTGTGTTTTTCCACAGAGTCAAGAAGTACCTCACTGGGTGCCAACGACACTGACCAGGCTGGTGGAGACTGCAGCAGAACCCCCTCTTGAAGATGCCATCCACTCGTCTCCTGATGCAGCTGATCTTCCTGCTGTTAGCAACAGTGCTAATAGCAACCCCTGTGATAGCTAAACCAATGGCTGTGGGCTGTCACCAGGGTCTGGCCAGTTCCTATGCCCCTGCATGCAGACTCCCTTTTTCTCCCCACCTTATTTTCCACAGATTGTAGGATGGAAGACTGGATTGCCTCTGCGGAGTCCTTTTTCAAAGAGTGGGTGGGAGTCGGAATGTTTTTAGCCTGCTGCCTGGGAGGATGCGTGGTCTGCCTATGGTTGGTCTGTCGCCTTCGAGCCCAAACCAGAAGGGACAAGGTTGTTATCTTGCAAGCATTAGCCGCTTTGGAGAGTTGATCCTCACCCCAGATCGGGCTGTCGGCCCTGAGAGGCAATTAAGCCTTACCATCCTGCATAGCCTTAGCACCCCGAGGGATCAGGGGATCCCATTGCACCGGGACAGGTATGCAACTTGCAATTTGGGACAGGGTGCTAGGCAAGTGCACTGCACTTGAGGGTACCATCTCCTCAAGAAGAGCATGCTGGGTTGCAAGTGGGTTGATGCCCAAGATCCCACCTCTGCAAAAAAGGCATCGGACGGGCCTGGTCATCACTGGGGAAGGCGTCCCTCAGGCAAAGGCCAGTGCAAGGTCCTAATGTTTTAGACAGAGGCCCAGCCTCTAGTCTTACCTGTTGCCAAAAAACAAAAAAGTGGGAACTGTAGGGAGCCAGGGTAAACGCCATTACAAGATGGCGCCCACTCCCTTGCAGTTTTGAGGTAACCACTCCATTTCAGGCGGTGCTTGGCGGGATGGTGGGTCCTGGGCTTTGCGCATGC
Source organism: Dipodomys merriami (assembly GCF_024711535.1). Lineage (NCBI taxonomy): Eukaryota > Metazoa > Chordata > Mammalia > Rodentia > Heteromyidae > Dipodomys > Dipodomys merriami. The sequence goes on from NW_027204071.1 coordinate 1,256,293, forward strand.
GCGAGCCACGTAGAGTCCCCAGCCAATCCCGTGGCACCTGGTGATGGTAAAAAGCAGACGACCAATGATAGAGCGACCCGTGTTCCTATTCCCTATATAAGCAGCCATGTTTCGGGTGCACGCTCTCTCGCGCTCAAGCTCTCCCATCAACTAAAAGGCTCTCCAATAAAGCGTGATCTGAGAAGCCTCCTGGTGTGGTGGTCGTTCTTTCTCGCTCGTCGAGAAGGCACGCGCCGCAGAAAACAATGCTACAAATAAATAAAAACAACAATTAAATATTCATGATTAATAAAATGAAAAATAAACCAGTTACATGTTTCCAGTATTTGAAGTGTACTACATATTAGATTTTACTATATTCTCATATTCCTGTACATTTAAAACTGGCTAAGGCTATGATGTTCAACAAGAGTTTTATAGGCTATGAGTAGTCTTTAAAGTTACCCACTAAGATTACTATTTATGGCTCATCTCGTCATTTGTATATGGCTTATATCATCACTTGTTGCTCGCTAACATATAAAGTAAGGAAGCTCTAAATTGTAGTTAACAAATTCTTAACTCTTTACTCTGCTTCTTTAAACAAAGTCTTTGCAACTTCTCATTAGTAAAGTTTCTATAAATTCTGAAATATAAATACTTAGTAATATATGTCTGCTACCATAAATCTTAACTACTTCTTGGAAAATTTTTATGACCTGCCAAACAGTCCCTATTTTGGCATATTTAAGCAAATTCCCAAAATTAAACCCATTTAAAGCATTAAAACTTTAACAACCTTAACCCTTGCTGCAATGTTCATTATGACAGGTGTCTTGTAGAGAATAATTGAACTCCTCCTTCTACACATCTCTTGAACCACAAATATTTGGAATTACTTTGTTTTTGACATATCAATTTTGAGTTTCTTCTTAAATATGTGCTTATGTAAGAAATAAATATTTCATGACCATTCTTTTGCATTTACTTTTTGTTGAAGTGTCTAATTTAAGAAACTCAATTATACTTTAGATATAAAAAAAGTTCTGTGCTCAATTTGGCAGCACATACCCTAAACCTGGAATGATACAGAGATGATGAGCATAGCTCCTTTGAAGGATGACACACAAATTCCTGAAGCGTTCAATATTTTTACAATGACAGACGCTGGAGGGAATGTGGCCAGAAGTAAACACTACTGAATTCTTGGTGAGAGTGTAAACTTGTCAACCCCTTTGAAAAGCAGAATGGAGGTTCTTCAAAAGATTCCACATAGAGATCCTCTATGACGCAGCAATCCTTCTTTTGGGCATTCACCCAAATGATCAGAAACAAGACCATACTAAAACTACAAGCACAACTATGTTTATTGCAGCATTATTTACCATAGGTAAGATATGGAACCAACCTGATGCCCCTCAGTACATGAATGGATCAAGAAAATGTGTGTGTGTGTGTGTGTGTGTGTGTGTGTGTGTGTGTGTGTGTGTGTGTGTGTGTGTGTGTGTGTGTGTGTAACTGTGACCCCTCTGTACAGTACTTTTACAACTAAAAACATATAAAAGTGTTCTGAGATGGAAGAGTTTATTCCCCCAATTTTATCCATATAATATTGTTAACAAAGCAGATTTTTAAATACTACGTAGAATGTGATATGTATTACAGAAACCATTACATGTAATGAGCAACCAGAAATAATGTTATCAATTGACTATGCACTGCTTCCAAGGAAGCCAGATGGATAATTTCTCATGCTCTAAATCAAACTGGTGATCTTATGTCTTGATAGTGTAAAAATATCAGGGACAGAATAATGAAGGAATTACAACTGAGGTGAAATCCATATGAAAATATACAAACCTGATAAAACCTATAAGTATCTGAGCAGTATATTGCGTTTTAAATCATTTACGCTACATTGTAAAGATAATGAAGACCTATTAGAATGAATTAACTTTTTGATATGCTATCGTAGCTCCTTAGAAGGATGAACTCTTTCCTCATTCTTGTAGAGGCTTCATCAGATGAGAGGAACTGTATTTTTTTGTTTGCTTCCTTCCATTTATTCTTCACTCTGAAATATGAGCTACATGATACTGAAATACACCAAGGAAAATTAAACACACAGGCTTTGGAAAGATCAATCAATGTAAAATAAATAAAATACGTATAACCTTCTAAAAGGTCTAAATTAATTAATTATATAATCTCAAGTGTAGACAGAAAATGATTTAAGCAATGTCATGTAATTGAAAAATGAAAATTTTTAGGAGATACTTAATTTTTTCCTTTCTACTACATTGAATTAATTATTGATTTTGTATAGAGAGATTAAAGATGAGATTAACAAGAAACTTGCTTAAAACTGGGCACAAATTCTGAATAGACATGTATTCCAAAATCCATGAAAATCGCCAGTGGGTTTACAAAGTTGTGTTTAATGCTACTTCTATGCTGGCTTAAGCTTTGGGAACAGAAGTCATTAGAGAAATGCAATTCAAAATTACTATGATACTCCTTCATAACTATTACAACTCTTATTTTAAAAAAATCAAAGGAACCAGTGGTGGTGGGAGTCAATTTGGCCTAGAAACCCTCTAAGGAGAGAGCAAGATGAGGCATTGGCTTAAGTGAGCTGCTCAATGTCTGCCATCCCCAAAAGAAAAACATTGGAGTGAAGCTCAAGGCCATAATGCCTTTGGGCTTGGGTCCTTCCCTTGACGATAGCATCTGCAAGTTGATCTGCCTGAGATTATACCTGAGGTGTGCCCCCAGGGGAGTGTGAACCCACTCTAATGGCTCCCCCCTTTGAATTAAAACTGCAGAAATCAATGTAACACCTCCAAACCACCAAAGGGAAATGGGCTCAAAAATAGAATTCCTCTTCAGGAAAACTTCATCCAGGCCTTTTTAGAACTGCAAAAATATTGCCCAATGGCTGTCTGTAATTGTAATAACTTCTTGGTGCATCCTGCCTTTTAGTAGGGCAAATAAGGCACACACTATCTTTAGGGACAGGCACCCATGGCAACAGCCAATTGATTTGCCCTAAAAGGCTATGAAGTTGGGTTAAGGTCAGAGAGGTTGGAATATCCAGCAAAGGCTTAAGGAGACTGTCCTGAGTCAAGGTAAGGTGGAACCAGAGCACCTTAAAAGGAGGTAACTTTTGAATCATATTGAGTGCTATGGTGAAGCCCCCCTTTCTTAATATGGTGCGAACCTGGGCCAGAAGGCCCTCCAGGTGTCCTAGGTCTTGGTGCCCCACGATTATATCATCCGGGTAGGCAAACACAAGGGAGGTATCTGAACCCAACACAGTCCCTAGAAGTGTGGCCAAGTATTGTTGGCAAAAGGCCAGGTTATTTGCCATTCCCTCTGGCAGCACCGTCCATTCAAACCTCCAATCAGGCAGGGAAAACTTAAGAGAAGGGATGGAGAAAGCAAACTTTTTGCAGTCATCCGGATGCAGGAGGATTGAAAAAAACAATCTTTAATATCAATCACACCGAGGTATATTCTGAAGGTATAGCAGGAGTCCAGGGCATACCTCTTAGGGATGCCTACTAGCTCCATCCATTCATTTACCTTTCATAGATCTTGGAGCATACACCTAGCCCCAGAGGCCTTTTGAATAACAAATATGGGTGTGTTCCAAGGACTCATAGAAGTGCATATGTACCCAAGGTTTATCTCCACCAGAAGGTGGAGGGCTACAAGTTTAGGTTTTATCAATGGCCACCACTCCACCCAGGTAGGGCTTCCTATCTAAATCAAACTTGGATCCACAATTCTTTTTCCAATGGTATCCCTTAGTGCCCCTGGGTCAGGGTGTAGGGGGAGGTTAGGACCCCTCGGGCCAGTTGGCAGAGGATTGTTGTGAATAGTCCCTCTTAAAGTGCCTCTCCTGCCCACATTTAAAACAAGTCCCTCTCCCCGATGGTCTTGGGGTTCCTTGGCCCTGGGCTGCCAGTGCCTGAGTAATAGCCACAGTCATTGCAGATGTCTGAGCATGTAAAGCTAAAGCTTATGATTGGGACTGGTGCTGTTGCATTCCCACATCCTGTGAGGCCACCAGCCATCTTCTCAGAAAACACTCTCTCAATCCCATGCAGGCCATGTGGTGGTCTGCATTCATCTCTTCCCAGACCAGCAGCTTTACAAACTGATCTTGGAGGTTCCCTGCTGGCAGCTTGTGGTTAATACTCTGTTCAACTCCATCTACAAACTCAACTAGAGGCTCACCAGGTTTTTGTGTAACTCCTGCTATGAGGGACTCAGTGGGCCCATCATCCAGTTTGAACCATGTGGCAAGTCCTGCCTGCATCACCTGGTCACGGTATGGGCCAGGTATTGCGGCATGTTGGATGCCAGTGGAGTACCATTCCCCATCCCTTTTAACATGGTATAAGTAATAGGTATCACAGATTGAGCCTGCCAGTTATTCTCCACTCGCACTCTGCATTCCTCCTTAAAGAAAGCTCACCATTTAATAAACTGAGAACAAGTGAGGAAGGCTTTGGCCACATCCAGCCAGTCCTTGGGGACACATGGGTGATAAGCAATGTCCTGTAATAAAGTCTGGGCCCAAGGAGAGTTTGGACCATCCTCCACCACTGCCTTGTGGAGCTCTTTTAGATCTTTAGCTTCCCATGGATACCATTCCAAGGGCCAGATTTACCAGATACACTTGGGGAAGCAAATCCTGTGGCCCAGGGTCCGGGGTCCTGGGTGGCCCTTCCTTTCCAGGGTAGGCCTCCAATTAGGTTACTTCCCCACCCCTCAACCCCTCCATGGAAGGTTGGTAGGGGCCCGGGTCTTGCAGTTCCTTCTCACAGGTTGCGTAGGACGCTGTACCTCTCCCTCAATCGGGGAAATAGGGTGGGGACCTAGGACCATCCGGGGAACCTGAGTCAGAGGGGGTAACTTTCACCCTCATTTTGATTTCCACTGTGCATGTTTCAGTGCATTCTTGGATGAATTTTACCCATTCCTTTTCCTTCTCACTTCTCAAGTCCTCCTTTATTCCTGCTAGGCCTAATGCTGCCTCTTCCTCTTACTTCTGTGAAATAGCATTACCCATACTAAGGGTTTCACTTACCCTGTGAGACTGCTTAGCCTCTGCCGGTATCTTTTCCTTTCAAGCCCCACGTTGGGTGACAGATGTTGGGTCTTCGTCCATCCCACAAAAGACGGATGGGGTCCAAATGAAAGGTAAGTGCGGCTGCTCCCCTGTTCCGCGGCCTCACTTAGCCAGGGAGACAAACAGACACAGCAGTTAGTCAAGTGAAGCAGGAAATTCATTTATTAACTCAGAGCAAGCTCTTTTTTAAAGCAAAAAAGACCAGGTGTGCATGGGAGGGGAGGAAGAGGAACCTTATCATGCACCTAAGCTTCCACAGGATGGTTAGTCATGGAATGCAAAGCAAATTGGGCTCTTCCCACACAACTCCCCCTCAGCGCCATCTTTACTGCCCATATGCTCCACAATCAAAGACCTCGGAGTCAAAGCTGACACTCTAAAAAATTCAAAGGATGAAATAAGTGAAACCCTAGGTCTCCTTGGCACAGGCCAAAATTTTCTTAAAAGAGACACAGAAACACAACAAATTAAAGAAAGTTTGGACAAATGGGATTGCATAGAATTGCAGAGCTTCTGCATGGCAAAGGACATAGCTAGCAAGATCACCAGAAAGCCCACAGATTGGGAGAAGATCTTCACTAAACATACAACGGACAAGGGTCTCATATCTACAATATACCTGGAACTAAGAAAATTAAATGCCCTAACAATAAATCGTCAAAGAAACAACTGCCCAATAAATAAGTGGGCTATAGACTAACAGAAGAACTTTGCTGAAGAAGAAAGAAGGATAGCCAATAGACACATGAAGAAATGCTCAACTTCCCTAACCATAAGAGAAATGCCAAACAACATTGTGATACCACCTCACTCCAATTAGAATGGCTATAATGAAGAACTCTAATAACAACAGATGCTAGAGGGGATGTGGACAGAAGGGAACCCTACTGCATTGTTGGTGGGAGTGTAAACTTGTTCAGCCACTTTGGATAGTAGTATGGAGGGTCCTCAAAAGACTCCACATAGTGCTCCCCTCTGACCCACCCATCCCACTTTTGGGCATTTACCCAAATGATCACAAACAAGAGCACACTAATGGTACCAGCAAAGCTATGTTTATTGCAGCATTGTTTACCATAGCTCTAAGATTTGGAACCAACCCAGATGTCCCACCATAGATGAATGGACCAAGAAAATGTGGTATATATACACAATGGAATTCTATGCCTTCATCAGAAAGAATGGCATTGCCCATTTATTAAGAAATGGAAAGACTTGGAAAAATTATATTAAGTGAAGTAAGCTGTGCCCAAACAAACATAGGTACCATGGTTTCCTTTATTTGCATAAACTAGTATGCCTGACACAAGCAGAAAAGGTCAGATAAGTTGATGGTAGGCGAAATAAACTCCAAGATAAGGAATCAAATGGTTTTTCTTTCTTGCAATTGTTTCTAACATACTTATGAGATGATTTCTTTGTTGCTTTGTATGTCCTTCCCCCACGGTAAAACCCCTGCTTTCATTGTATTTGAGGTTGATATAATTTGTGGAGGGCTAAGGCAAAAACAAAATGTTTAAATAGGGATACAGCTGGACCCATTGCAACAATAAGGTGTACAAGATGTTACATCAAAAAAAAACTTTACAACTTTGGCTGGGAGGTGGATTAGGAAGGAGGGTGATTTGAAGGGATTCGAAGGGGAAACAAAGGAGCAGGCAACAATGCTTGATAAGAAATATACTCATGAATGTTGAATGAAGACTGTGGAAATGAAGCTGGAGGTTGTCAATTTTTCGTATAGATAGCAGTTTAGTGTTCCAGTGAACAGTCTTAGCCTAGAGAATCACACCAAGTGTGCTATCACTGTACAGAGAGTTTGACCAGAGAGTAAAAATTGAGTCAATGAGACAGACCTGAGCACTTGCTTGCAGCTGTGCCAAGGCGGTGGTGGTGGCGGCCATAGCCACACTACCTAAACACAGAGAATCCGGGACAAAGGCACCAGACCCAGAGAGCTAGTGGATTCTACTCAACACCAGCAAGAAGTGACAAGGAGCAAATATCTTCATCCTGCAGATCACAGACTAAAGATGACCACGGAACCAACACTCCAGCGTGAGTAGAACCCTGACATCCTCACTCCTTCTCAGGAAGTAGAGGAGGGAAGTCCACCTCTCCCCACCCCCAGCAGCAGAGATCTCCATTTTTGATACTGACAGAGGCCTGGCTGAGGAGCTAGCAACAACTCAGGCCTTGGAAGAAAGCTGGAGTCATTTAGCAGGTCACAGGAACCTGACCTGACATTCCAGGCGTAGCTCCACCCAAGGGAAAGTCACAAAGCCCAAGCAGAGAATCCTCCGCCCCTACAGGTGTGGCTTTCTTCTGGGTAAACAGAGCCAGAGGCTGCCCCTCCCTACAGCAGCCTAGAAAAACAATTGAAATTCAGTATACATAAACCCTGAGAATGGCTGTAGGCTGGGCTTTGTGAGTATATCAGAAGCTATCCCCTCAGGGAAAAGCTACTGTTTGGTGAAAGGCCTCAACTCTACCCAGAACCTAGCCTCATCACACCATCTCCAAACTAGAAGAAACAGCCATCTCCTTCTTTGCCATCTCCTTCTTTTGTGATAATCAATCTCTCTCCCACTGAACTAGCAAGGAGGAGGATCACACAATCCTGGGTAAAGCAGAGCATTTTTCTGCCTGCTCAAACAAACTGACTTAAGTAACCAATCAAGACAGACCAGACAGTAACCACAAGCAGACCTGAGACTCCACAAAGAGATTCGTTAGGACACAAGGGAGATAAAAGATCTTCCCATGCACGCAGCCCCCCCCTCCCCAATCAAAGAACTCTTTTTTATACCTTTTTTAATTTTTAATTTTTAAAAATTTTAAAATTATATTTTAAAAATTGTTTTCTATTAATCTTTTTTGTCCTCGCATAATTTTTATTTTAGGTGTGTGTGTGTGTGTGTGTGTGTGTGTGTGTGTGTGTGTGTGTGTGTGTGTGTGTGTGTGTGTCTGTGTGTCTGTGTGTCTGTGTGTGTCTGTGTGTCTGTGTGTGTCTGTGTGTGTTTTAATCTCTACTGAGTTTTTGGTCATTTTTTTCTTTTTTCTTTTTCTCTTCTTTTTTTTCTTTTTCATTTTTTTCGTCCCTTTCTTCTTTTTGGGTGACTGAATTTCTGTTTTGCTCATCCTCAGATACATACCTGTCATCGATTATTAGACTTTATCTCCCCTGTGTACATATTTAACCCAGAAATTTATTACTCAATTCAAAACCTCTTAGGCTTAAATTCTTTAAAAGTAGTATTATCTCCTTCTACCTATATAATTTTAAGAACTTTTATTTTTTAGTTTTTCTTCTCTCAATATCACTTCTTTACCCTTTCATAATTTTTGTGTTTCACTTTTTATATTTAAATTTTTGTTTTTCCATTTTCTCTTGTTTTTTTAAGTCTCTCAAATAATTCTGCCCAAGCTATTTCCCTCTCTGAAATTAGGACTTGTTCAAATACACTCTCTTTTTACCTACCACATCCCTCTAATCCTACTTTTCCCCACATTTCTCTCTAAATCTAATAACTTCTCGTTTGCAAAATTCTTCTTTTCTGTTCTTAACCCATTAGTACATAGTTGTTTGATGTTGAATAGATTGTATCTATTGAAGTATGGAGGTTCCTCTAATGACTTCACATTGAGCTCCCCCATGACCCAGCAATCCCAATTTTTGGCATTTACCCAAATGGTAACAAACAAGACCATACTAAAGCTACCAACATAACTGTTTATTGCAGCATTCTTTAAGAGAGCTATGATGTGGAACCAATCCAGATGCCCCTCCGCAGATGAATGGATTAAGAAAATGTGGTATATATACACAATGGAATTAATTCTATGCCTCCATCAGAAAGGATGACATTGACCCATTTGTTAAGAACTGGAAATACTTGGAAAAAAGTATATTAAGTGAAGAAAGCCAGGCCCAAAGAAACATAGGTCCCATGGTTTCCCTTATTTGCAATAACTAGTGTATGTCTGAAACAAGCAGAAAAGGTCAGATAAGTTGATTTTACGTGAAATGAACCCCAATATAGATATTCGTATTTTTTTCCTTCTTGCATTTGTTTCAAACATATTCATAAGATGATTGCTTTTTTGTGTTCTATGTCCCTCCCCCACGGTATAACCCCGGCTTTCATTGTATTTGATATTGATATAGTTTGTGGATGGGAAGGGCAAAAGCAAATAGGGATACCAGTGGACCCATTGCAGCAATGAGATGTACAAGTCGTTATGCTGAAATTCGAACTTTACAACTTCGGGCAGGTCGGGGAGGCGGTGGGGGGTGGTGGAAGATATGAAGGGAAGGGGAAACCAAGGAGGAAGCAATAATGCTTGATAAAAATGTACTCATTACATTTCCTCTGTAATTGTAACAACTCTGTATGGTATTTTCATGATAAAATTTTTTTTTAAAAGGATGTAAAATATTTTGATTTTAAAACATTATATATATATGTATATGTATATATGTATATATATGAATATACATATATGTATATATATTCATTACCTTGCCCATGTAATAAAATCCCCTCTGTACGATATTTTCACAATAAATAAATTATCTGAAAAAAATTGTATCAGTCAATAGTGCATATAATTTTATTTTTCATTACAAACATAGAATGTAGTAAAAATTTTCTTAGCAATTACCCTGCACTAGGTTGTGGGCAGATTCTAATGGAAATAATATACTGTGTTTATGTAGAGAATTTGAGCATCCAAAATTTTAATATGCTTGTGGTCCTAAAACCAATACCTTGCTGATATTGTGTGACAAATACAACTTCCTATAAGTACAGAAGTTTTCCTTGTATCTTTTCAATTTATATTTTTATTGTAAAGTTCCTGTGCAGAGGGGTTACAGTTACGTAAGTAAGGTAATTAGTCCATTTCTTATTGAGCATTGTTACCCTCTCCTTTGTCTTTCCCCTACCATTCCGCCCCTTCATACCTCCCCAACATGTCGCTCCACCCCCCCCATAGAGTGTCTTGTATATTTCATTGTTACAATGTGGCAACCTGTGTCCTTTCCTTGTATCTTCAATGAAGAAATGCTGGCTTGATTTATGCTGATTCTACTGTTGTAGACACACCTAAAATCACTCGCCAAGTTCAGGAGTACAAAATGAAATGCATAGCAGAAACATTGGAACATTTCAGAGAAGATTAGCATGGCTCATGTACAAGGATGACAGACAAATTTCTGAAGCATTCCATACTTTTACAACAGATGCTGGAGGGGATGTGGCCACCAGGGAACCGTACTGCATTCTTGGTGGGAGTACAAAACTTGTTCAACCACTTTGGAAAGTAGTATGGAGGTTCCTCAAAAAACTCCACATAGAGCTCTCCTATGACCCAGCAATCCCACTTTGGGACATTTACCCAAATGATCACAAACAAGACCATACTAAAGCTACCAGCACAACTATGTTTATTGCTGCATTCTTTAAGATAGCTAATATATGGAACCAACCCCAATACCTTAGCAGATGAATGGATCAAGAAAATGTGGTATATATACACAATGGAATTCTATGCCTCCATCAGAAAGAATAACGTTGCCCCATTTGTTAGTAACTGGAAAGTCTTGGAAAAACTTATATTAAGTGAAGTAAGCCACGTCCAAATTAACATTGGTCCCATGGTTTCCCTAATTTTCAATAACTAATATTTGTCTGGGTTAAGAAGAAAAGGTCAAAAGCTATCTGCATATGACCAGATAGGATGATGTTAAGGGACATGAACCCCAAGATAGGGACACAAGTGGTTTTTTCTTTCTTGCTATTGTTTATTGTTTATTGTTTATTGTATAATGTGCGATGTGAATTTTTGTTTCTTTATATGTTCCTCTCTCCTGCTATAACTCCTGTTTTCACTGTATTTGAAGTTGGTGCGCCTACATCTTCTATATACGCTCCTCTAATTTTTGGAGGGGAAAGAAAGAAAACAAAATGCTTAAATAGGGGTACAGGTTGACACATTGTAACCATGAGATACACAAGACACTATGTTGAAAAATGAACTTTACAATTTAGGTGGGGTAAGGGAGGAGGGTTGTGTACTTATGGAGCTGGGAGGGAAAGGATGGTAGGGGAAAAATAAAGGAGGTGGTAACAATTTTTTTTACCTTGCTCATTACCTTGCTCACGCAAATGTGACTCCTCTGTACATTATTTAGCTAATAACTAATATTATGAGGCAGACTGAAATGAGACTCCAGAGAAAGAGTCAGAAAGACTGATCAGAGAGACTAAAATTGGTCACACAAAGATTGGAAAATAGAATTCCTTGTAGAACATACAAATCATTGAAACCCTGCACATGTAAGGACAAGAGAGCAAAGTCCAGAAATGCACATTTTCTTAGAGGTCAGCTATTGAATTATCAATGGAAATATTTGTATTCTTAAATATTTGACCACATGTGAGAGAAGGCTGAAGAGAAATAAAATGCCATCACTCTGTTTGGACGTCCAATATCACACTAGGAAGTAATCAATCACTGATTTGTAATAAAAAGAGAAAACAATTATTCCAAATGAGGGTTTCATTTCTTTTCCTGTAACAGTTCTTGATTTAGATGCTAGCAATTACCATACAATTGATCCAGTACCACAGCTGAAATGATATTGACCGCAGTATTCCCACATGAAGGAAAAGAGAAAATTAACAGATATCTGAAGAAATGACTTGAGGATGAAATGTTCTAATAGTGATATCTGAGGTTTTGACACAGGTGAAGAAGTGGATTTTCTTTTCTAAAAAATCCCCATTTTTAGCCTGGTGCCAGTGGCTTACATCTGTAATCCTAGCTACTCAGGAAGCTGAGATCTGAGGACTGCTATTCAAAGCCAGCCTGGGCAGGAAAGTCTGTGAGACTCTTATGTCCAGTTAACCACCAGAAAACCAGAAGTGGCATTGTGGCTCAAGAAGTAGAGCACTCACCTTGAGTTGAAGAGCTCAGGGACAGTGTCCAAGCCCAGACTTCAAACCCCTCGACCAACAACAACAAAAAAATCTCCCTTTTCTTGGATTGCCTACATCTTTTCCTATCATTCAACAAAGAAGCCATTTTATCACCCACTAAATTTAAGTCCTAACCTAGCTACTGCTAATAGAATGATTTGGTATCTTTTTTTTTTTTCTGTCCATCATGCGACTTGAACTCTGGGCTTGGGCTCTGTCGTTGTCATCTACAAGACAAGGCGAGTGTTCTCCTGCTTGAGCCACAGTGCCACGTCCGGTTTTCTAGAAGTTTATTTGAGGCTCACAGACATTCCTGCCAACGCTGGCTTTGAACAGTGATTCTCAGATCTTAGTCCCCTGAGTAGCTCTGATTACTGGCCTGAGTCACCAGCACCCGGCATGTTTTGGTATCTTATGGCAAATGGTTCATATTTGGGGGGAAAAAAAAACAACTATGGTAACATTTTTTCCAGTACTTAAACTCTGGGCCTGGGCCCTGAACACGGTTATGCTGGTAGCTTTCATGTGAGCTTGTTGGATTACTGCCCATGAGGGGAATTACTGAGTCTTAAAAGAGATCTATGTTTAGTCTTTTCAGGAAACTCAGTACTGCATTCCACAGTGGTTGAACAAGTTTAATTTCCCACCAACAGTGTAATAGAGTTCCCAATTGGCTACATCCATGCCAGAATTTACTATTGTTAGTTTCTTGATAAACGCCATTCTAACTGGGACGAGGAATAATCTGTCTTGTTTACTTGTAGATTTGTGGGCACCTTCTAGCTACTATGAATGAATCCATGAAACCTATATTGCTCGGAGTCTGCATTCCTTTCTCTTTTCTCTTAGTATCATTTTCCCCAACCTTTCATTTTCCTTAAGACTAGTGAAAAGTCATCTTTTCAGATGAGTGAATAGAATTCCATTATGTGTGTGTGTGTGTGTGTGTGTGTGTGTTTGTAAGATGAATATAGGCCCATGAGTTCATTTCTAAGTCTTCTGTTTCATCTGTAATTTAGTAGTTCCATACTAAAGTTGAATTGTTTTCTCTACTGAATTGAAGAATATTGTTGGGATTTTGATGAGTATTGCATTTTCAATTTTTGGCGGTCAGTATTGCAGTTTTTGCCATGTTAATTTTTTTTCAGGCTTCATGATCATATGTATATTATGTTCAGAAAACACACATTGCAATTTTGAACAAACAGACGGAAAAGTGTCTGGCAGTAGTTCCAGAAAATTTACCCTCTTAGGCTGCAGGAAGCCTGTCTCCCCCTAGGCCTTTTACTATTATTATTACTACTAATTATTATTATTATTATCTTTAAGTAGTTGTTCAAAGCAGTTTATGAATACAACACATCTTGATTAATGTCACTGCTTTTTAAACTAGAAATATTCTTTTTTATTTAGTTACAAGAGTTTTCAGATTCAATTCTTTTTAAGAATCTTAACAACTAGGTTATGAATAGCCTTTTATAATTACCAAGTCTATTTTTGTCCTTGGCCTAGGCAAGTTCGACATAAGTCATCCAGCCCCCACCTCATCATTAGAGAATGAATGATATTTCCAAATGCCTGAGAAGTTTAGCATGCTTTTATTTTCTTACTTTTTAAAATGGGACTTGAACCAAGGACCAGGGCATTCTCCCTTTGCTTCTTCACTCAAGACTATAATTCTAACACTGGAGTTACACCTCCACTTATGCTTTCTGGTGGTTAACCAGAAATATGTTTCCTGAACTTTCCTGCCCCAGCTGGCTTCAAACTATGAGCCTCAGATCTCAGGCTTCTGAGTAGCTAAGATTATAGGCATGAACAACTGATGCTCAGCCTTAGTTTTGGTTTTTTTTTATTGTGATTAAGTGATTACATAATTTCCCAAATTTCAAACTATTGTGGGATCGTGATGCTCAGTTAAACTCACAAACACATTCTATCTTTCCTGGACCAAATTGTCAATCATAGTCTATAACATTTATGAGTTCTATGAGCTTTGCAATACAGTTATTTCTTCCACATTGGGTGGTATGTACATTTCTTTTGTTTTGCATAGCATCAGATGTTCCCTCTTTCTCATTTGTTCCCTCCCTCCCATTGCTGCCATTAAGTTGCTTAGTTCATTTTGGTCAATGTCCTGTGCAGCTAATTGGTCCCCTTGTTGTATGTTTTTCCCTGATTCCCTCTAGTTCTGTGTTGTCTTCCTGGATCCCCTCCAGTGTACATATATATACCATACATGTGATCAGCAGCATGGAGTTATTTACTTGTGATTCAACCAGATGAGTGGAAGCTCTCTGTTTCTTAAGTCCTGTTAATTTTGTCGTATCACTTAACATTGTGGATTTAACATCCACTTATCAGGGAGACCATGTACCATTTGTCTCTTTGATCTTGGCTTACCTCGCTCAACATGATTTCTTCTAACTCCATCCATTTCCATGCAAATGCCATTATTATTTTGTCCTTTCTAATGTCTGCATAATATTCCATTGTGTATAGATACCACAATTTTTGGATCCATTCATCTATGATGGGACATCTGGGTTTTTTCCATATCCTGGCTATTGTGAACAATGCTGCAATAAACATGGAGGTGCATGTGTCCTTGTATACTGGTTCCTGTTGTTCAGGATAGATGCCTAGAAGTGGTATGACTGGGTCCTATAGGAGGTCAATAATTAGCTTTTTGAGGAACCTCCAGACTGCTTTCCAAAGAGGTTGTATATGTGTACATTCCCACCAGCAGTGTAATAGGGTTCCTCTTTCTCTGTATCTCCTCCAGCATTTGTCGTTGGCTGACTTGTGGGCCATTCTGACTGGGGTAAGGTAGTATCTCAGGGTTGTCTTTATTTGCATTTCCTTCACAACCAGGGATGCTGAACATTTCCTCATGTGTTTCTTTGTCATTTTTATCTCCTCATCTGAGAAGTCTCTTTAGTTCCCTTGCCCATTTAGTAATTTTTTTGTTAGTCTTGGGAGAGATCAGTTTCTTGAATTCCCTGTATATCCTGGATATTAACCCATTGTCTGTTATATTGCTGGTAAATATTTTATCTCAATTAGTTGGTTGTCTTTCTAGCACAGTTGTGATAGCTTTAGCTGTTCAGAAACTTTTTATTTTAAGGTAGTCCCATTTGAAGAGTCTCTCTCCAATTTGTTGTGACCCTGGGACTCTGTGCAGGAAGTTCCTTCCTGTGCCTATAAGTTCAAGTGTCCCTTTTACTCTGTCCTGCAGTAGTTTCACAGACTCAGGTTTGATGTTAAGGTCTTTAATACATTTTGAGTTGATGTTGGTGCATGGTGATAGGCTGGGGCCCAATTTTAGTCTTCTGCATGTGGCCGCCCATTTTTCCCAGCACAAGTGGTTGAAGAGGCTGTGTTTCTTCCATTGTATGTCTTTTGTTCCTTTGTCAAATATCAGCTGACTGTAGGCATGTGTATTTATTTCTGGATCTTCTATTCTATTCTACTTGTCTTCGGGTTTTTTGTGCCAGTAACATGCAGTCTTTGTTATTATAATTCTATAGTAGTGTTTGAAGTTCGGCATGGATATCTCTCCCATGTTGTCTTTATTTCCTAGAACTGTTTTGGCTATTCTAGTTCTTTTGTTATTCCATATGAAATTTGAGACTGTTTTCTGTATTTCACAGATGTACATCTTTGGTATTTTAATAGGAATTGCATTGAATTTGTATATAAATTTTTGCAGTATTGCCATTTTCACTATATTAAGTCTGTCTATCCAAGAGCATAGGAAGTTTTTCCATTTCCTAGTGTCTTCTGTAATTTTTTTCTTTAACTTTTCATACTTTTCATTAAATAGTTCTTTTACATCTTTGGTTAGGTTAATTCCTAAATATTTAATTTTTCGGGAGGTTATTGTGAATGGGGTGGCTTCCTTTATTTCCTTTTCTGCTTGTACATTGTAAGTGGACAGGAAGGCAACTGATTTTGTGGGTTGATTTTGTATCCTGCTTCTTTGCCGAAGTGATATATGATTTCTAAGAGTTTGGGGATGGAGTTTTGGGATATTGAAGGTATAGTATCATGTCATCTGCAAAAAGGGATAGTTTAACTTCTTCTTTCCCTATGCGGATCCCGTTAATGTCTTTTTCTTGCGTTGTTGCCCTGGCTAAAGATTCCAGAACTATGTTGAAGAGGAGTGGAGACAGTGGGAATCCTTGACTTTTTCTGGATTTTTAAGAGAATTGGTTGTAGCTTTTCCCCATTAAATATAATATTGGCTATTGGTCTGTCGTAAATGGATTTTATTATTTAAAGAAATGTTCCTTCTATTCCTATTTTCTCTGGAACTTTTAGCATGAATGAATGTTGAATTTTATCAAAAGGCCTTTTCTGAATCTGTGGAGATAATCATGTGATTCTTGACCTTGGCTCTGTTGATGTGTTGGGTACATGTTGTGATTTTTCCCATGGCATCCTTAATCCTGTTAATATGGGTTTCTTGTCTTCTTTTTTTAATTAAACTTGCCAATGGTCCATCAATTTTATTTATTTTTTTCAAAGAACCAGCTTATTTGGTTAATTTTGGCTATGATTCTCTGATTCTCTAATTCATTAATCTCTGCTCTTAGTTTGGTTATCTGGCTCCATGTACTAACTTTAGGTTCTATTTTTTCATGTTTTCTAGCTGTTTTAATTGCAACATGAGATTATTTACGTGGTCTGTCTCTATTTTCTTGATGTGGGCACTGAGGGCAATAAATTTGCCCCTCAGGATTGCTTTTGCTGTGTCCCAAAAGTTTCTTTTAGGGGTGTTTTCATTTTCATTGAGTTGTAGGAATTTTTTAATTTCTTCTTTAATCTCTTCCATTACCCAGGCATTGTTTAGAAGTGTATTGTTCAATTTCCATGTTTTTGAGTAATTTCTGCAATATACTTTGTTATTGAGAACTAGCTTCATTCCACTGTGGTTAGATAGGATACAGGGGATTATGTCAATCCCATTGTATTTGCTTAAATTCCTTGCATGAAGTATGATATGGTCTATTTTGGAGAAAGTTCGTTGAGCTGCTGAGAAAAATGTGTACTGTGTTTTTTAGGTTGAAATACTCAGTAGATATCAGTTAGTTGCGCTTGAAGTATGGCCTCATTTAATTCAGTAGCTTCTTTAGTAATCCTCTGGTTGGCAGACCTGTCCTTTGGAGAAAGTGGGGTGTTAATGTGTACTAGTATTATCGTATTGGGATCTATTTTATTCTGTAAGTTTGAGAGTACTTGCTTAACATATCTGGGTGCACTAATGTAAGTTGATGGTAGTAATATCCACCTCTTTGATTGTTCACTGTATTAATATGTAAAGTCTGTCGTTGTCTTTTTGTATTGATTATAATGAAAAATTTATTTTGTTAGATATCAGGATTGCTACACCTGCTTTCTTCCTGGGTCAATTTGACTGGTAGATCAGTTTCCAGCCGTTCACTCTGAATTTGTTTGTATGTTTGGCTGAGAGGTGGGTCTCCTGAAGGTAACAGTTTGTATGTTTGGCTGAGAGGTGAAGTCAACAGATTGATGGGTCATGTTTTCTGAGCCAATCTGCAGTTCTTTTTCTTTTGATTGGTGAAGTAAGCCCGTTATTATTAAGAGATAGTATAGAGAGATGCATTGTGGTCCCTGTGATTCCCTATTTTCCTAAGGTTTTCTTCTTTCCTTTCCTCCTGTGCTTCCTCAGTTACACTTTTATTGATGTCTGTCTGGGTCTAGGTCCCTGTTTCTGGTTGCTTTCTTCAGGTTGTGTCCCCCCTCTTAGAATTCTTTGTAATGCTGGCTTAATGTTTATGTATTCATTTAGTTTTTCTTTGCTATTAAAATTTTTCAGTTCTCCATCAAATGTGAATTCTAGCTTTGCTGTGTATATCAGTCTGGGTTGACAGTTATTGGCTGTCAGGGATCGTATGTTACTTTCCCAGGCCTTTCTTGCATTCAGTGTTTCTGTGGAGAAATCTGCAGTGATCCTAATTTTTTTCCCATTGTAGTATAGCCCCTTTTTCATTTTTGTTGCATGCAAGTTTGTTTCCTTATTATTCAGATCTACCATTTTTACTATAATTTGTCTAGAAGTGTTTCTCCTGGGATCCTGCTTGCTAGGTGTTCTATAGGCTTCTGTTATGTAGGTAAGATGTTATTTTTTGAGATGGGGAAAATTTTCACTGATTATTTTGTTGAATATTTGTAACATTTCCTTGCTTTGATATTCCTCACCTTCGTCCATTCCAATTATACCAAGGTTAAATTTCTTGACCCTATCTGCTTGCTCTTGAATTTCCCTTTGGCATAATTTAAGTGATTTTTCCACATCTGTAATGTTTTGGTCCAGTTGGTGTATCCTGTCTTCTGTATCTGACACTCTACGTTCCATTTCGTTCACTCTGTTAACTGTGGCTTCCATTGTGGTTTGCATGGAAGAAATGGACTCATTTATGGATTTGATGTTCGCTCTCAAAGTACTGATCTCACCTTTTAATGAAGTGTATACTGCCTCTATTTTTGCACTGATATCACTTCTCAGTGAGGTGTGTGCTGCCTCTATTTTTGCGCGTACCTCCTGTTTTAGATCCTGCATCTCTTTTGATAGTTCATCCCTGTGATCTTTAATTTTCTGGTCTATTTCTCACTTTATTTCCTCAGTCATTGCCTCCAGCATATTTTGGATGTAGCTTTTGTCTTCCATTCCTGCTTTGCTCCCACTAGGGCTCTCCCCTGGGTGGCTGCTGGCTTTTGGGGATAGCTTGCTATCCTGGGTCTTGATAACCCTTGTAATTTTTCTGATTTTCGCATGGGGATTCAGGGATTATTGGAGACTAATCTGAAAATTTGTTTTGGTCAATAGGTGTCTGTCTTTTCTTGGTTGCTGTTTCTGTGCTGGTAGAGAGAATCTGTACCTGATCTCGGTTCTGTTGAGGGCCGGCCTCCAGCTGCTGGTCTGACACATATAGGGTTCTCAGTTCTCTGTTTTAGATCACTGGCAATTCCTGTCTTTGGAAGAGTTGAGCAGCCCAGATTACTCCTACAGGTGCTCTTGGCGAGTTTGGATGTGCTGGATGCACTGTCCCAGATGCTGGAGTTTGCTATGGGCTCCTGATATTTTTTTGGTGGGTTGTGGGCTTGAACTCTGGGTTTGGGCACTGTCCCTCAGCTCTTCAGCTCAAGACTGATACCCTACCATTTAAGCCAACGCTCTTCTGTCTCTTTCTGCTTATGTGGTGCTGAGGAATCAGATCCAGGGCCACATGCACCCAAGACAAGTACTCTACTGCTGAGCAACCTTACCAGCAGAGCTCCTGACTATTATCAGGTGCTGGTGGCTTGTGTTGTTCAATTTCCAGCCTAGAATATATGGGTTGGGTTCTGGTAGGGTTTAGGCTTCTCCTTTCCTGAGCCCCCAGGTCTTTGCTGTCACAGATGTGTTTCCCAGGGGATGCAGTTCCCTGTTTTTCTCCCCTCTGCTGAGGCACATGCAGCTTCTTACTTCAGTTGGGAGGAGTTGGTTGTGTTGCCCAGTTACCGGATCCCCAGACCTGGTGCCAGTGCCTGGCCTGGGACATGCCGGTTGGACCTATGCTGCTGTGTATCCTGCCTAGTTTATGCAGCCTGGGGTACTCAAATTTCTTCCACTGTTGGGTATCTGGACCCAGAGGTGCTGTTCCTGGCTTGGGCATTTAAGCTCCCTACCAGGGGTGTGCTTGCTCTAGCCTGGCGAGCTGAGTGTGCTTCACAGTCTGGTAGAGCTCTAGAACATTTCCCAGTTTTAGTGGGTCCTGTGGTCCAGGTGTTGGGATAGGGTGTCTGAGTCAGGGTCGCGGGATTCCCACCAGCTCTGTTCTCTCTTAAGGCATACACTGTCTACTGTGGGATACTCACCCAGGTGCTAATTGTTCTTTTTGTGTGATGTACATCATTGGTTGCCGTTGAAATCAAGAATTCAATTAAGGTGGTTGTGGGCTGGGCTGGGTGGTGGTGGCTCTGTGAGTTTCTCTTTTGTCTCTGCCTCAATTGATGCTGTTAGGGTCCAAGCTGCAGGATGGGCCTCTGTCCTCCACCCGAGGGATGGGGGAAGGGCCTCCATGCAGGTTCTGAGCGCTGGGGTATGTCTCTGTTTGTACTCTCTGGATCAGCATCAGTTCTTTGCAGGTCTTCTGCCTTGTTTTCTGTGGGCATCCCATGTAGCTCTGGCACTCCCGCCGAGAGGCTGAGTTCCCGGCTCAGAGGTTTCTCTGTTCATTGCGGTTGGCGGGTCTGACACCGGTACTTCAGACGACTTCTGCACAGGTGATCTGCAGGTACTGAGCACTGCGGTTTGTCTCCAATTGCGTTCTCTGGATCACCACCATTTCCTTGCAGGATTCTGCTCTGGTGTTCTGTTGCTCTGTGTAGCTCTGTAATTCTTGCCATGGGGCCGAGTCGCTTTGGCAGGATGGAGCCTCTCTGCTCGGATAGAGAGTGAGGGGTGGGGTTGGGATCTTTGTGCAAGCTCTGGGCTTGGCGGTTTCTTCAGTTCGTCGCGATCAGCGGGTCTGACACCGGTACCTCAGGCTGCTTATGAGCAGGTGATCTGCAGACAAACCCCTGTGTCTCTGGGAGTCTGGCAGCCCTTGTCGGGCTGGCTGGGTGTGGTTTGGTGCATTGCTGCATGGCCAGTAGAGGTTGGGGAAGGGGTCTTCGTGCTTCTCTTCTGAAATTCTTTTTCTCTCTTTTTTTTTCCTGCCTTCTGTTTTTCTCTCAGTGTTCATCTTTTTGTTCTTGTCGGTTTCTTGGGGAGATTAAGCGTTGGAACATGACTCTCTTTTTGGTTGGGGAGAGCTGTGGCATTTCCCTACTGCCCCTTGCCATCTTGCTCATCCATCCAATTTTTATATTTTTAAATATCTATTTCATTATAAAGATGCTGTACAGAGCGGTTACATTTACACGATTAAGTTACAGTCCTCATTGAACATTGTTACGTACTGCAGTTTTTTTTTCTCCCCCTAACTCTTCCCTCCATTTCTCCCACACACATTACATTGTAAAGTTAATTTCTGCCATAGTGTCCTGTGAGTATCATTGTTGCAATGGGTCACCTTTTGTACTTCTTTCAGTATTTTGTTATTTCCCTTCCCTTCCCCCAATCAGATAAATGCATATACAGGATGCAGAGTACCAGAATCAAAGACAGGAATTGCAATGAATAAAACCAATAGGAAAAGAAAAATGATATAAAGTAAGAAGAAAGAACTAGCTACAGTATATTGGCTACATCAAGCTTGACAACTAAACAAAAGAAGACCTGTTGTTTCTATGTCTTCATTTCAGTTAGCATCATTTTGTATGGTCACATATACATTCACACCTCCTGAGCTATAATGATCCACTTTCAGGAGTAACAGGCTAATGTTAATAATTTCAAGTGAGAGAAATCATAGAGCTCAAGTCATTTTGCATGTGCTAGGAATTGATACAATGCACAAAAATTACATGCTTTAATAACTACAATGCCAGTTTATCAGTACAGTACTAGGTGTCCCTTGGCTGGAATCCCTCCTGAGGAAACCTAAGGCAGTTGGTGCACCTGTCTTCTGGGCTGGACTGAGGGCCTTGCTGGGCAAACAGCAATCCATTCCTGGATCCCACTTACAACTTTTTTTAGTAGACCCCCTACAAATCTCTCTCATCCCAATAACAGCCTTCTGGCTTTCAAGTGAGGTTATCTTTCATATCTCTTAGAGCTCTCCACACCTTTGTCTAGAACAGCTTTGTTCCAGGGCCCACATTCAGCAGCTTGTTCTAAGAAGAGTAGTAGCTATTTTGATAGCCAAATATATTCTCTGCCATCTCCTCCTCAAATTAGTCTTTGGTGTCAGTATGAGTCTGATCAGAGGGTAGAGCCAGCCTGGGATGGCTTTGAACCATGATCCTCAGAACTAAGTCTCCTGAATAGCTGGGATAACAGGCGTGAGCCACCTGCACCGGGACATCATTTCTTTCTTTTTTTTTTTTTTTGTCGGTCGTGGGGCTTGAACTCTGGACCTGGGCGCTGTCCCTCAGCTCTTCAGCTCAAGGCGAGCGCTCTACCACTTGAGCTACAGCGCCACTTCCCGGACATCATTGCCTAATTCCAGGAACATTTCAGGGGGTGGAATAGCACAGCACCACATACATTTGTTAGCAACTGCCCCAGGTTGAGCCAGATGCTCAGACCAAAACCACTGACCTTGATATTGCCTTTGGTGTCCAACAGGATGTTGTTGGACTTAAGGTCTTCGTGTGTGATTCTGTTTTGGTGTAGGTAGTGAGCAGCACTTAGAATTTGTGTGATGAGCCTCCTGGTTTCATCCTCATACAGGCGGCACGATATTCAGATCCACCCCAGGAGGTATCCCCTAGTGGCCAGTTCCACGATGATACGTACATACTCTTCCTTCTCCAACACCTGGTACAACCTGATGATGTGTTTGTGCCATACCGTCTTAAAAATGTCCACCTCATTCTTTATCTAATGATGATGACTCTCACTTCCAGGCTATTTTAAATGCCACGTCCTTTTCTGTGACATGGGGATGGGCCACCTTCACTTGTCCATAGGTACCTTTGTCGATGAGCTCATTCATCTGGTATTGTTTGATGATCTCCTCCTTCAAGAAGTTTGAGGATGATTCTTTGTGTCCTTCCATCCTCCCACTATGATGGCAGGTAGCAAGTCTACCTAAAATAAACTTAATAAAATAATGGCAAACCAGAAATAGTAAAAGAAATACCAAAATCCAAACGACAACCAGTCCCCACAACCAAAAATTCATTTAGCCTTGAATCAGTCCAGCGGGTCATCAAGCAAGAGCTCCCAGCTCTGTTAACTGACAGAGGTTGGAGCACAGTGTCTTCCTATATATCCTGCATGGACTCACACAATGGAGCAATCACAACCAGGCATTGTAATCTCATGGAGGAAATGGACCAATCAGAGTCTGGGCCAGTGAAGTCAAAGAAAAAGTGGACCAATCACAGCCTGCCAGTATTGACATTCTAACTCAGAGGCCTCAACGACTGCTGCTAAGGACTCCAGGTGGGCTTGAGGTTGCTCTGGTCATTATCATGGCATTTTTGAAACCACTAGGACAGTGCTCAATATCCTCTGTTTTTCTAGAGGACCACTGCATCTTATAAATTGCTTCTCTACCTAATAGCCTCCATTCTTGATTGTCAACTTATTGTCTGGTTCCAACAATGGCATTGCACAAAGGCCTCCCACCTTCTCAAGGACAGTTAAGTCCTACAACTTCCTCTTGAGGGTACAAGCTGGCTTTGAGCCACAATCCTCACAATTCACCTTCCTGAGTAGTTAGGATTATAGTTCTGAGCCATTGGTAGGTATTTAGCTCATCTCTTACATTTGGAGACAGTATATTTGTTAGAAAGGTAGGTTTCAATATGTCCTTTTAGCACTTTAAATTTCTTGCCCTTGCTGTCTAATAGATAATTTAGTTTATGATGAGAAATTACTCATAATATCATTGAAGATCACTTGGTTGTGATGAATTGTATCTCTGCGTTTTGGGAGGATTTCTGTCTTTGTTTAATTCGAATTTGTCTTAGTGTGGACTTAGGTAATTATGTTAATTTTTTGACCTTGTAGACACCTGCATAGAAGGGTTCATGCTTTAATCAAAACTGGGAAGCTATTGGTTATTATTCTTTCAAATACTATGTATTTCTTTTTTTCCCTCGGTACATTATACATATATATATATATATATATTATACATACATATTCAAATTGTATATATACCTACATATTTGTATTATATATGTCTATATATATATATATATATATATATTTATTTTCACATAGCTTCCACTTTTGTGGTTGTTTATGGTAGGAAGGTTAGATTGATCGTAGCTACTCCATCAAAGAGTTAGAAGTTTTCCTATTTATTTCTTGATAAAAATATGCATTTCTTGGCAAGGATATTGAAACACATAAAAAGCACAGCTAGCCCCTCGCCTCCATATCTCTCTAATTTCCTGCCTCTGTCAGGTCTCTGAGCACAGCACCATTATGTATCGGGTTCTTCTAGTGTGTGGTGTGATCTTTTGCAATGTCATGTGCTGCTTCAAAGGCCAACAGGTCTGCACCTGGAGGAGGAGCTGCTCCAAAGTCAGCCTGCATGAGTGTACCTGCCTGCCTCTGTCTTGGTGTCAGAGCCCCAGCAGCTACTGGGGTGACCTTAGCAGATGTGCGTGTGCCAGGATTGCAGATTGGTGACTGCAGGAGGCACAAGCACAGCCTCTATTTTTACCCATCAGAGGTCTACGGTGGAGCCTGGGGGTGTTCCCCTGTTGGAAGCTATGCTTGGAGCATGGCTGGGGGCTGCAGAAGCCCCACTTTGGCCTCACATCTGGGGTACAACAGATGCCAAGGATTTTTTGGGCTCTTTTCAGAATATATGGGCAGGTTCAAGAGCAGATGAGTTCAGGGGACCCCTAAACACAGGTTGGGCAATGGAGCTGGGAGGGGCAAGGCTGTCCAGGTTGGCAGGGGTCAGATGATGAGCCAATATTAGTAGTCTGCTGGCTTCCAAATGAAAAGCTAGACTTGCTTGCTACACAGAAATATCCCTCTAAGAATGGTTGCACCAGAGAGTCCCATGGTGGTGGGGGAAAACTGCTAAAGACTGCAGTAGATGGACCAGGGGCACTTGGTGTTCTCTGTAGGCAATTCAATGCTGGCTCTGGCAGGAGGGATCTGAAGGTTCCCTAACACTGCAGATCCAGGGAAGCCAGAGCCCAAGAAGACACCAGGCTTTGCCAGCTGGGCACTGGGCAGGCTGGTAGGTGAAACCTTGCTGGATGGCTTTGCAGAGTCCTCAACCTGGCCCACCTACCAGCACAATAACCTGCCTAGGATCTCCTCAACTGTAGAACTTGGAGGCAGCAGTTCTTCCAACTTAGACATTCAGTGTCTAGCTTTCTTGAGGCTGATGTGGTCAGGGCCAGTGTGGAGGAGCGGCAGGCCTCCTGCTGGGGGAAACAGATGTCCCTTCCAAGGCATCTTGGGAAAGGGATGCCCCTGGAAGTGGACTCATGGAAAGGCTGGTCTATCCTGCTCAAAGAGAACACCTCCAGTTTGTTTGACTGTTTGGTTGAGTTGGGGGGTCTCCCCTTGGAGGCAGTGATATTAGGGGACTGTATTGGTGAGATTATCTCAAAATTAAACCAACTGTTGATCAAGCAAAAGAGTAAGGCTTGCTGAACTGCCCATGGTTGGTGTAGTTGAGGTCATGGCTGCTTTTGCCTTGAATGTCCTCAAGGATTTGTCACCAGAAGACAAATGACTGGATGCTGGCATGAAGTCCAATGGTTTTAGGAAATTTATCAGAGAGCACTACTTGGCTTGTATGTCATTCAATAGGGCTAACACTGGGTGCGGAGTTTGAGCTTTAGAGCTGGGCATCACAGCTTGATCTTTTTGGAGGACTATGGATACCTTCTGGATGGTGTTGGACCTTTAAGGGGTCTCAGTACATTTTGAGATTAAGT
Organism: Dipodomys merriami; assembly: GCF_024711535.1. Lineage (NCBI taxonomy): Eukaryota > Metazoa > Chordata > Mammalia > Rodentia > Heteromyidae > Dipodomys > Dipodomys merriami. The sequence continues at coordinate 1,281,931 of NW_027204071.1, forward strand.
GTGATCCTCTGAGCTTCATCCTAGGTTTGTGACAGGGCTGAGTTCTCCCTCCCTGCTGTCCTGATGCCTTTAGGGTGTGGGCTGGTTTCTGGCAAGTAGAAAAGTTTAATGTGTCTTCTATTGCCTGAGCCTCACTAGGAAGGGCTGTTGTTGGCAAGGAGGATTGTGTAATTGGGAGGTCTTTGTGTTCTTTGAATAAGGGAATCAGAGCACATCTTAGCTTTCTTTTTGAATGTTTAGTTTCTGTGGAAGTCTAAAGACCTAAGAGTTTAAGGCTCCAGAGGCTTTCTAGTTTTCCAGACATATCCAGCATTTTTTTCACCTTACAAAGACACTTCTAACTTCCTCCCTTAGTTATACTCTCCTGAGCCTTATGGCTATGGCATAAATGAGGAAAGACAGGCAGGGATGTCCTGTTGCTAAGGAAGGCAGTCAGGACTGCCTTGTTGCTGAGAAAAAGCAGGCAGGCCTGTCTTGTTACATAGTTTCATTTTATTCACCAGTGTTGGTAAATAAAGTCTCCAGATTGGAATTCAGGGGCTACCCATGATCATTGCTCATTCTTTTTCCCTGCTCTTACCATACTGACTTTCCATTTAAATTCATTTTTACTTTTCATTTTTTGTCAGAAGTAAAGAGGCGATTAAAAATCTATATTCAATACTAGTTTTTATCCTTGAATTACTAAAATACACGAAGAACATATCAATTCAAGAATCATAAAATGGCAGATAGGGGCTGGGAAGGTGGCTCAGTGGTAGAGTGCTTGCCTTGCATGTATGAGACCCTGGGTTCTATTCCTCAGCACCACATAAGCAAAAAGAAAAAAGCTGGAAGTGGTGTTGTGGCTCAAGTGATAGAGTGCTAGCCTTGAGCTGACGAGCTGAGGGACAGCAGCCAGGCCCAGAGTTCAGGCCCCACGACTGGAACAAAAAAAAATAAAAATAAAAAATAAAATAAAATGGAAAATGGCATGAGTTTGATCTCTGTCCCTCTACTGTGACTCTCTTCCTCTACTCTGGGGTGACCACTGCGACTAGTTAGATGTGTATCCTTGCATTCAAACCAAATGTGCACAAAGGAGAGGCTATTAAAAAGAGACTTGACCACAGCTACCCAAGGTACCCCAAACCTATCTTAGTAGGACGACAAATTTCCAATTCACACTATGGAGATTCAAACTTCTATATTCAGGTTCACAGACCTTAGCCAAGTCTGTGCTGGAACCACATGACTGAAGATGGTAGCTCATTGTTCACTAAAAAAAGAAGTCTGCAATAACTGTAAATCTCCCCCCTGCCTTTCTCACTAAGTAACAGTATGAGGTATAAGGACTAAGGAGTTAACAGGCCTTTAAGAGATTACTAGACTTTGGGTTTTAACTTTTGTATTTCCATGTTTCGCTTTAGATCAAATATTGGGTCTGTAAAGCAGCAGCCCAAGAGAAAGTGATGTCCAGAACTTGTTTAAGTGTCTCAGACTATTTGAATTTGTTTTTACTGAATTATCTTTTTTCCTACAATCCACACCTGTGGCCAAATGGGGACTTTCTTACAGTTAGCGGACTGAAGGCCCAACACTGCATCTATTTATGCCTTGTTCTGCAGCCTTGTTCTGGTATATGGCTGTTGCAATCTTAGATTTAGAACCCCTGTATTTCTTCCCCTCTCTTTCTCCTCCCTCTCTGTCTTTCAGTAAACAATTCCAAAATATTTGTTGAAAATAAAGCTTGGAAAATTGTCATAACATTAAACAGTAGTGTCCACTTTTGAAGCCTGACAATTTTGTTAACACAGGTAGAGAACAAGGAAGATAAAATGTATATGCAATATACAGATGCGCACACCTACACCAAGGGAATATTTTTCAATAAATATGTGATTGTATTCAGTGAGTATAATAATATCCTGAACAATTATAATCTTTAACCACAATCTCAATTTGAACTAATAAATGCTAGAACAACTTCTTGTATCATTTAAATGATTTACTTTTCAAATATTCTCTGAGTTGTTTCCTTAGTGCTATTAGCCACTTCCAGGGTAACTATTATCAAAAATTCATTTAATCTTTATCGTATTGATATCATGCCTATTGATATTATTGGCTGTAAAGTTCTCCAAACTATAAACTTTTAAACTTCCCAAGCCAAATTTCTTCCTGTGCCTTAACAGATTGTTTCCTCCAGGTTTTATAGACCTTGAATTCTCCGTGGGAAAAGAAGAGATCTATGTATCTAATATATTTTTAGTATATTTGTAAGTGTGTGTGTCAGTTTTCTTAAACAAAACATAAATGAATAGGTCGTCCATTTCCTAGACAGAAATGATTAATGTTACAAAAGAAATACAGGTGAATCAGGCCATCATGGGTACTGAGTATTAACAGATATGGGAATTCCCCAGGCAACAGTGTGGAATGTGGGATGTGTGTGTGACAGTGTGTGCGGGAAAGTCCGTGAGACTCTTGTGTTCAATAAACCAGAAGTGATGCTGTGGTTCAAGCAATAGAGCACTCACCTTGAGCTGAATAGCTTAGGGACAACGTCCAGGCCCAGAGTTTAAGCCCCTCAGATGACAATAATAATAATAATAATAATAATAATAATAATAATAATAATAATAATAATAATAATAATAATAATAACAACTATTATTATTATAAAGGAAATTAGACAAAGTCCACAACTTAATTGTACAGCAATACAAAATAATTAATAATAGATTTAGCAATAAGTACCATAAAAATTAGATCAAAATATTATAAATGTCATATTTTATATGTATATAAATTTTTCAGAAGGATTTAAGAGTGGAAACGGTGACATTGATCAATATCAATGGACTCATAAACTGACATATTGAATTGAAAAAAAATGAAAAGCATGCTTCAGAAAATAATATATAAATAAATAAAACCAATACTCAATCATTCAGAAAAATTATATATATATACATATTCAAATGTTTATGTGTTCCCATATATATTATATACATTTTGTAGTGTCATATTTGAGTACATGGGGCTTATATAATTATTTTTAAGTATTTTCTTTTTGTTGATCAAAAAGCGAATATCTAGCTTTCAAATTATATGGCGTTCTTTTTTTATTTTTGATATATTTTCATTTAGGAGAAAATTTGAACCTATTATAGAGCATTTTAACTTTTGGAAAGGCTATACTCATACTGGATTAGCAGGGAAACTGTGCTCTATTCATCTGTAAAGACCTACGAGAAAACCATTCTCATGGTCTAAATCAAAAAGTTAGTTGTTACGTACTGAAGACTAGCTTGTCTTTGTTTATCTAGTTGTGTGTGTGTGTGTGTGTGTGTGTGTGTGTGTGTGTGTGTGCAAGCACGTGCATACGTAGGCCTGTCTTGGGGACATGAACTCAGGACCTGGGTGCTGTCTCTGAGCTTTATTTTTTTAATATTATCACTTATGCCACAGATCTACTTCCAGCTTTTTGCTGGTTAATTGGAGATTAGAGTTTTGTGGAGTTTCCTGCTGGCTTTATACTACAAAACTCAGATCTCAATCTCTTGAGTAGCTAGTATTACTGGTGTGAGCAACCAGAGCTCAGATAGAAAGCTATTTTCGTCTACGATTAGGGATTATAATTGTCTTCACTCTAGCCTACCCTTCTCCCTAAGGTATCACCAAATCATGACGTGCTCTTCCCTTATATTTCCTTTCTTTCCCTGAGTTCTTGCCTTTTCTCCCAGCTTCCATCTAACAATACTGGGCACATATAGAAATCATCTTAGCCAAGTGAACTGTCTTCACATTTTATTTCTATTGTTTTCATTTTCCTGGCTAAGTATGTTGCATTCCTTATAACTAACTCCTCAGCATAATAATGTTCTTTGAATTTTTTTTCTAGAATAGCATATATAATAACTTTTGATTCATTTAAGTGTTTTCTGATTTAGAACATGTGGCTATTGACCAATAAGAAGATACAGGAATATATGAGACCAAAACTAGAAACCAGTATATACCTTTCTTCTCCTCTTCCTCCTCCTCCTCCTCTTCCTCCTCCTCCTTCTCCTCCTCTTCCTCTTCTTTCCTTCCCTTCCTCTTCCTCCTTCTTCTCTTCCTCCTCCTCTTTATTCTTTCCTTTTTCTCCTTCTTCTCTTATTTTATTATGGTTTAAATCATAAGTTTTCTTCAACAAATGCACTCCCCAAATCCATGACACTTTCTCTAAGTTTCACTAACCTTTTCTTCCCTCATATTTTTATTTGCATCAATTGCTTGTTTTGAACAAGGGAGTTTCAGAGTGACATGTACAGATATCATTCATCTGGGCTCTGACTTGGTTGAACCTAAACCATGCTACGGGTTTCATAGACTTTGTGGTTGCAATTTCATGGAGGTACATACAAAATCAAAGGTTTTCACCCTGTTCTCTTCACCTTTGAAAAAATGACTCATTGAAAGGAATATTATCCTCCACATTTATTTTTCCTTAAAGCAAGTTAATAATAGGAAACATTTTGCTGTGGAAAAGTGAAAAGGAAATCAACAAAGTTGAAATAGTCTATTTATGCTTGAGAACTCTTGCATACTTCACGTACATGCTGTTTGTATTATGACTATTTGATATTTTGACTCTCCATTCATTGATTGACTTCATTACTTGATAGAAAATTTACATAGTCCAAGATGTATCTCAAGGTATTCTGCAACAGTTATCTGGGAATTTCAGCCATGGAAGACAAGAAGCACATACCTCACAGTAAGCTGGAAATATAATAGAGTTCATTCTTTCTTAATATAATATTTCAGTGAGTTGTTTATACTGAAAATGAAGAAGTTTAATTGCAACAAACATGTTAAAGGATTGACAGGTATCCTCTGTATACTTTGCATATATATATGTGTGTGTGTGTGTGTATACACACACACACACACACACACACACATATATATATATATATATATATATATATATATAATTTAAAAGCATGACTCAGTTTCCAAAAACTTCTGGATAAAATTTTAGGTGTAAAAGCACCAGTAAGTGGCTTTGCACTTACAGATCAGAAGGAAACCAAATTAGTGCCAGGGGGACTTTTGTTCTTTTAACTGAAGAAGAGCATTACTGTTGAAGAGAGTCAATCTGAGACTAAATTTTAAAAGATTAAAAAACAGTAAAGCATTTCAGATTGTATTTCTGTGATATAAAAAGATATTATATTGAATAAAATGTATCTATTATATGGATTCCTTTTAGAAAAGGGCAGTAAGCTCTGCCTGGAAACTACATTATGTTTTTTCTCTTTTCTTAAAATGAGGAAAGAAATGCATGCCACAATTACCTCTTCTACACTTTGTACCATGGAACAGTAACTAGATAGCACATTGATTTTTAGTGCACTTTTCATTTGAAACAACAGCTTCTACTTTAAGCTGATTAGTGATTCTTCAAGGATTAGTGAGCAATCAAAACATATAATAATCACATTGCTACAAATATGGCTATGTATGCAACATAGTCAGAGATCATGGAAGACTGTACTAATGATATAAATCAGGTTAAATGGTCAATTTAACTTTGGAGATAAGGAAAATGCCTTTGAAAAATAACCAGTTTTGCCAGACACCAGTGACTCACACCTGTAATCCTTGTTACTCAAGAGGCTGAGAGCTGAGAATAGTAGTTCAAAGCCAGCATGGGAAGCAAAGTTCCTGAAATTCTTATCTTCAAGTAACTAGCAAAATGTCTGGAAATGTAGTTCAATGGTAGAGCACTAGCCTTGGGCAAAAGAAGCCCAGTGACTGTGTCCAAGTCTTGAATTAAGCTCCAGGATCAACACACACACACACACACACACACATATATATATATATATATATATATATATATATATATATATATATATATATATATATAATTTAAAAGCATGACTCAGTTTCCAAAAACTTCTGGATAAAATTTTAGGTGTAAAAGCACCAGTAAGTGGCTTTGCACTTACAGATCAGAAGGAAACCAAATTAGTGCCAGGGGGACTTTTGTTCTTTTAACTGAAGAAGAGCATTACTGTTGAAGAGAGTCAATCTGAGACTAAATTTTAAAAGATTAAAAAACAGTAAAGCATTTCAGATTGTATTTCTGTGATATAAAAAGATATTATATTGAATAAAATGTATCTATTATATGGATTCCTTTTAGAAAAGGGCAGTAAGCTCTGCCTGGAAACTACATTATGTTTTTTCTCTTTTCTTAAAATGAGGAAAGAAATGCATGCCACAATTACCTCTTCTACACTTTGTACCATGGAACAGTAACTAGATAGCACATTGATTTTTAGTGCACTTTTCATTTGAAACAACAGCTTCTACTTTAAGCTGATTAGTGATTCTTCAAGGATTAGTGAGCAATCAAAACATATAATAATCACATTGCTACAAATATGGCTATGTATGCAACATAGTCAGAGATCATGGAAGACTGTACTAATGATATAAATCAGGTTAAATGGTCAATTTAACTTTGGAGATAAGGAAAATGCCTTTGAAAAATAACCAGTTTTGCCAGACACCAGTGACTCACACCTGTAATCCTTGTTACTCAAGAGGCTGAGAGCTGAGAATAGTAGTTCAAAGCCAGCATGGGAAGCAAAGTTCCTGAAATTCTTATCTTCAAGTAACTAGCAAAATGTCTGGAAATGTAGTTCAATGGTAGAGCACTAGCCTTGGGCAAAAGAAGCCCAGTGACTGTGTCCAAGTCTTGAATTAAGCTCCAGGATCAACACACACACACACACACACACACACACACACACACACACACACACACACACACACACACACACACAGCGTTCAATCCATATTTTTTCAGAATTTGTTTGCAAACTTATTTTAGTAAAGTATTTGTCTTTCCATTTCATAACAAATGGGGCAATATCATTCTTTCTGATGGAAGCATAGAATTCCATTGTGTATATATACCACATTTTCTTGATCCATTCATCTACTGAGGGGCAATTGGGTTGGTGCCATATCTTAGTTATGGTAAATAATGCTGCAATAAACATAGTCGTGCTGGTAGCGTTAGTGTGGTCTTGTTTGTGAACATTTGGGTAAATGCCCAAAAGTGGGATTGCTGGGTGATTGGTGAGCTATATGTGGAGTGTTTGGAGGAAGCCCCATACTACTTTCCTAAGTGAAGTAAGCCAGGCCCAAAGAACCTTAGGTCGTATGGTTTCCCTCATTTGCAATAACTAGTATATTTCTGAGACAAACACTATCAGATAACTTGATATTAGGCAAAATGTACCCCAAGATAAGGACCCAAGTGTTTTTTCTTTCTTGCTATTGTTTCTAACATATTTATAAGGTGATTTTTTTTGTTGCTTTGTATGCTCCTCTCCCACGGTATAATCCCTGTTTTAATTGTATTTGTTGTTGGTATAATTTGGGGAGGGGAAGGGAAAACAAAATAAATTGTTTAAATAGGTGAACCCATTGTAAAAATGTAATGTCCAAATGCTATGTCGAGAACCGAACTTTACAACTTTGGTGGGGGTGGGGGCATGGGTGGGGGGTTCGGTGGGAGTGTATTTGTGGAGATGGGAGGACAGGGATGGTAAGGACAAACAAAGAAGGAGGCTATAATGCTTAATAAGAAATGTACTCATTATCTTGCTCAGGTAATTTTAACACCTCTGTACGGTATTTTGACAAAAAATTAATTTAAAAAGGAAAGTATTTAATATATATGGATACACATCTGTGTGTATATAAGTGTAAACCAACTTAATAGATGCTGCACTATAACTTGAAAAACAAGATATATTGTAACCCCACATATCAACTCCATAGATCTAGTAATAATGTGATTCTATGTTTAAAATATTTATAAACCTACACCTTTAAACTAACCTATGTATATCATGATAAAAATTTATCAAGTAGAAGCAAGAGATAGAATTGTTATGGGAAGAAGTTTTTTGGAGGTTGGGAGAGAGGGAGTACTGCAGAATGAATCTCAGGTCCTTGAGCTTTCTAGGCAAGTACTCTGGCACTTGAGCCATGCCTTCAGCCTAAATATATGCAACCAGTTTTTAAAAACTGAAATAAGAATAAACAAACATATCTATTATTGTTGGTTATATTGATAATGGCAATTCTTACTGGGGTAACTTGGAATCTCAATATTGTCTTGATTTGCATTTCTTTTATGGCTAGAGATGTTGCACCGTTCTTCATGTGTCGACTGGCCATTCTTATTTCTTCTTGGAGAAGCCTATCTTTAAGTCTTCACTACACTTATTAATTGCTGTTTCTGTAAGAATTTGTTTTTGGGAGGTTTACTTTTTTGAGCTCTAAGTATATTTTAGATAAGAGAACCTTGTTGGATGCATAGTTAGATCAACTCCCTTGCTGTGGGCTTTCTATTTATCTTGTTAGCTATGTCCTTTGCCATGCTGAAAATCGTTTGATGCAATTCCATTTATCCAGGCTTTCTTTGATTTGTTGTGGTTCTGGATCTTAGGAAGCTTCTTTTTATATATTTGCTATTTTTGCAGAAGTGATATATGGGGGGTTTACAATTACATGAATCAGGTAATGAGTACGATTCTTTTTGAACCATGTCTCCTTTCGTTTGTCCACTCCCAGTTTTTCCTTCCTATTCTCATCCACAGATGTATATTTCATTTTCCACATAGTGTCTAGTGAGTACCACTGTCATATTTTTTCACTTTTTATTCCATCTTTTCTGTGCCTATTCCATCCATGCCCTAGTGCCCTAGTGTATCCTCTGTCTGGGATGTGGTCAAAAGGCAATGCTACTACACCATTGGTGGGAATGTAAACTTACTCAACCACTCTGTAAAGTAGTATGGAGGTTTCTCAAAAGAATATACACAGAGCTCCCCTATGATCCAGCAATCCCACTCCTGGACATTTATCCAATTGTCCATTAACTAGGCCCCACTAAAGCTATCAGCACAAGCTTGTTCATTTCAGTTTTTGTTTTTTACAATAGCCAATATATAGAATCAAACAAGTTGCCCCTCAGTGGATGAATGGATCAAGAAAATGTGGTATGTATATATAATGGAATTCTATGCTTTCACCAGAAAAAATGATATTGCACCATTCATAAGGAAATTGAAACACTTGGGGAAATTATATTAATTGACGTAAGCAGCCATACCCAAAGAAATACAGGTTGCATAGTTTTCCTCATTTGTGGTAACTAGAATATGCCTATAATTTTAAAAGTAAACACAATAGCTGGTAAAAGAAAAAAATAATAGAGGAAGGAAGTTGGGAGGGAAAAACAGAAAATGAGGAAAGAGGTGACACTGTTCAAAAAAGATACTCAGTACCTAACTTATGTAACTGTAACCTCTGTGTAAATCACCTACACAATAAAAATTTTAAAAAAGAAACAAAAAGAATACACAAACACAAATATTTCAATATAGTAGTAGAATGGAGGAAAATGATGAAAGGAGTTTCTGATCAAGAAACATCAGATATTAAGTGCTTAAATTGTAACCCCTTTGTACAACCATTTGAAGTTTAGAAAGAATAAGTGAATTTAAAAAAAAACTCAATAATTTTTTTTGTGAATCTATAGTTATTACTTGTAGATATACATAATCACTAATTTTATGTATTGAAATATTTATGTCTTCTCTTTTCTTTTTTCTTTTTTTTTTGAGGGGGGGCCCCAGTCGTAGGGCCTGAACTCTGGGCCTGGGCGCTCTCCTTCAGCAGCTTTTCAGCTCAAGGCTAGTATTCTACCACTTGATCCACAGCACCACTTCTGTTTTTTTTCTATTTATATGGTGCTGCAGGATCGAACTCAGGGCCTCATGCATGCAAGGTAAGCGCTCTACCACTGAGCCACCTTCCCAGCCCCTCTTTTATTTTTTTTTAATATCTTTTTACTTCTGTATTAATAATAACAATTATGGCAATTTAGGATAATTTATTTCTTCCAAAATTTTAATATTAAAGTTTTTTTTGATTTAGTACTACATTTGTTTTCTCAGTGTTTTTAAAATCAGATCTACATAACTTTCCAATATTCTTACTAATATTTAGTCACACATATCTCATTCATAACTTAATTCTAGCATACATAAATTTGGATGCATTAGAGATATTTTATTGACCATTTTCTTAGTTTGCAAACTACTACTTACTTTTGTTTGTCTCAAACCCTAAATGCCAAGTAATTAGAAGGCAACTTTCACATTTTGAACATACGTATTTATTTTTATTTTGTTAATTTTTTCCTTATCTCAATCTTTTGCCTCATGTCACTTTATTTTCTTGTGAGGAATAGGGTTAGCATATTCCTTCAGAGAGAGAATTTTGGTGTGAAATGTTCTCAATTTTAATTCTTTACATATTTTACTTTTTTGTCTTCCTTTTTCATTGTCAAGGTGGTGTACAGAGAAGTTAGTTATGTAAATAAGAAAATAAGTATATTTCTTGTCAACTTGTTACCCCTTCCCTCATTTTTTTCCTACATCCCACCTCAACCCTTCCCCCTGAAGTTGTATAGATCATTGTTTACATATTTTAAATCTTTGTATTTGTATGGCAGTTTAATAAGAAAAAGAAACCCAGATTTGGGTTGATGGTTGATAAGTACTTTAAACATATTGCTTTATTGTCATTGAAAAAAGTTCTTCCTGTGCCAAGCATTCATCTCAGGGTCTTATACATGCTTGGCTTCTCTGGCTGCTGCTCTCCTACTTAAATCATGCCTCCAGACAAGCCGTTTGTTGGTTTCTTGGAGAAGACTCCTTACAGCATTTTTTGTGTCCTTGCTGGCTTCAAACTCTGATCTTCTAGATTCCAGACTCTTGCTCCACTTGGATTACAGGTGATACCCTCTGGTGTTGCATGTGTCTAGCACCTTATATATGTTCCTTTATTGTTGAAAAGTTGGTGGCTTATTATTCTTTTTTTTTAATTTAATTTAATTTTATTTGAGAACATACTGTACAGAGGGGCTACAATTACATGGGCAGGATAATGCATAAATTTCTTACCAAGCATTGTAGCCTCCTCCTTTGTTTACCCTTCACCTCCCTTCCCAGCCTCCCCCTTCCCCGCACCCAATTATACCCCCTCCCCCCCCCACACCGACATTGTAAAGCTGGTTTTGACATGACATTTTGTACTTCTCATTGTTGCAACAGGTCCACCTGAATCCTTAAACGACTTGTTTGTCCCCATCTCCTCCACATGTTATACTGACATCAAATATAGTGAAAGCGGGGGTTACACTGTGGGGGAGGGACATACAAAGCAACAAAGAAATAATCTTATAAATGCGTTAGAATCACATGCATGAAAGAAACGAAAATTATTCTAAACTTCTGTATTCATCTTATTACAGGTAATGTCAAGAAGTTAGAAATTATGCATGTTATGTTTTATCTTAATAAACGAATACTGACACCATACCATCCATTATTCCTTTATTTTTGCTTTCTTTATTTCTTCTGCATATTTGAACCTATACAAATCCATTCCATTCAATTCCCTTCCTACATGTTATTTTTACAACATTTTTAATTTATTGTTAGCAGTTAAACGTTTTGTGAATTTTTATTTCAATATTTTCCCTATATTTTAAATTAATTTTAGTTGGAGTGATTTTTGAAATACTAGCCTTCACATTACTAGAAACCCAGTTACAGATAAACCTATATATAAAACATGCTCTTAGTGTTGTCTTTATATAGTCAAGATTTTTGTAATGGGTATTTGAGGCTCTAATAAAGACATTAAATGTTGAAATAAACTGGGAATAATATAAAATGCTATTTAATGAAATTTCTGTCTTGCCTCTACCAGTAACTAATATGTTTTGTCTAAATAAACTCCCACATGGTATAAACCCTGTTTTCATGGTATTTGATGTTGGTATAATTTGGCGAGAGGAAAGGGAAAAACAAAATGTTTAAATAGGGATACAGGTTGACCCATTGTAAGAATGAGACATAGAAGACACTATGTTGAAAAACGAACTTTACAATGTAGGCTTGGGGTGGGTTGCTGTAGATATGGGGTGGGAGGGAAGGGATGGTACGGGAGAACAAAGGAGGAGGCAACAATTCTTGATAAAAAATGTACTCATTACCTTACTCATGTAACTGTAACCCCTCTGTACAGTATTTTCACAATAAAAAAATTAAGAAAAAGCATTGTAAGTTTTACATTCTTTTGCTAAGGCTTTCAAATGAAATACCACACACAAGGTGAACTATAAAAGAATTATTTATTTATTCTCACACTTAGAGGCTAGAAGTCAAGCTGGTGCTGGTGTTGGAAGCATCCTCCCCTCCGTTCCATGGGGGTACTGTCTCCGCCCTTGAACTTGTTTTCTTGATACTGTTCTTCTTTAGGCTTATTTCTCTATTACATTTCCTTGTCAATAAAGGATCATAGTTCATTTTCACTGTGCTATCCAATAATGGCCTCATTTTAACTTTTTTCTTGGTGCAAAATCTATATTTTAAGTATTATATTCCTGGGTATGAGGGATAACGGCTGAAAAAGTAAAGTTGGGGGAGGGGCACACTTCAGCCCAGGCACAGATATAGGTTCTTTGGATGCCATCACTTGCATTCATAAACTTACTCTCACAGTAATTTTCATGGGATCTCACATACTTGAATTTGTATTTATTCCACTGTAATTTAATTGATAGCTATCTGTGTGATGTCACTTTGTAAAAATACAGTGATTAATGTAAAAATGTAGAGGGTAAGAAAGGAAAAAATGTAAGAAAGAGAAAACAAAATTTTCCTGGCTAAGGATACAAATGTTTCGCATAATGTATCAATGTCATAACCATTGACTCTTGTCAGTACTTGCAAGTTTTGTTGTCTGTGTGCTGATTGTAAAACAAATCTTCCACGTTTTGAACTTTTTAAAATCATTTTGGGCAATTAAACCCACCAAAACCCAGAAACAAGACCAAAATATGAAGTACTTTATTTGCATATCCAGATTTCCAATTATGTGCCTAGTAATATGCAAATAAGCCTTACTTCCTCTTGAATAAGAATTTGATGGTTGCAATCCATCTCCCCAAATTATATGCCTAATGATTTTTAGAATTTTTGAGAACTACTGTGAAATCCCAAATGCTCATATGAAACTATACTAGAATCAAGAAATATTTGCTCATTGTCATCCAACAACCTTATTTTGCTATATTTATGCATGCACATGCATGAACATATAGGTACATGTGTGAATGATCATTCTCATAATACCTAGATAGTACATAAACATGTTATCACAAAATCTAGATAATTCAAACTACAATTCATTTAGAAATAATGGTTAGTATGCTGACAAATGATGTGATTATGACTTGAATTATTGTACCTTGTACTCAAATACTATAAGAAGAAAAGATAATGTGTCTGATAGATATTTCCTATTCAATTGTTCTTTAGTAGAACATAAAATTTCTTTGCAACCTATTCGAAATTTGTTACTTTTATCCTTCTAGGCACTGGATACTCAAGAGATTGAGAGCTCACAAAGAAGTTCTAAGCCAGCCAGGCAGACGAATCCAAGTGACTCTTGTCTACAAGTAATAAACAAAATTCAGGAGTGGATTCCTGAGTTAAGTGGTATAGCATAAGTTGTGAGTGGTAAAATACAAGTGAGACTGGAATCCTGAGTTCAAGTCCAGTAATAATTTTTATGACTATCATACCTAACAACCATTATTTACATAAATGTATAGACTAGTTTATTAATTTTTATGTCCAAGATCAGGACTGTCATTGGCTGGAACTTTAATAATTGAGCCACCTCTCCAAAGCCTAGTGTATTAATTTTGATAAACATTTTAAAGATATTTTGTTGTCTGTGCATTGATTGGAAAAGAAATTTTCTGTGTTTTCAACCTTTTAAAATCTTTCAGGGCAATTAAACCCACCAAATCCCAGAAATCTCACCAGAACTTGGAGTGCTTTATTTGCATATCCAAATTTCCAATCATGTCCCTAGTAATATGCAATAAGCCTTATTTCCTCTTGAATAAGAATTTGATGACTGCAATCCTTCACCCCAAATTATGAGCCTTATGATTTTTGAATAAGATTTTTTTTATTCTCATGTGTCAATACTCTAATGTTTTGCACTAGTTTCCTATTGGATAATTTCATTTATGAATTGTGTGGCTAAGGATTACTGTTTTATCCTAAATTGACATAATGTGGCAAAATTATAATGACATACAAAACATACATTCTGAAAAGCTCATTAGGGCTGGGTAATTATAGCTACTTAGGGGTTGAGGTCTGCAGGGTGGTGATTTAATTGCAACTAAACAGAAATCCTCCAAAAAGCGACAAAATATCATCTAATATAATCTACTACATGCTGAATATATTTGTATATGTGATCACAAATGTTATCCTATATACTGTTTTAATAAGTAATAGTATTCCCATTAAAAAGTAATGCTTGCCAAAGAGAATTAAGTTCCCCATTAAATCAGTGTATAAATAAATGACAGACCAGAAAGTCATCAGATTTGAGACCCATTGTTAGCATTTCAAAGCACAAAACTATTCAGTGGACTTTATGGTTCCATTAATGTAGTTGGATACTGAGTTTGAAATAATTCCATGGATGCTCTTTTCCTCCCATTAATAATCAAAATGGCTGTACAGCACTTTCAATGAGTAACCAGAGGATTTCACTCCGTGCTGTGAGGTCCATTCATTGCTTAGTCACTTTTGTAATTTAAACATATTTTAACTGTGTAGTCATATTATTGGAATATATGTAATTGACTGTAATGAATAAATATATAACTCTATAAATAACAATGTTGATTTTGTATTTTTTAAAGCTTGAGTGAATGTACTTCAAAAATGTATGGATGACAATGAAATGGTTCAATGGTAGATGAAGATTTAAAAGTCTTATAATAATAAAATACTCAGATAAATGTGACATTGAGAAAAATATTGTGGATTCCAGAACAACAGCACATAAGTTACAGCACAGATGTGTCTTGGGAAACCATAGCAGATTCATATACAATGAATTTATTGTCTGCAAAAATAAACAAAAGGGGATAGTGGCATAAAAAGTTAGTACTTTTTATATGTTATACAGTTGACTAATTCTGTTAGATTCAATGAATATTTCTAGGAGACTAGTTAGTTGTTTTGCTTTTTGTGGTGTTTGCCAGTATTGAGACTTGAATTCAGGGACTCATGTTGTATATTGTCACTCATGCAGGTGCTCTACCTCGAGCTACAAACTTTCAGCTCTTTGGTAAGAATATTTCTTGGATTTTTCTACTCAGACTGGCTTCAAACCAAGATCCCAAAATCTCAGCCTCCTCAGTATCCAGGCTTAGAGGGAGCATGAGCCATTGACACCTGGCTTTGGAACTTAAAACATTAAAATAGAAATAAGGTTTTGCATTCATTGTTTGCATTCATTGGATTCATAGTGACAATATCCTACTTGAATTCAGTTCAACCAGTATGTAGTACATATTTACCTGAAAAATGTGAGTAATTCAAAGCCAGGAAAAAATTATTTAAGGACATAAAACTTTTGCTAATTTCATATTGTAAAGAGACAGAAATACTGCATGCACTATGATTTAATAAGCTATGCTACACACTGAAATTGCTAACTGATGAATCATGTGAGGATCACAAACCAACTGGTAGGTGTAGATAGACTTCCTGGATAGAATTCATTTTCCAGAAATGAGAGACCAGATGCAGAAGATATATTGTTTAAACAAGACACAGAAATTTTACTTTTATGAAATTATATTGAATCTGGCATTTTGTACAAATTATTAACTTATAGTTGAGGAATTTAGTATTGGAACATTATAAGAAATGTCCATTAGAAGATTCTATTAGAGAAATGCTATTGTGAGTCTGTGGGCATCAGTTTATAGTCACGTTTGTTTCAGAAGACCTATTAAATTAACTTTTGAATGATGTAACTAAAGGCAAGCAATACTTTATATAGCTCAACTGGAACACAAATGCTCACTTAAGCTGAGATCTAGAAATGAACTTTTGGATGAACTGTATAACTCCTTGCTAGAATAAACAATTGGTACTGAGTTAGTGAAGAGAACCCTGTATATTTCTGGCAAACTAATAAAGATAAAGCTTTTTTTATTGTCTGTAAGTAGTTGTACAAAGGCAGTTCAACTCAACATGTCAGTCTATGAGTATAATACATCTTGATTAATGTCACTCCTTCCACCATTCCCACTCCCATCTCTCCCAAATCTACCCACTCCTCAGATTATATGATTTCATTTTCATAATGTGCATTGAATATAATGACTATATCCATTGACCCTTCCTCTTTCCATTTATCTGCCACTGCCTTTGACTAATTCCTCCTGACACCCTACAAAACTGGTTCCTAGGCTTTCTGGTTTTCATTTTGTGAAACTGTTTGCTAGTCTTCCAAGCAGTTACATCACTACAATCCTCCCCAAGGATTCTTTTCTTTAGACAATTTATTTTTTGTTTATGTTACATGACTCCTACGTGTTTTTGAATATGTTTATAATTTAATTTATAAACACATGAGAAAAAGCATTCGGTCCTTGGCTGTCTGAGCTGGTTTTACTTTGCTTAACATGATGTTTTTCAGATTCAATCATTTCTTTCCAGTAGTTGACAAAATTCCATTGAAACTATGCACCACAGTTTTTTGCTTCCACTCATCCATTTAAAGACATTTGTGCTATTTGCATAACTTGGCTATAGTGAATAATGAGCAATGAATATGGTTGTATGTACCTTGGCTGTGTATTGGCTTGTAATATTCTGGGTAGATGACCAAGAGTAGTATAGCTGGATTGTAGGGGGAGCCTATGTTTCTTTCTTTTTCTTTTTCTTTTTTTGAAGAATCTCCAAAAGTGCTTTCCAAAGTGGTTTTGCTAATTTACATTCTTCCCAACAGTGTATTAGGCTTCAAGCTCTCACATGACCTTTCATTCAAAGCCACCAAAGCCACACTTCCTCTTCCACCTTAGTTAATTATAACTAAGAGACCCATGCATATTTTGCCTGACTTTGAACCTATTTCCTCGGATCTCAGCCTTCTGAATAGCTATAATTATAGGGATCAACCCCAGCACCTGACTAATATCCATTTATTTGCACCATAGTACTCAATATTTATTAAATACACATAAATCATATGTCTGTAGAAAAATCTATTTTCAAAATAACAGCAGTATCTACAGTGTAATTTAACATTTTATAAACCAAATGCTAACCATATGTTCTATAAACAATAAACAGTTACAAAGTGAAGAAATATTACTTTAAACAATTTATTTAATTCTTTCATTTTTTACAAGAAAATACACTATATCTTCTTAAGTTGTTCGTTAGCATAATACATCATTGCAAACGTTTATTCAGAAATGACTTATCCTAGTCAACATTATTGATGTGCCTTACATACTAGTTTTCATCTCTTATTTTGCAAGAAGAAATCCTGTAACTGAGTGACTTTATGTTAAAAGAATCTGTTTGTCAGTGGAGAACCAAAGCTTCTGGTTGAAATATATGAAGGAGACAATAATCAAAGGAAAAATTGAAAGAGAACTTTTTAGAATATGAGGATGTATGTAAAGTCGATATTTTAAATAAACACATCATCTAATATTTTAAAATTTTATTTATTTTGATATCTTTTACTAGCATAGATGAATAGTTAAATGTAATATAATTGTCATGATTCTGCAGGTGAGTGTGGATATTGTGGTTTGAAGAAATTAATAAAAGTTATCATCTATTCTCTTCATTCTAAACATTAACACTGTAGATATTCCACCATCTAAAATAGAATATGCTCAAAGAACATCTAAACTAAGTTTGCTTGTCAAATTAGTATCTAAGAGAAATCTAACAGCAATCTCATTAAGGAGATCATTTAGGACATGATTAAGAAACGTGTTAAGAATGGAGCTGGGAGGTAGTTCAGTGGCAAAGTGTTTGCCTAGCAAGGGCAATGTCCTTGGTTCAATCCCCAGTATCAAACAAGAAAAAGCCAAAAAATATATAGCTAGCCAGGTGCTGGTGGCCCATTCCTGTAATCCTAACTCTTCAGGAGGCTGAGATATGAGGATTCAATTCAAAGCCAGACCACACAAGAAAAGTCCAGGAGACTCATAATTCCAATTAACCACCACAATCAGAGCTGTGGCTTAAAGTCATAGAGATGTAGCCTTGAGCAAAATTGGTCAGGGACAGTGCCCAGTCCTGAGTTCAAGTCCCACAACCAAAAGAAAAAAAAGTTTGGAGAATATTCTTCATAGAGCAACTCACTCAAAGTGTAGCTCTACACATTGTATGTTTACTTGTACATCACATACATTGACTGATCTGCATTAACTTCAGAAACAAAGATTGAGAATTTGATTAAAGTATAAAGATTATTGGTATTCAAACCTGCTCTTTGCAGTTTGACCATTGACAGCTGGTTCTCTTGGCTTTGCTTCTAATTTAAGCTATTCAGGAGTCTGAATTCCATACAATCATAGTTCAAACAAGTCTTGAGAGGAAAGTCCATGATACTCTGTCACCAAAAGGACCAACAAAAAAGCCAGGTTGGAGTGTGATTTAAGTGGTAAAGTACACTGTACAAATAAGCCAAGACATTAAGAAGAATTGAGCTCAAATATCAATATAAATAACACTCCCCCCACATGCAATACAAATAGAAATAATTAATATATGACACTGCCATGCTGTAGTACAGGGTCCTTACACTTATATCCAGTGTTCCTGCTGATTAACAGTCTCCAGTACAGTCTTAACCCAAGCACTTCAACATAGAAAAATAAACAAAAAATAAATAAACAAAACTCCAGTACTTAATATAAATCTAACAGGTAGATTTTCTAAGAGATTATATATTCCAGAAGCAATATATCCACAACAAAATAGTACATTGTAACACTCAGGCAAAAATTATGGGAAAACAATGCAACAAGAGCCGAATGAATTATGAAGATAAGCTATAAAACACAAACAATTGAATGTGCACAAAAACAACAGAGAGGGTGATTAAAGGTGAGAATCACAGGGAAAACATCTGAAAAATTTTCAAATTTGGTCAGAGATGTTAAGTCTCACCTGGAAAAACTAACTACAAATACCATAAAATAAAATATATTAAAGCTATAGTTTGTTCTTCATAATCTAATCACTAATTTGCAAAGACAAATAGGGCATCCTAAAATGGTCAGTTTGAGGTGCACATTTATTTCAAAGGATAAAGACCATAATATCTCAAAGCACTTTTTAGACAGGATGAAAACAGAGGAAAGACAATGGCTACAATTGTAACCTTCTATTACCATCCTTAAAACTAAAATACATAGACATATCAGGAAAAACAGAGAAATCATCAGTAGTCAAATGTTAGTAAAAGTAGTTAAGGATACAGGAGCAAAGTTGTCCAAGCAGAAAACAGAGAAGGGAAGAAAAAACACGTAAGAAATTAAATTTAAAGGAAAATTAATTGTAAAAATTAATGATCACAATGTGTATGGAAGCTTAAAATATATTTAAAGTTTTAAGACATCGACACAAGTTCCAAAACTCAAGACAATAAAATAGAACTATTAAATGAAGCAAGTATGCTTCTAAATAAATTGTTATACATGTTGCTAATTGACACTATTTATTGTGACTTGGCAAGTGTCTTCCTGAAAAAAAATGCTGGAAGAAAAAACATAATTTTAATGTAATGTTACATTTAGCTATTCAGAAATTATATAGGGAATTTTAATTATGGTCTCAAATCAATGGGAAATATCATATATCAGAATGGGTAGATATTCTAAGATAATGTGTCCATACATCTATGTAAATGTGTTTTTATTGTATAGTTCTGCGTTTTTTCAGCAAAGACAAATGTCCTTAATAATAAACACATTTTATTAGTGCTGTGTAGTAGAATGCATGAAAATTTAATTTGAAATGATTTATGTTTCTCAAGCAGCCTTCACAATGGCTTGTCCCTCTTTAGTCACAGCAGGGTATACTTATGAACCTGTATATTTTATAGTCAGAGAGCTTTACATGAATTGTTGAAAGGCCAATAGTCTGGCAAAGTCTATGTATCTAATTGAACATTCTCTGCACTATTTTAGCATATTTATTTCTGTTTTGTTTTAGAGTTCTCTAAGAGTCCAATTTTTATAAACCAAGAATTGAGTTATTTTCTTTTACAATTATAACTAAAGAATCAAAGCCTTTGTCAATCGACTTATTTCCAATGTGAAAAATGAATCATAATAATTAATTCGCTTTAAACCACATAGATTGTGTAACTTAAACTACACACATTAGAACCCATACCACATTTCTTCCATATTTATTTGCATTTAACAATGAGATGACTCTGTTTTCAATATGGAGACAATTATATTCTCTGAACAACCATTGTACAATTTGACCCTATTGTACAACTGTGCATCTTAAAATGAAACATTTCTAAAACCTAAAACATTTCTTATTTACTTTGCGTTTTGAAACTTTTATATATATTCATATTTTAAAACACATTTATGTAATTTTTTTGTGTGTGGATGAGTGACAGATTTGATAGTCGAATGGTTAATACAAGACAACCAAGGAATAACATAATTATTGAGATATGCAGTTGTTAAATCTATGTCTCCTAGGCTGCTACAGAAACATGATCCAGTTTCCATAAGGATTTATGACATGAGTGAGTGAGTGATCTGTCAGATGAACAAATACAGGTTCAAAACAAATACAGGTTCCTAAACCTAAACTTAGTTTGAATATAGAATGTGATTATTTCAACTGCACCATGGAGTGCATAAGATTTAGCACAAATTAAGTGAGATTCTGGGAAAAGAAATGTGAAGGGAATAAAAAGATGGAGGCTGCAATGCTTGATAAGAAATGTACTCATTATCTTGCCCATCTAATTGTAACCCCTCTGTACAGTATGTTCACAAAAAATTAAAATTAAAATTAAAAATTAAAAAAAAGAAATGCAAGCTTACTAAACTGGTCTTAAATGTTTTGAAAGAGCTATATTCTACCTTCAATTTTATAAGGTTTCAAAATTTAAGAAATTAATTACTTAACCAGGTAATTAGTTAGTTAACTAATTGTCTGTTCATGCCAGTAGTAGAGATTCTTGAAGTCAGGGCCTCACACTCTCATTTGGCATTTTCATTCTATTTGACACTTTACCACTTGAGCCACAGCTCTATCGTAACTTGGGATTTTGTTGTGGATAAGGGAGAATGGTCCAGGGTAAAATTTCCTGCACAGTGTAAGATTATTCTGTAGATTGGATCTCTCACTAGTTCCAGAAAGGTTCTCAAACCTACTTATCCTCTCTGTTAGAAACAGAGAATAAAACAGAAATATACAAACTGGGCACCTGCGGCTTATGCTTGTAATCCTAGCTACTCTGGAGGCTGAGATATAAGCATCGTGGTTGGAAGCCTTCCAGTGCAGAAAAGTCCATGAGACACATCTCTTATCTCCCTTTAACCACCAAAACCCAGAAGTGGCACTGTAGTCAATGTAGTAGAAGGCTAGCCTGGAGTGAAAGAGGTCAGAGATAGTAGCGTAGGCCCTGAGTTAAAACCCTATGACTGACAGGAAAAGGGTAAATTATAATAGAAAAAATAGAGTGAAAATTATATATATGCAAACAGAGAAATGGAGAGAGCGAGAAAGACAGCAAGAATGCATGACAATAGCCATTGATTATTAAATATACATAGAAAAATATATATTTACTCATATCTATAAATAACATTTCAGTACCTAATTTTAGATTTTATTCTCTGATCTTGGAAAATGGCTTACTCATAAGTCTCAGTCCTACTCATAAAGAAATAGTGGCAAAAATGACTTAATTCTGTGAAGACAAATTAAACTTCATTTGTAAAAAAATGTCATGAATCCAGAAATGCATACTACTTCTATCCAACTCACTGCTAAGTGTTGCCAAGGAAAAGAGGTTTAATCAATTTAGCACACTATAGCTGTGGTGGTCATGAGTGGTTACTTATCACCAATCCTAGTTTTATTCTTCCCTTCTAACAAAATGCTTCAATCAACAAAACCACTTGAATATGGCACATAAAACACATGCTTTGAATTGATCTAGGGCACACAAAAATCACTCTAAATAATAGACAAAAAATAGAAACGACTCTAGAGAAAAAGACTTCATAAATGAATATCTATAAAATCAGTAAAACATATTGTATATGAGAAATAAATTATGATATTGAATAAATGTGGTGTTTAAATTTTGAGGTCCAAGTTCCGGGAAGATGGCGGAGGAGAAGCTGGAATCTGAACAAGCTCTCGCATAGAAAGCAGCTTTAGAGTTCCAGTGAACAGTCCTAAGCCAGAGAATCACACCAAGTGTGCCATCACAGGACAGAGAGTTAGACAAGAGAGGGAAGCCAAGGCAAAAAGAAACACTTGAGTGCTCACCAGCAGCCGCGGCGGCGGCGGCAGCAGGGTTGCAAGCGGCGGAGACTGCAGCCGGGGGGCCATACCTGAGCGCTTACACAGAGAGTCCGGGACGAAGGAGCCAGACGCAGTGGGCGAGCGGATTCTACTCAACACCAGCAAGAACCAACAAAGAGCGGACATCTTCATCCTGCAGCTTGCAGACCAGAAATGACCCAGGATCCAAGACTCGGCGTGAGTAGAAGCCCCACGTCCTCACTCCTTCTCAGAGAGCAGAGGAGGGAAGGCCACCCCTCCCCCCCCAGCACCTGTGATCTCCATATTGGATACCGACAAAGCCCGGAGGAGCTGCCAGCTCCAACCCAGGCCTTGGAATAAAACGAGTCATTTAGCAGGTCACAAGAACTTAACGGCAAAGTGATCTGCCAAACTCGGCTCCATCCAGGGAAAAGTCCCCCAGCTCAGGCGCCAGCCATTGGAGTGGCTTCCCTCACTGGGTAACCAGAGCCAGAGGCTGCCCCTCCTTCTAGCAGCCTCAACAATCAATTGAAAAACAGAATCCCTGAGAACGGCTCCAGGCTGGGCTCTGGGAGATTTTCTTTTTGCACAGAACAGCCCCAGGAAAAAGCTACTGATTGTTGAAAGGCCTCAACTCTACCCAAAACCTAGCCTCACCACTGCATCCCCCTCTTTTGTGATTCTCAAAGCAGATCACCCTCCTAGAAAACTAACCTGGGAGGGGGATCTCAAAATCTTGGGTAAAGCAGAGCATTTTTCTGCCTCTTCCAACAAACCGACTAAAGAAACCAATCAAGCCACAGGACCTCAAGCTGACCAGAGACTCCAACAAAAGGCTGTTTACAGACAAAAGGGAGATACAGGATTCTTCCCACCCCTCCCAAAAAACAAATCAAATGACTTTTTTTTTCTTCTTCTTGTTTTTTCTCTTTTTTATTTTCTTTTTTTCTTATTCTTTTCTTTTTTTTGTTTGTTTTTTGTTTTTGGTTACCTTATATATATATAATTTTTTTCTCTTTTAAAACTTTTATTAATCTTTAATTTTTGCCTCTTCAGAAAAAATAATTGATTTCCAGTAACTTTTTTTTCTCCTCTTATAATTTTTATTTTAGGAATATGTAAATGAGAGTTTTCCTTTCTTATCTTATCTTCTTTCTCTTTTTCTTTCTTTCATAATTTTCTTTTTGTTTTTTGTCTAGCTCTACTGAACTTCTGATCTTTTCTTCTCCCTTTCCCATCCTTAAAGTTTTTCACATCTCCTCAATGTCCCTCCCTTTCTCACAACATATTCACATTCCTCTCTAAATAGATGGTCTTTTAATCTCTACAATAACATTAATTTTTACGTTTCTATTCTTTTTCTGGTCTCTTTTCATTCCCCTATCCTTCTCTTCTTTTTCTCTCTCTCTCTACTTGCATCCTACCCAACCCATTTTCTGCATTGTGATTAGGACATAGTTAACTCTCCCTGTGCCTCCCCACACCAATCTATTCCTATTTTTCACCCACATCTCTCCCTAATCCTAATAATTTCTGGTTTTCCAAATTCTTTTCTGCTGTTCGAAAGCCTTTAAAATATAGTTGTTTGATGTTGAATAGATGTATCTGTTGAACTAGATTGTATCTGTAGACTATTGACTGTACAAATGCAAACTTTGGTTGATGGTTGCCTTAAGATAGTGTTCTAGCACAAAACTGGTGCTATTTTCATCTCAAATGGGCAGAGTAAGCCGGAAAAACACAAGAAAAATGGCAAATTCGGGTTTCTCAATTCCCAATCTTGATAATCAGGGGTCATATCAGATAATGAACAATCCAGAGGAGAGTTCCCAAATAGCTCTACAAACACTGGTGGCAAACATGATAAATGAGAAGTTTGACAACTTACAAAGGACACTCTATGAGCGTGATAGGGAGAGAGAGGAGGCATCCCAGAAGTTTATACAGGAATATCATAAGCGTGAGGAAGCTACTCAAAAACTGATACAGGATTTGCGTGAACAACTTGAGAATACTCAAAGAGAAAGGGAGGAATGGCATGAGCAGGCTGAGAATACTCAAAGAGAACTGCAGGAATCCCACGAACGTGAGGAAGATAAACAAAGAGTAATACAGTAATTGAGAGAACAGGTAGAGAACACACAAAGATCACTAAAGGCATCCATAGAATCCATTAACAAAGAGCTGAAGGAAGTCAGGGAGACCAAAAAGGGAATGCTGAATGGAACGCAACAGAAGGAATGGGAGTCCAAAGAAACCATATCCAATCAACTAAGTGATTTGAGGACAAACACTGAACACCAAATTAAGGAAGTAAAGAGATTCATACAAGACCTAAAACAGAGCTTCAACAAAGAACTTGAAGCCATCAAAGCTGACCAATTAGAAGGAAAAGAGATTAAAAACAAAGTAGAGAGTCTTGACAGCAGGTTAGACCATGCAGAAAATCGAATCTCAGGGATTGAAGACAGCCTAGATATTATACAGAAAGAACATACAACCATCCAAGACAAGTCCAAGAAATATGATAGATCTATCCAACACCTGGAAGACACCATCAGAAGGCCTAACTTGAGGATAATGGGTGTAGAGGAGCACCTAGAAACAGAAGTTAATGGTCTAGGAAATTTGTTTAACAGGATCCTAGCAGAGAACTTCCCAAACATGCAAAAAGATAGGCCTATTCAGATACAAGAAGCCTTTAGAACCCCAAATAGACCAGACCAGAATAGGACATCCCACTGTCACATTATAATCCACACAGGATCAGCTCAGACCAAGGAAAAGATCCTTAAAGCTCTCAGGGAGAAAAGGGTAATCACCTATAAAGGGAAACGAATTAGAATCACGTCAGATTTCTCAGCAGAGACAATCAAAGCAAGAAGAGCCTGGAATGATGTATGCCATGCCCTAAAAACAAACAACTATCAACCAAGAATACTGTCCCCAGCTAAACACTCCTTCATAATTGAAGGCCAAATAAAAACCTTCCACAGCAAAGAAAAATTGAAACAATACATCTCCACCAAACCAGCCCTACAAAAGATTCTTAAAGATGTCCTACACATAGAAAACCAACAAGACCAAAATAAAGGCCAAAAAACTGCACCCAAACTGAGAATCCAAGAACCATAGGAAGAACCCAGTTATCCCAGCCCCCAAGAAGGTAGATAACATGGCAGGAGCTCCCAAATATCTCTCAGTCCTATCTCTTAACGTTAACGGACTGAACTCTCCAATTAAGCGACATAGACTGTCTAGTTGGATTAAAAAACAAGACCCTTCTATCTGCTGCCTGCAGGAGTCACATCTTGCCCGTAAAAACAAACACATTTTCAATGTAAAAGGCTGGAACAAAATCTACCAAGCAAACGGCCCTCATAAACAGGCGGGAGTTGCAATCCTAATATCAGATAAAATAGACTTCAAATTAAAAACCGTGAGAAGAGATAAAAAAGGTCGCTATATACTAATTAAAGGATCTCTCTTTCAGGAGGATATTACAATTCTAAATATCTATTCACCAAACAATGGAGCAGCCAAATTTATCAAAGAAACACTACTTTCCCTCAAATCCCATATAGATCCAAAGTCATTAATTGTTGGGGATTTTAACACACCACTCTCCCCACTAGACAGATCAACTCGGCAAAACTCAACAGAGAAACCGCAGATCTAAACAGCTGCATATATCAAATAGACATAACAGACATTTACCGAACATTTCACCCAGCAGCATCAGAATACAGGTTCTTCTCAGCACCACATGGAACGTTTTCTAATATAGACCACATTCTAGGCCACAAAGCAAACTTGTCTAAATTCAGAAACATTGAAGTTATACTCTGCATTCTCTCTGACCACAAGGGAATAAAATTAGAACTGAACACCAAAAGCAACCAAAGAAAGTCCGGTATCACATGGAGGCTAAACAACACACTGCTGAATCAAGAGTGGGTCATGGAAGAGATTAGAAAGGAAATTCAAATGTCCATGCTATTCAACAAAAATGAACCCACAAATTACCATCTCCTCTGGGACACAGCAAAGGCAGTACTCAGAGGCAAGTTTATAGTTCTGAGCTCCTACATCAACAAATTGGAGAGATCTGAAACTAGCAATTTAATGACACATCTAAACCTCCATGAAAAAGAGCAGCAAGATAAACCCCAATCCAGTATACGGGAAGAAATAGTCAAAATTAAATCAGAAATAAATGAATTAGAATCCAAAAAACTATAGAAAGAATCAACAAAACAAAGAGTTGGTTCTTTGAAAAACTTAACAAAATTGACAGACCCTTAGCAAATCTTATCAGAAAAAGAAGAGAACACACACAAATTAATAAACTCAGAGATGAAAATGGAAACATCCCCACGGAAACAACCAAGATTCAGAACTTTATAAGGGAATACTTCTCAAAACTTTATGCTAATAAGTTCGACAACTTGACAGAAATGGACCTCTTCCTAGCAAATATTGACATGCCAAAACTAAACCAAGATGAGTTAAACTATCTTACCAGGCCCATATCAAGCATTGAAATAGAAACAGCAATAAGAGACCTCCCAGCTAAGAAAAGTCCAGGACCAGATGGTTTTACAGCGGAATTTTACAAGGCTTTCAAAGCAGAGCTCACATCAATTCTCCTCCAACTCTTCAATGAAATTGAAAGAGAAAACTCACTACCGAACATATTCTATGAAGCCATCATAACCCTCATCCCAAAACCAGGCAGGGACTCATCAAAGAAAGAGAACTATAGACCCATTTCTTTGATGAACATTGATGCAAAACTTCTCAACAAAATTTTGGCCCATCGATTTCAACAATTCATCCAAAAAATCATACACCACGATCAAACAGGATTCATTTCAGGGATGCAAAGCTGGTTCAATATACGCAAATCAATTAATATTATCCATCACATCAACAGGAGCAAGGACAAGAACCACATGGTTATCTCAATAGACGCAGAAAAAGCATTCGACAAGATCCAACACCCCTTCATGATGAAGGTTTTGGAAAAATTAGGAATCCATGGAACATTCCTCAATACAATAAAGGCTGTCTATGACAAACCTACAGCCAGCCTTATACTCAATGGTGAAAAACTAAAGCCATTTCCTCTTAACTCAGGAACAAGACAAGGATGCCCACTCTCTCCACTTCTCTTCAATCTAGTATTAGAATGCCTAGCTACAGCAATAAGACAAGATGCAGACATAAAGGGGATCCAAATAGGGAAAGAAGAAATAAAACTCTCCCTCTTTGCAGATGACATGATCTTGTATTTAAAGAATCCCATAGACTCCACTCCCAAATTACTCAAAGTGATTCAAAACTTTGGCAAAGTAGCAGGTTATAAAATTAACCCCCAAAATCAATGGCTTTTCTGTATGCCAACAATGAGAAAAGTGTTGCTGAAATTAGGAAACAACTCCATTTGTAATAGCCCCACAAAAAATAACATACCTAGGAATTAATTTAACTAAAGAAGTGAAGGACCTCTCTGATGAAAACTTTAAAATCTTGAAAAAGGAAATCACCACAGAACTTAAAAAATGGCAAAACCTCCCATGCTCCTGGATTGGCAAGATTAACATCGTGAAAATGGCAATACTTCCCAAGGCTATCTACAAATTCAACGCAATACCTATCAAAATTCCACCCTCATTCTTCAAGGAAATAGAAGAGGCAATCCAAAAATTCATATGGAACAATAAAAGACCCCGAATAGCAAAAACACTTCTTAACGGAAAGAACACTCCTGGAGGAATATCAATACCAAATTTCAAACTCTACTATAAAGCCATAGTAATCAAAACAGCTTGGTATTGGCATAAAAACAGACCTCAGGACCAATGGAATAGAATTGAAAACCCAGAAATGAACCTACAGACCTATAGCCATCTAATCTTTGATAAGGAAGCTAAAACAATAGAATGGAAGAAAGACAGCCTCTTCAGTAAATGGTGCTGACAAAATTGGTTAACTACATGTAGAAAACTAAAGCTAGATCCTTATATATCACCCTGCACCAGAATCAACTCCAAATGGATCAAAGACCTTGAACTCAAAGCAGACACTCTGAAAACATTACAGGATGGAATAGGAGAAACCCTAGGTCTCCTTGGCTCAGGCCGAAATTTTCTGAATAGAGACCCAGAAACACAACAAATCAAAGAAAGGTTGGACAAATGGGATTGCATAAGGTTGCAGAGCTTCTGCAGGGCAAATGACATAGCTAGCAAGATCAATAGAAAGCCCACGGATTGGGAGAAGATCTTTACTAGCCATACAATGGACAAGGGTCTCATATCTAAAATATAATTGGAACTCAAAAAATTAAACCACCCAACAACAAATCCTCAAAGAAACAACTGCCCAATAAATAAGTCGGCAAACAACTTAAAGAGAAGCTTCTCTGAAGAAGAAAGAAGGATGACCAATAGACACATGAAGAAATGTTCAACATCCCTAGCCATAAAGAAATGCAAATCAAAACAACATTGAGATATCACCTCACTCCAGTTAGAACAGCAAAAATCAAGAACTCTAACAACAACAGATGCTGGAGGGGATGTGGACAGAAAGGAACCTTACTTCATTGTTGGTGGGAATGTAAACTTGTTCAACCACTTTGGAAAGCAGTATGGAGTTTCCTCAAAAGACTTCACATAGATCTCCCCTATGATCCAGCAATTGCACTTTTGGGCATTTACCCAAATGTATACAAACAAGACCACACTAAAGCTACCAGCACAACTATGTTTATTGCAGCATTATTTACCATAGCTAAGATATGTAACCAACCCAGATTCCCCTCAGTAGATGAATGGATCAAGAAAATGTGGTATATATACATAATGGAATTCTATGCCTCCATCAGAAAGAATGACATTTCCCCATTTGTTAGGAAATGGAAAGGCTGGGAAAAATTTATATTAAGTGAAGTAAGCCAGGCCCAAAGAAACATAGGTCCCATTGTTTCCCTTATTTGCAATATCTAGTATAGGTATGAGTCAAGCGGAAAAGGTCAGATAATGTGATGTTAGGAAAACGAACCCTTAAATATGTATTTTAATGTTTTCGTTTCTTTCATGCATGTGTTTCTAACGCATTTATAAGATTATTTCTTTGTTGCTTTATATGTCCCTCCCCCACAGTGTAACCCCCGCTTTCACTTTATTTGATGTCAGTATAACATGTGGAGGAGATGGGGACCAACAAGTCGTTTAAGGATTCAGGTGGACCTGTTGCAACAAGGAGAATTACAAAATGTCATGTCAAAGCAAGCTTTACAATGTCGGTGTGTGGGGGGGGGGAGGGGGGTATGATTGGGTGGCAGGGAAGGGGGAGGCTGGGAAGGGAAGTGAAGGGTAAACAAAGGAGGAGTCTGCAATGCTTGGTAAGAAAAGTATGCATTATCCTGCCAATGTAATTGTAACCCCTCTTTACAGTATGTTCTCAAATAAAATAAAATAAAATTTAAATTAAAAAAAAATTTTGAGGTCCAGTGCGAATGAAGTTCCTTAGGAGATTCAAGGCAGTTCCCAATGAGTAAGTGAGACCTGAGCAAGGAATTGAAGAATCAAAATTGGTATCTTGCCTGGGAGTTGATGATAAGTGGTAGTAGTCTACCCTACCAATGGTAAGGCCTTGCATGCAAGCCCCATTACTACCAAATTGATAGCTAGGATATGAATATTCTAAAAAGATGGGCTGGGAGACAGTGGAGGAGTATTGATCAGAAAACAACATTGAAGTTAGTTTCTTAAGTCATAAAATACAAGAATGAGAGAAAACATGTCAAAGAAGTACGGATGGATGTGAAACTCATGTTAAGATCAACTTACCTATAATTCTACATGCATGACAAGCCACAAAATAGATTTGAGTAGAAGAAAAAAATTAGCAGAATCACAACTTAGAAGTTTCTGTCTGTTCTGTTGAATTTATAAAAGTATGAGAAACAACAAAAAAGAACTTATTCAAGTCTATTGCAATAATTCAAGAAAGAAAGGTTCTGGTTTCAACATAAATGTAACACTACACGTGAGAGAAGTAATTAGACTTAGTGTACAGTTTGAAAAATATTGCCAAGAGGGTTTTTTATGGATTAGAAAAGAGGAAACGTTCCATTGTTTCTAGATTGGACTATTGAAATTCAGAGAGGATGAACCATGATACTCATTTGCAGATTTTAAGGCATTAATGAAATCAAACAGACTGCTTTCTTTCAAAATGTTGGACAAAATATTACGTTTTATTCTTATTCCTGCCAAGTTTATTTTGGACTACCATTATTTTCAGGTGAACTTAATCTTCAGTGATATATTTAAAAAAACAAAGTACATATAAGAATGAACTGTTTATTTTTTGTTACAATGAGAAATTAAATATCTATTTTCTGCTCAAGTAAACTTAGAATATGAGTTAATGTCTGATATATCATTAAGTAAAATTATCATTTATTTCTTTGCATTTGGGAAATAATAGCTCTCTTAACAGCAGTTTAATACATCATAAAGAAATGTAATAAGTAAAGACCCAATACCATAAAAAGTTTTAAGATGTCCTGAGATTATTTTCTTGACTATATACAATTTGACCATATGAATATTAGCATGGAATCTACTCTAATTCTTAAGTAATAGAACTTGTCATGGTCTGGAAACAATGAACTCTTCAATGTCTGTTTCTTAAACCACAGGCAAATAAAAGCACAGACTTTTATTTAAAAATCACCAAGGAATAAAGTTTAAAGTTTTGCAAAGATGATGCTTGTTGTAAATGAAAAAACACGTACATAATTGCCTGTGATTCATGAAGATAGCTGTAAATACAAGACATTGCCAATAAACCTTACAGTGGAAAAACAAAATATACGCAGTGATTGTGGTTTTTCTTTAAACTCCTTCCAAAGATAAATGAGATACAGTGGGAAGAAAAGCTACTGGACAATTAATAATGTTACTTTTCATCTCTTTGATTTACTTTTGTTGCCTCATTCTTTATAATTTCATGGGTTTGTACTTGCCACTCTAATCTTTCCCTCTTGCAATTTTGTGTTGATTTAAAATTGTCTTTCCTGTGGCTTCTTCTTCTTCTTCTTCTTCTTCTTCTTCTTCTTCTTCTTCTTCTTCTTCTTCTTCTTCTTCTTCTTCTTCTTCTTCTTCTTCTTCTTCTTCTTCTTCTTTTATTATTGCACTAGTTATTTTTTCTTGTTTGCCTAGTATTTTTATTCCTCTACATCATGGCTCTATTTAAGAGTTTTACAAAGTATGAAGTAAAATTGAAATATGTTTGTAAAAATGAAGGAAAGGCTCTGTGGTAATATATTGAGGCTTAAGCCATGCTAACAGTATCAGAGAGTATCAAGGTTTCATTTTGCTTGTCAACGCTGCTCCTACATTTCTATATAAAGACTCCAGATGAGAGGTCTCTTCCAAGGTCAGGTACTTATAATGTCAGTCAAAAGCATGAGGAGATTTATTAGGTAACAACACGCATCTTTGCATTTTGCCCTTCTCCAATATAAACACTGAGGAGATGTTTGAAGCTGTGTGTAAACGTGGTCCTAATGAATAATAAATGATGATACACTCTTTGATTTCAAACTGATGGGCTCTTCACATGGCACCATTTTTTCTACAGAGGGCTACCTTTTTTAAATGCATGATGACTTATGCAAAACTGGTATTACGTGAATCAATACACACCAAAGAGAAGAATGCAATATAAATATCAAAGAACCACAAGAACTCGCATATCTGTGCAAACACAACACACACATGCTCAAAGATAAGTATTTATCTAGATTTATATATTCTTATGAAAGTATATGGTCCAATAAAGGATATCTTTAACTTGATTAAAATCACTATTTTCATTATAGTTTTTAACTTTGGAATGACTTATTTCAAAACTTTCAAAATTTGAATATCTGAGAGCTGTAATATTTACATAAACTTATTAATGATTTTGAATGTGGGCATTTCATTAGTATGACCAAAATGTTATTTTATGATTTTAAGATGTATATATCCTTATTTAGCTTCTTCCCAGGAAATATAAAGGAAATTCTTTGTAGTATCGATGTTTTTGCTGCACAATATAAACTACAGAGTTTCAGTATCACTGCATTATTGGTTTTAAGCTATGTTAACAAATGCATGAAAGAAAAAAAAAACACTTAAAATACATATCTTAGGGTTCATTTTCCTAACATCACCTTATCTGACCTTTTCTGCTTGACTCATACATATACTAGTTATTGCAAATAAGAGAAATCATGGGACCTATGTTTCTTTGGGCTTGGCTAACTTCACTTAATATAATTTTTTCCAAGCCTTTCCATTTCCTAACAAATGGGACAATGTCATACTTTCTGATGGAGGCATAGAATTCCATTGTGCATATATACCACATTTTCTTGATCCATTCTTCTACTGAGGGACATCTGGGTTGGTTCCAGATCTTAGCTATGGTAAATAAAGCTGCAATAAACATAGTTGTGCTGGTAGCTTTAGTGTGGTCTTGTTTGTAAACATTTGGGTAAATGCCCAAAAGTGGGACTGCTGGGTCAGAGGGGAGCTCTATGTGGAGTCTTTTGAGGAACCTCCATACTACTTTCCAAAGTGGTTGAACAACTTTACACTCACTCCCTCCAACAATGAAGTAAGGTTCCCTTCTGTCCACATCCCCTCCAGCATCTCTTGTTTTTAGAGTTCTTGATTTTTGCCATTCTAAGTGGGGTGAGGTGGTATCTCAATGTTGTTTTGATTTCCATTTCTTTTATGACTAGGGAGGTTGAGCATTTCTTCATGTGTCTATTGGCCATCCTTCTTTCGTCATCAGAGAAGTTTCTCTTTAAGTCATTAGCCCACTTATTTATTGGGCAGTTGTTTCTTTGAGGATTTGTTGTTGGGGGATTTAATTTTTTGAATTCCACGTATATTTTAGATGTGAGACCCTTGTCCGTTGTGTGGCCAGTGAAGATCTCCTCCCAATCCATTAGCTTTCTATTGATCTTGCTAACTATGTCCTTTCCCATGCAGAAGCTCTGAAACTTTATGCAATCCCATTTGTCCAACCTTTCTTTGATTTGTTGTGTTTCCGGGTCTCTATTAAGAAAATTTTGGCCTGCGCCAAGGAGACCTAGGTTTTCTCCTATTCCATCTCAAAGCAGATCTCTCTCCCATTGAACTAACCTGGGAAAGAGGATCGCAGAGTATTTTTATGCCTGTTCAAGGAAACTGACTTCAGTAACCAACCAAGCCACAGGAACACAGGCAGACCAGAGACTCCAACAAGAGCCTGGTTATGGACAACAGGGAGACACAGGATTTTTCCCACCCCTCCCAAAAAAATCAAAGAACGTTTTTTTTTCTTGTACCTTTGATTAAAAATTGTTTTTTTCTAATTTTTTTAATCTTTAATTTTTACCTTTTTTGAAAAAAATTTTTTCTAGTAATTTTCTTTTCTCTTAGAATTTTATTTTACGGGTATAAGTGTGTGTGCGTTTTTCTTTCTTTTTTTGTTTTTTGTTTTGTTTTGTTATGTTTCTTGTTTAGCTCAACTGAACTTCTGATCTTTTTTCTTTCTTTCTTATCCTTTTTACCTGTTCTTCTTTTTTGTTCTTCTTTATGTGACTTAATTGCTGTTCTGCACATCCTCAGATATACCTGTAGTCGATTATTAGACCTTATCCCCCGTTGTGCACACACTTAATCCACAAATTTATTACTCAATTCAAAACCTCTTAGACTTAAATTCCTTAATAGCAGTACTATCTCTATACCTATATAATATTTTAAGTATTTTAATTTTTAAGTTTTTCACATCTCCTTTATATCCCTCCCCTTATCTCATTATATTCATGTTCTTCTCTGAATAATTTGGTTTCGAATCTGTACAATATTTTTAATTTTTACCTTTCTATTTTTTCTGGTCTCTTTTTGTTCCCTTTCTCTTTCTTCTTTTTTTTCTCTCTCTACTTTCATCCTATCCAACCTATTTCCTGCTTTAAGACTAGGATTTTGGTTTCTTAATTGGAGACCTATCTCTGCTTATTCTGCTTAGGCTGCTTTAAACCAGGATCCTCCGTTTTTGGCCTCTTCAGTAGCTAAGAGGTAAAATATGAGCCACTGGTGGACAGCAACTTTATTAACATTTTTGACATGTTTGAATGAATTTTAAAGTAAGACATATATGTTACTTTTGAAAATGGCAGGTAATAGTAATTAATGATTAACAGAATTTAAACATACAAAGATCAGAATGGCAAGTAGCTGAGAACAGGATGGAATAAATCAAAATTACCTATGACAGTTTTCAGACGGTGCACACAAATGAATGAATTTTTGGAGCCCAAGTTCATCAAATAACTGAGCTCCAACTGGCTGCCATACTCATGATGCCAGCTACTGCTGTGCACAAGATTGTGATGTTGCTGGATGACACAGTTTCAAGATGGGAACCTGAACTATTTCTATTGATCTAGAAGGAGAAACATCAGTACAAGAAATGTGACAATAGGGCCAAATACAAAACGATATTCAGTCCAAGGAAGACAGAATAACTTTATTTCTGAAAATACTATTCTCTCACAAGGAATCCTGAGCTGAATATGGTGGTCCATGTTTGTAATCTCCGAACTTGAGAGGCTGATTTAGAAATTAGCTTGAGACCAGCCTAAGTTTTAGGCCAACAGAAAGACACATAGAAAAACTCTATCTTAAAACAACAAGAACAACAAATGTCCCAACGACTGGGAATGTGGTTAGTTTTAGAATGCTTGCCTAGCATGCATAAAACATTTTATTTGATTCCTCAGTATGACATAAGCAGAAATACTGGAAGTGGTGCTGTGGCTCAGTTAGTAGAATGATAACCTTGAGCAAAATAACCTCAGAGAGATTGCCCAGGCCCTGATCTCAAGCTCTAGGATCGTCAAAGTTAAAAAAAGGTGTAAAATGCTGTTTGTTGGAATAAATATGTTGAAGAGTTCTTTATACTCACTAGAAAATTGTGCTGTTGGACATTCATAATGAACTTTGTAGGAAAAAGTAAAATAAATTAATGAAATAATATCTGGCATTCGACAAGACATAGTAGATCTAAAACTGATAGTTGCCTATGGTTTCTTGATACAACTTATGTTACAGATACACTTGCCAAATTGTGATATTTTAAAAGTACAATCAGGGGTTTTCTCTTTTCCAAAAGAATTTTACTGCCGGGCACCAGTGGCTCACACCTATAATCCCAGCTACTGAGGAGGCTGAGAAATGAGGGTCTGTGAGACTCTTATCTCCAATTAAAGGTAAAGAAAATGTGAAGTGTCACTGTTGCTCAAGTGGTAACACTAGCCTTGAGCTGAAGAGCTGAGGGACAGCGCCCAGGCCCGCAGTTCAATTACAACAACTGACAAAACGTAATAATAATAATAATATTAATAATAATTTTATGGTTACTATTAAGGTGTTATATATAAAGGCTACCATTTCATAATTTTGTTTCTTTGATAAATGAAACACAAATCCATCTTCATTGCCAAGAGCCAGGATTTGGCCATCTGCTTTACAGCTGATCTCTGTGTGTAGAGGCAATCTGTAATACAAAGGAAACCAAACCAATTATGACTATGTTGGGTCTTTGTCCATCCCACAAAAGATGGACAGGGTCTGAGGAATGGTGAATGCGGTCGCTCGCCCATTCCCCAGCCATGCTTAGACTGGGAGACAATTAGAAGCAGCGGGGAGTCAAGTCAAGTAGTAAAACTCGTTTATTAACACACAGCAAGCACTTTTTAAAGCAAAAAAGACCCAGTGGCATGAGAGGGAAGGAAAAGGAACCAATTACTGTAAAGTTCACACCCTATCATGCACCTTATTTTCCACAGGCTGGTTATGCACTGAAGGTAAAGCAAATGGGGCTCTGCCCATTCAACCCCTCTCAATGCCATCTTTGCTGTCCAATTTGCTCTACAGCAAATTGGGTTCTGCCTAGTCAACTTCCTCTCAGTGCCATCTTTGCTGTCCACGTGCTCCAAGATTCCCTTTTATTTGTTTTAATGGCAGACCCACCTCCCAGTTAGTAATCCTTTTCCTTCTACTGTAAAGGTTATTTTAACAGGATTACATTGGAAAGAATAGCATTGGCCATGCAGGAGGTTTGAGGCAAGTCTGCTGGGCGAGATTTGGCAGACAAGGATAGGCAGGGCCCTTGTGCATGATCCAAGAGCTTGTCCCTGTTACATCACATCCCAACCTAGCACAGTAATAAACATCAGCTCCACCACAGTTAGAAATGTCCAAAACAGTTCAATTAATTCCTGAACATATATAAAAGTCACTATCTCATAAGGTTGTCCTCTTCCGAACATGGGAGCAGCCTGGGGATTGGGAGTTCCATACATGCAGCAAGGTGCATTCTCGTGGGCCCCTATTCTCAGGCCATTCTACTATAGTCCAGAAAAACAAGGAAAATTTAAATCAAACTGCAGACATAGCAAAGCAGTTCCATTCACCTGGTGTGGTTTATGTAAGCCAGTTCCTTGTATGTGCCTTTAAGTGAGCACAGGGGTCAAGATGACCTTTGAGCTATTCTGTCAGTTCCCAACACCCTGTCTTTGTTTAAAGAAGAGAACCTGCCTGTCATAGGTTGGGTGGATTGCCTTGCTGCCTTACCCATCATCGGGAACTTCTTCGGAGCAAAGCTAAAGGCCCTGTCTTACGTTGGTCAGACTGACACCCGCTCTTACCCATCTCTGGCCACGATTCCTCTCGGGGGAAATTCATTCACTTTGATCTTGATCTTATGTAACTGGCTGGCTGAGCTCGTAAGAGTTTTGCAGTGCACATATAATGCAAGGAGGCATAGAAAATCCATCAGCAAAAGCATTACCAGGCCAAGAAATGTCATTAGCAGTCCTTTAACATTAGTCAGGGATGGGATAGCAATCTTTGCCTCTTCAGAGTCCAAAGGTGGGGCTTGTTCTAATCCGGGTATTTGCCTGTGGGTTTGAAAAAGTTCTAAAGACAATTTATTTGATTATTTCTGCATTGCCAGCGCTGATCACTGCACAGGTCACCCGTTGAGATCGATGCAGATTCCATAGGGCCATTGCTGGGACTGGGAAGGTCAGGACAGCCAACAGCTGGAATATCACCATCTGCAATTGTTAGAGAACACAAGACCTTCTCAAGCGCTGGTTGCGCTTGAGAATGGTTAGTAATTATCGTTTTGCTTTCCCTCTTTTATACACAAGCCTCAGCCACCATAGCTGTTTTACTTTCCTTGTTGGTTAGTTTATCTTGGGCATCCTCCTGTATAGAGAAAATGGGTAAATAGTTAAGGTTCCTGGCAGGGATCCAAATGGAGGCTGTCTCCCCTATGGGAAAAACGCATCCAAAGGCCCTGCTCATGGTAACTAGGGGGTCAGGTCCTCTCCATTGTTGTGTCAGGGCAGGGGATCCTTCCATCTGACTTTCCTTAAGGTTTGGTGGTCCTCAGTGCTTCTGAAATCTGGATTCAGTTGCCCCTTTTGAAAAGTTTAAAATTGTAATGGTAAACATAGCTACCTATAACTACATATGGGGCTAACTCCCTTTTTTGTTTTAATGATTGCTCTTAAAGACACTGGAGATTTCTATCTATAATTACTTGAACTTTGGGAATTATAGGGAGTTCCTGCAGAATGATTAATATGCCATTTGTTAAAAAAATTCTGACATTGCTTTACTAACAAAACAGGGTCCATTTTCTGTTTTAACTTGTGCTGGTAGACCCAAGGTGCCAAAGCATTGAAGAAGATGTGTATGTGCTGTGGCCCAGCATGCTACTGAGTAGGTATTTATAGATACAAAGATATATTGAAACTTACCAAAGGCTAGGAAATGAGTAACATCCGTTTGCCAGAGGACGTTAGGTTGAAGGCCTCTGGAATTTACCCCTGGTGGTTTTAATGGGGATATTTTTAAGAAGAGCTGGCATGTTTTACAGGTATGTACAATTCTTTTGAGGTCCTTTACAGGAATCTAAGGAAATCTATGTTGAAGACTTCTCCAATTAATGTGGGTTAAATCATGCAAACAGGTAGCCTCTTGTAACATTAATGCTTGTGGGCCAGTAGCAAACTGGTCTACCCAATTATTGCCTAGGGATAAAAAACCAGGAAGTTTTGAATGCCCTCTCAAATGTTGAATATGTATTGAATATGAATAGGGGCTCCGCATCCTTCTAATAGACCCTTAAGGGTAACCATAAGAGGAGAAATAGGGTTTTCATCCAGCTTAATATGCGCTTGGGGAACATGAGGGAGCAAGTTAATCATATATAGGCCATCAGAATAAAAATTAAAAGGTATTTGAGTGACCTGGAGTGCCATAATTACAGCAAGCATTTTTATATTGTGCTGTCCCTTTGCAAGGTTTAAATCTTTGTTGACTCCGGGTGTTTTGTTATTCCTCAAAGGCTGCATACACAGAGCCTGCTTTACCTCCATCAGTAAAAGCATGGAGAGTGCCAGGAATAGGCGTATGAGAAAATAGAGGTGGCATTTTAGAGGAAGTTGCCATAACAAGACAGTCCATTTGGATGGCCCATAATGGCGGTCAATTTGGCCTAGAAATCCCTCCAATGAAAGAGCAAGATGAGCATTGGCTCGAGTGAACAACTCAATGTCTGCCATCTGAAAAGAAAAAACAATGGAGTGATGGTCAAGGCCATAATGCCTTTGGGCTTGGGTCTTTCCCTTGACAATAGCATCTGCAAGTTGGTCTGCCTGAGAGTACACCTGAGGTGTGCCCCCCAGGGAAGTGTGAACCCACTCGAATGGCTCCCCCCTTTGAGTTAAAACTGCAGAAATTAATGTGACACCTGCAAACAACCAAAAGGAAATGGGTTCAAAAATAGAATACCTCCTCAGGGAAACTTCATCCAGGGCTTTTTGGAACTACAAAACTATTGCCCGATGACTGTCTGTAATTGTAATAACTTCTTGTGGTGTCCTGTCTTTTAGTAGGGCAAATAAGGTCACAAGACTATCTGTAGGGACGGGAACCCATGGCAACAGACAATTGATTCCCCTAAAAGACTCTGAAGCTGGATTAAAGTTAGCGAGACTGGAAAATCCAGCAAATGCTTAAGGGGGCTGGCCTGAGTCAAGATATGATGGGTTCTGAGCACCTTAAAAAGAGATACCTTTTGAATTTTATTGAGGGCTATGGTAAAACCCCGCGTTTTCAACATGGTGAGAACCTGGGCCAGAAGGCCCTCCAGGCTTCCCAGGTCTTGGTGCCCCAAAATTATATTATCCATGTAGGCATAAGCAAGGGAGGTATCTGAACCCAGCACGGGCCCTAAAAGTGTGGACAAGTATTATTGGCAAAAGGCCATGCTATTGGCCATTCCCTGTGGCAGCACTATCCATTGAAACCTCCGGTCAGGCTGGGAAAAATTAAGAAAAAGGATGCAGAAAGCAAGCTTCTTGCAATCATCTGGATGTAGGGGGATAGAAAAAAAAACTGTCTTTAATATCAATGACAACTGAGGTATATTCTGAACATATAGCAGGAGTCCAGGGCATGCCTCTTAGGGGCGTTCCTACTAGCTCCATTCTTTCATTTACCTTACATAGATCTTGGAGCATATGCCAAGCCCCAAAGTCTTTTTGAATAATAAATACAGGAGTGTTCTAAGGACTCATAGAAGGGCATATGTGCCCAACATTTATCTGTTCCACCACCAAAAGGTAGAGGGCTACAAGTTTAGGTTTGGTCAATGGCCACTGCTCCACCTAGATAAGGCTGGCCATCTAAATCAGACTTGCATCGACAATACTTTTTTCCAATGGAATTCCTTCCTGCCCCTGGGGCAGGGTGTAGGGAATGATTCTGCCCCCCCCCATGCCGTTTGGCAGGGGATTGTTTTAAACAGTCCCTCTTAAAGTGCCCCTCCTGCCTGCATTTAAAACAAGTTCTCTCCCCAATGGTCTTAGGGTTTCTTGGTCCGGGCTGCCAATGCCTGGGTAATAGCCTCATTGCAGATGTCTAAGCCAGTAAGGCTAAAGCTAGTGATTGGGACTGGTGCTGTTGCATTCACACATCCTGAGAGGCCACCACCCATCTGCTCAGGGTACTCTTTCTCAATCTTGCACAGGCCATGCAGTGGTCTGCATTCATTCTTTCCCAGACCAGCAGCTTTACAAACTGATCTCATAGGTTCCCTGTGGGCAGCTTGTGGTTTATACTCTTTTGGAATCAGTCTACAAACTCAGCTAGAGGTACACCAGGTTTTTGCCTCACTCCTGCTATGGGGGTCTCAGTGGGCCCATCATCCAGTTTGTACCAAACAGCAAGTCCAGCCTGCATCACCTGGTCATGGTACAGGCCAGGTATTGTGGCCTTTTTGACGCCAGTGGAGTACCCTTCCCCTGTCCCTGTTAACATGGCAAAAGTAATAGGTATCATGGGTTAAGCCTGCCGGTTATTCTCTGCTCGCAATCTGCATTCCTCCTTAAAGAAAGCACACCATTTAATAAACTGAGAACTATTGAGGACAGCTTTGGCAACATCTAGCCAGTCCTTAGGGACACACAGGTGATAATCAATGTCCTATAATAGGGTAAGGGCCCAAGGAGAGTTTGGGCCATCCTCCACCACCGTCTTGCGGAACTCTTTAAGGTCCTTAGCTTGCCCTGGATCCCATTCCAATGGCCTGTTAGCTCCAGGTGCCAGATTGACTGGATATGCTTGGGGAAGTGAATCCTGTGGCCAAGGGTCCAGGCTCCCAAGTGGCACTTCATTAAAGGGCAGGCCTCCGAGTAGGTTACTTCCCCAGCCCTCGGCCTCTCCATGGAAGGCTGGTAGGGGTCCGAGTCTTACAGATCTCTCTTGCAGGTCACGGAGGGCACCATACCACCCCACTCTGAATCAGGGGAATAAGGAGGGGCCTAGGAGAGTCAGGGACACCCGAGTCAGAGGGGGTAACCTTCACCTTCGTTTTGATTTCCACTGCCCACTCAACTCACTCTCAGCGCCAACTTTGCTGCCCATGTGCTCCACATGAATATAAATACTATTTTTTTCTCTGCATATCTTAAAATATCATGTTGACAACATGAAATAAAAAAACCCAAAGTTTAAAACCTTCTTCTAGGCAAGTTAAAGAATTACTGAGAACAAGTATTTTAAGAATAATTTCAGAAAGCTTGAACTCAGGGCGTGGGTTCTATCTCTGAGATTAATAGCAAGGCTATTGCTGCAACATTGAACCACAGTGCCATTTCTAATTTTCTCGTGGTTAATTGAAGAGAAGAATCCCACTGACTTTCCTGTCCAACCTGACTTTGAGCTAGGATCTGGAGATCTCAGCCCTCTGAATAGCTAGAATTATAAGCATGAGCTACTGGCACATGGCTACACTAATTGCTTAACTAAAAGAGTTAAAATTAAATGTTAATAATGTTTAACTTTGTAAAATAAAGTTAACTGAAATGCCTTTTACTAGTAATAAGGGATCAAATGTGTCTACTGTGTAGGTGGGTTACAAAGTTCTTACCAAAAGCTACATACTTTCCTTGTTTTCTATTCTTCCAAAATTGTTTGCTCTCCAGAATCATGCC
This sequence comes from Dipodomys merriami, assembly GCF_024711535.1. NCBI lineage: Eukaryota > Metazoa > Chordata > Mammalia > Rodentia > Heteromyidae > Dipodomys > Dipodomys merriami. The sequence continues at coordinate 1,324,084 of NW_027204071.1, forward strand.
TTATCTTTCCTTGCTGGTTTCTGTAGCTTATTTCATACATGCTCACAGCTTCTTCAATTATCATTTCCTTATGTGAAGAGCTTGCAAATATCTATTTTCAATCCAAACTACTTTTATGCACCTCTCATCCATATATTCAACTGCCATAAATACTTGTGAAACAGTAATCTTGTCTCTCCATTACTGGATATAAATGTGTAAGTAAAATTTAGGAAAATAAAGGAATAACATCAATAAATATACCTGATGATTGTAATAGTAATGCTAAATATTACTACAATGCTGTTTTTCTGAGCAATTTAATATAAAGCTCAAGGAAAACAACGTTTTTGAGTGCTGATATTGGGGTTTAAAATCAGGACCTTACCTTCTCAGTTATGCATTTTCCCTCAAGGGCGGTGTTTTACCCTTGAGCAGACACAGCTTTTATTTTCATTGCTGTTCTCTGCTGTGTTCAAAAGCAGGAATTTTAAACCTCTTAATAAAGTGATTCTTAAATATTCATAGGGGAGCAAAAGAAGAATAGAAGACAATAGAAGAATAAAAGAGTATAAGTTCAGGCTTGAAATCCTAGCTACCCAGGAGGCAAAGAGATGAAGATTTTGTTTCAGAGCCAACCAGGGGAGAAAAATCTGTGAGACTCCTATCTCCAATTAACACCCAAATTGCTGGAAATTTATTTGGGGGATTATTTAGAGATAAGAAACCCTTTGTCTTTCCTTCTTGGGCTGGATTGAAACCGGGATTCTCAGATATCAGCTCTCTGAGTATCTAGAATTACCGGTGTGTGCTAACAATGTCCAGTTTCGAGAGGGCAAGGTACTGATTTCAAGCTCAAGGAACAGCACAAAAACAAAAACAAACCTTATGAAATACAAATATACTGATAGAATACAAACCCAAACAAACCAAACATGGGTATCTAGATGGGTGAAGGTCTTAATAGAATTATTATCACTATTATCTTTTCTGGCATTTTAAGTAACCCGAAATTATGCATTAAAGGCATAGCTTAGTGGGTAGAGTACTAGCTAAAATGAAATGTATCAAACCTACTTAAGGAAGAAAGAGAAAAACAAACAGAATCTACACATATTTTGTTAATGTACTTTTAAATGCATTCCAATCAAGAAAACTCTAGGCATTGATGAATTTATTATTGACTTTTCCTAAAACTTTGAAGAGATCATTTTGATTATACAAAAATATTTCTTTAGAAAGGTAAGAAATAGTAGCTGCCCTCTTAAAAGTTTCTTTTTTTTTTTTTTGGTCCAGTCGTAGGCCTGAACTCTGGGCCTGGGCGCTGTCCCTCAGCTCTTAGGCTCAAGGCTAGCGCTCTACCACTTGAGTCATAGCGCCACTTCCGGATTTTTTCCCCTGCTTATGTGGTGCTGAGAAATCGAACCCAGGGCCTCATGCATGCATGGCAAGCACTCTACCACTGAGCCACCTTGCCAGCCCTTAAAAGTTTCTTTTAAAAAATACCGAGCTGAATTTTGTCTGGAATTTTATTCCATGTACTGAGCAATTAAGGCGAATTGTTTAAGGACATTGAGTCTTCTAACCATTAAGTACTTTATTCATCACTTACTTAGTCCTTATTTTTTGTATAACATTTGAAAGGTTCTATAAAATCCATTTGGAGGGTCTTTACTCAAAGCAGAATGGCATAATGTAAGCATCTCAGGATTTAGAGCAGTGAGTATGAAAGCCATGAACAGTTTATCTTGTCTTTGAAGAAATTTTTAATACATATAGCATAAATAAGAAAGAACATTTTAGGTGATAGAGTAAATAATGGAGGCCAGGAGGTGGCCTAGCACCACCATAGGAAGACGAAAGCTTGGGTGCACCCTAAGGGAGAACTGTCCTGTCCTGTTCTGTCCTGTTGAGATACTTGTCATGCATCAGGTGCCTGCACAGGGAGGGCTGGCACTACTAACACAGCACCATGAATACGGTCAGCTTGGCGTCTTCCATGGTTCGCAGCAGAAACCAGATGAAGTGGAGCAGGGATTGGACAGAGGGTGACTCGTGTTTGTTGGATGGTACTTCTATGCATACATGATGAAGACCACAGACCTGCTTTTGTTTTTCCAATAGAGAAACTGCAGCACTGCCTAGGGCACGAGCATGTCCACTTGCCTGGGAAGCTTTGGGCCATGGAGTCCTCCACCAGCATGTTGGCAGAGCCAACACTGTGGAGTGTAGAAAGTAGTATCAAGGTTCCCAGTAGTTCTCGCTTTCCTCAGAGTCCATGCCCAAAACAAATGGAACCATGGGTGGCCCTGTTTCCAGGAACCCCAACTGGAACACTTCAAGGCTCTGTATCAGTGGGGTCCATCAAACTGAACATCCTAGCCAGACACTACATCCACTTCTGCCTTCTTTGAGGACTCCAACACCAACATGGACAGTGCTGCTGTGCTCTTTTGCTGGCCATGAGGGAAGAACAGGAGTGTGCTCCCGAGCACATGAACTCCTGAGCCCCAGAAGGCTTACTCTGTGACATGTACCTGAAGAAGAGGGTCCAGTACTTCTGGCGTGCCCTTCTCCATGAGGTTTACCTTGCATGTGATTGTTGTCTTCATTCTGGGAGCCTTCCTGCTCCACCATCGCTGCTGCCAATGTGGCCCAAATACTATAACCTTTAGAAAGACTAGGTCAAAGCCTGAAAATATCAATACCAAGAATTGGGTGCATTAAAGAGGAGGGTATGGAAAGGGTAGACAAATGAAGGGAGGAAGGGACAGAATGTAAATGAGCTCATTGGATGAGAGTGAGGGAACAGAAGATGCTGTATGAAAGGAAATGTATTTATCTGCTTCATGAAATTGAAATCCCTCTACACAACCTCTTTATAATAATTATAAACTAAATTACTTTTCTAAAAAGGAATTCATTGCATATACCACAAAACTAAGAAAAGTAAGGGAAGGGGTGTGTCGGGGGGTTGAATGTTGAAAGGGTGGCATGGATCAATACGCACTGTTTTCATAAACTGCTTTGTTACATGGCACTTCTTTTGTACAACTACTTAAAGATAATTGACAAATAAAAATAATAAATGAGTAGATGTAAGATAAGGTGAGTACAGGAGAAAGAAATGGTTGATATATACTTCTAATATGGAACAGGGCTTCCCTTTAGGTTGGAATCCTGTAGAAGAACTCTACTGTTTTTATAATATTTCAGAATAAGATGAGATTCATAAAGCATGATTCATTATAATTTGTCAAAAATAATTTAAATAGTTGTTAATTGCCCAACAAAATTAAATTCCTATAGTATCTTTGTGAATAAATTTAATTTATGATCATGTTTTGACAGAAAAATCTATGAAAATGTTTTATTTACTTATTTTTTGGTCAGTCATGGGGCTTGAACCCTGGACTTGGGCACTACCCATCAGCTCTTCAGCTCAAGGCAAGCACTCTACCACTTGAGCCACAAAGCCATTTCTGGTTTTCTGGTGATTAATTAGAAATAAGAGTCTCATGGACTTGCCTGCCTGGTCTGGCTTTGAAGCCAGAACCTCAGATCTCAGCATATTGTGTAGCTAGTATTACAGGTGAGGGCCACCGGTGCCTGGCTAAAAATCTTAATTCCAATTCACCTGCATAAAGCCAGAACTTGAGGCTTTGCTTAAAAGGTGGAATGCAGGCAAAAAGTGAAAAGCAAATACTAGCAGAGAGGCAGGCAGAGAATGAGAGAGTTAAAGAGAGAGGGAGAAGAGAGAGGGCAAGAGAGAGGGAAGGAGACAGGGAAAAATGTAAAAACGGGGGAACAATGGGAGGAGACAGGCAAAAGTGGATGATGAAAGTGAATATTATCAAAATATATGAAAATATAATGGAGTCCATTATTTTGTGCAATAATAAGGCAATATGTTTAATAGAAATTCAAGTGTGAAAGCAAATTTCTCAATTTATAAGTTTTATTTAGAAATAATGAAGATGGAGATTAGCTGCTGGGGAAGGTATTACTTGCATTCTATTCTAAAACCCCGACCACAATCCCTGAAGATGTTCCTATCCAGGCCAATCAAGTAGCCACTGCCAGTTTTTGAAGCAAAAAAAGAGAAGTGTCATTCTGAGAACCAGAAGATTATAATGGCTAGCCATTTGTGGCTCAGGCTTGTAATCCTAATTACTCAGGAGCCTGAGATGTGATTATCCAAGTCAGGACAAGCAGGAAATCTTAATCTCAAGTTAAACACCACAAATAGGAAATGGAGGTGTGGTTCAAGTACAAAGGCTCCAGGACAGCACTCAGGCACTGAATTCACCTTCAGGTTCAGTACAAAGACACACACACACACACACACACACACACACACACACACACACACACACACACACACACACACACACAACGTTAATTATATATTAGAAAACACAGTCATATGTCAATATTTAATGCTCACAAATGTTAACTCCTACTGAATTTCACATTCTCTTAAAAGAGAGTAGCTTCTTGGCAGAATGTCCTTAATTTTTAAAAAGAATTTATAGCCATACTTCTTTGGCAGTCTCTATCACAAATTAGAATGGCGGGGGAGGGGAGGGCATGGGGAGCTAGCCACTTCCTTTATGCTTCAATGATATTCTTGTACTTCACTAGTGGAAAAACATTAGCAGGAATGAGATGTGTCTAAAATAATATAAAACCATTGAAATTGCCGCTGATCATGTACAGGCTGATTAATTCAGTACAATATGACATATACATTGAACACCACAGGATGCGCTATCAATTGAGAAGCAACCTATATATGATACAATTGGTAATGTGTGTATTTTATACTCATGGACATAGATATTTATATATGCATGGGAAATGTTCTGGCAATATATATCTGACAATGGAATTCTTTGGGGAATGGGGTATATGGTTGTGCAGATGGATTGGGGAGAAAAATTTAAACCCTAGATTTGAATTATGACATTTATATACAACCAAAAATCTGTTACTTTCAAAATTAAAAAAAAACACCTACTAGCATATGAGCTAAGAAAAATACCACATAAAGCTGTAGTAATTTTTTTCTCACTTTTTGATTAGCACACATTCTTCCAAGGGATTTGATTATGAAATTTTCATATATTCAAACAAGGTATCTTTATGAGACTCATCCCTTCCATCACTCTACACATCCTGATACACAGGATGAACCACTTTTAGGTGCAGTACTACCAATAAAAATGGGAAAAATGAAATATATAAAAATTTAAAAATTACTATTAGTGTAGTCCTCACCCCTATAAAATGCTTACATGGAAAGCAGAGTCCAAGATTGCATAGGAAACAATTATCAAGATCCCCTTCTCAGCTGGAAATGGAGTTTAGTGGTAGAATGCTTGCCTAGTATGCATGAAGCCCTAGGTTTGATTCCTCAGTACCAAATAAACAGAAAAGGTGGCTCAAGTGGAAGAGCACTAACCTTGAGCAAAAGAAACTAAGGGACAGTGCTCAATTCTGAGTTCAAGCACTACAACTGGAAAAAAATAAACAATCCCATTCTCAATCAATGAGTAAGCATTTGTGCATCCAGGTATGTAGGTATGTAATAAGAGGCATTCTAACCCTGCGTTCTAACACAACCTATGGAACTCATGATATTCATTCAAAAGTAACTGCTAAAAACAGGGCTAGCTAACATTTCTCTAACGTGCAAATAAACGAATTTAATCTATGTACACAACGTGCATGTGTACACATATAGATTCTACAGCAAGAAAGATATTCTGATAATTATGTGCTACAAATCCTGCCTTTTTCTACTACTTGCTCATTCTAGAATAATAGCATATGCACAACAGTGGGTGCGAGATGAACTCAACACCTTCTAGGAGATGTGTGGCCTGATCATAGAAACAAAAACATGTATTTCTTTTAATGTACATATTATGAAAACATATACATGCTCATATGTGTCTATAATTTGAGTGTATTACACAGCTATATGACTCTGTATGTTACATAAGCACTGAAAAAAGGAAGGAAAGGTCCACGGTTACCTCAGAAAAATTACTGAGCCATGACTCTGGTCTCATTATTTTTTCTGGTTAATTGGAGATAGAATCTTACAACTTTTCTGCTTTAGGGATCTTCAAACTACAGTCTTCTAGGTTTCAGTCTCCTAAGTAGCTAGAGTTACAGGCAAGGCAGACTGGAGATATAGCTTAAGTGGAGAATAATCAACCTGGAGAGAAAAAGCTAAGGAAGAGAATAAGATCTTGAATTCAAGTGCTAGTACTGAGGTATGTGAGCCCACACACGCGCGCGCGCGCGCACACACACACACACACACACACACACACACACACACACACACACACACACACACACACACACAGGAGAAAAAAGAAAAGGAAAAAACCCTGATAAGGTAATTAAGACACCTAATATAATAAAGAGGAGAAAACTTGAGGATTCATTTCTGTATTATTAGATTATTTAACAGGTGATTTAAAGTATACAGATATACCTGGGTCACCACAGTTTCATTCTTGTTAATCTGTGTGTGTGTGTGTGTGTGTGTGTGTGTGTGTTATACACACACACTGGTGTATGTATAACAATACGGAGACTTGAACTAAGTGAATTGGCACGATGCTTTTGCTTCTTATCTCAAGGCTGTTGCTCTACCCCTTGAGACACAGAACCACTTCCATCTCTTTTGGGGAAAGAAGTGTTCCATGCATTTTGAAGGCCATACGGGGCCCAATAATAAGTCTATATATCTCAGCCACATGAGTATATTTTTTCTTATGTGCTAAAATCATCAGGTAATAGTCTTAGTTACAATAAAAAAATTCTAGGGGCTGGGAAGATGGCTCAGTGGTAGAGTGCTTGCCTTGCATGCCTGAGGCCCTGGGTTCGATTCCTCAGCACCACATAAGCAAAAAAAAGAAAAAAGCCGGAAGTGGTGCTGTGGCTCAAGTGGTAGAGCGCTAGCCTTGAGCTGAAGAGCTGAGGGACAGCGCCCAGGCCCAGAGTTCAGGCTCCACGACCGGACCCAAAAAAAAAAAAAATTCTAGGGCACTACTCAGGCCTTGATTAATGCCTAGGACCAACACAAAAATAAATGCAGTTTCTTGTAATTATTGCAGTTGACCTATTGCTACTCCTAAGATTATCATCTATGTCAAGGGCCTCTGGATTGTGACTCCCTCCATAGGTAAAGGATCACTCTAAATCTATCAGTCAAATGTAACTAAATCCTCCATATATTACCTTTGTAATATAAATTAAAATTGTTAATAACAAATAAATTATAATAAGTGTAGACAAAAATTCCATAAACACCAAGGATTTAATTCATGCTATGACATTTTTAGACCTCAAACATCACTAAGGATTTTTTCAGAAAACACACTTTTATCTCTACCCACTGTGAAACTGAAGAACTGAAATCATACACTACCCAACTTAGAGGCCTACACCAAGAAATAATTAGATGGCAGACATTGGTACAAGCAAACTGTACACCGCATATTCTCCTAAGTGAATTAATACTAAAAACAATGGACATGGTCCAGCTTGAGTTGAAGTTGAATATCTTGTCTCAAGAACAAAAAGTGAGGGCTGAGAATATGGCTTAGTGGGAGAGTGCTTGCCTAGCAGCCATGAAGCCATGGGTTTGATTCCTCAGTAAGATATAAACAGAAAAAGCTAGAAGTACCTTGTGGCTCAAGTGGTAGAGTGCTAGACTTAAGCAAACAAAGCTCAGGAAAATGCCCAGACTCTGAGTTCAAGCCCCAGGACTGGTTTAAAAATGGTGAAGACAGGAAGCAGGGAGAAGAACAGAGTTATTTGTCTGAGCCTACATTTTCTCAGCCTTCATGAACTTTCATCTTGTGATTTGTTTTTATTCTATTCAGTGGTCAACAAACTAGTTTCCTCTGAGTCTCTGAATCCTGTGTTATTTAGAGTTAGGAATCCTGATTTTAGTGTTGGGGATTTTGCTAAATGGAAGAGCACTTGCTGGCAAGTGTCAGGACCTTAGTTTGCTTCTCAGATCTGAAAAAAAGGACTCTTAAATCTTCTTTAGTTTGTGAAACTTCACAGAAGAAATAAATGCTTTCACTCATTCATAGAAGCACAAATTGATACATTTTCTAGGCTCATTTGAGAAAATTTACTATGAAATAGCAAAACAAAAGTCACACACTGATGGTTCATACTTGTAATCTAAGCACTCAGGAGGCTGAGATTTGAAGATTATGGTTTGAAGCCATTTGGTGCAAAAATGTCCATGAGTCTCTTATCTCAACCAGTGAAAAACAAACCTGCAAAAAAACTGTAGCTGTAGCTCAAGCAGTAGAATGTTAGCTAAGAGTTATAAAGCTACAGGGCAGCACCCAGTCACTGAGTTCATGTCCCAGAAGAACTGGCAGAAAAAAAATGAACTCAAATTCAAAACAGTTCATAATCATCGATAATAACTTGCCATTTTGGGCCAAACAAAACAATTATTTTTCTTTAATGAAATAGAATAGGACACTTTACTTCTTAATTAGTGCTAAATCATGTAGGATTTCACAGTGTGGAAAGATACCTTTTCTAATGATAGCAGAAAACTTCAGTATCACTGTATGTATTATATCCCAGGACTGTAAAACATATAAAGTTAGATTTGTGCTCCATGGACCAAATTTCATGATACATAAAAGAGTATCTTCACAGTATTTTATTTATACTGAACCTTTTTTCATTCTTTATTATTGACCACAACATAAATGTTACTAAGGCTTGCCTTTTCATTGGAAAATTCTCTAATTTTTTAAACTTTCCTTTCTTTTATACAGCAAATAAAACTATGTATGGCATGTGAATATCACCAGTATGGAAGTAAGTTTGTCACCTCTACAATGCTCTGGACCTGCTTGATCATCTCACCTAGCTGCAGCTCTGTTCTTTCAGACATCCTTTCAGGCCAATTGATCTTCTCCTTAGTGCCCAGGTTAGGTTGCTCAGCAACTTCCCTCCAGTCTCCAAGGATAGCTCATGGCTGTTTCTTCATTGCAGAAAATAGATTTCTCTATTCTACAAAAAAATAAATGTGATTGGGTTAAGCCTCTACTGTAATAAAGATTTCATTTTACATTAGTCCATGTTTCCTTTAGAGAATTCTCTAAATGTTTAATTAATGGGAGGAAGGGGCTGGGAAAGAGTGAGGGAACAGAAGACACTTTACAAATGGAAATGTATTCATTACCTTACTCATTTTATTGTAATCCCTCTGTACATGCTCTTTATAATACCAATAAAGTAAATCAATAAAAATATTCAATTGGATGAATCTGGTCAGAATGTAGACATGTACACCTATTCACCTAACAAAACTAATGCTTTACACACATCAAGAAAACAGTGTACTCGCAAATAAATCGTACTTAAATGGATTGCTAGGCCGATCTTGCCCAGCCACCACTGCCACGCCTGGTTCTTTTGTCCAAAATGGGGCGCCAGGGGCACTGCCTTCTGGCCTTCAATGCAGCCACTGAGAGGGTCTGTTGGCGGCTGTTCCACCTCTTCAGCCCTGAAGCTGCACAGTGGAGCCAAGTTAGCACGTGTTGTAGTCTTCAATGTGGCTGCAGTTGAAAGGGAGGCAGGCTGCACATGAGGCCTTTGGCACCCAGAATCCATCTCAGGCTTGAGTCCTTGGGAAGCCCCACGGCGGAGGGGGGGGTTGCCACTGGGCAGAGAACCTCTAAGCTAGCAGTGTGCGCTCCTCGGGCTTGGGCACCAGCAGCAGCAGGGACTAGGACGGCAAGTCCTCAGGGACTCAGGAGCCTTGGCCCATCGCACCATGCCTGGTCCTGCTCCCGCCTCCTGAGGACTGGCCTGTGAGCCCTGTCCAGTGCCTGTGAGCACCAGATGCTGCTAATCAGCAGCCTGAGTCCCATGCTGTCAGTTGAACCCCCGAGGACCGGCTTCTCCACCAGGTATAGGGCCTCAGTGCGACAGCTAGTGCCTAGGCATATGCCCAACCTCATCGGAGTGGCCTATCTGAATTTCAGGCAGCTGCAGGATGAGCCAGAGGCCAGGAAGCAAGTCCTGGCCAGCCAGTAGCTGCCCTTTGTCCTCAGGCTCTAGGCAATGCCAAGGCGCACCTTCCCTGCAGAGGTAATAGCAGCAATGCAGCCATGGATGCAGCAGAAGCACCATTGTCTCCAGGTTGGCCCCACCTGCCTCCAGGTGTGCCCACATCATCAATCCCCTGGGCTGCCCGCTCCTGCACTGATGCTGTACATACCTGCAGTGCTCATTTTCTTCTGTATCCGCCCTCCCCTTCCCCAATCCCTGCGGGCATCTCTGACTCCTCTACCACCTTTGCCCTGAACATTTAGCATATGGGCCACTCATAGAGTTCATAGTGGTCGAGGGAACTTTTGTAGAACAGCCTCCAGGAAAGAGTCAAGGGTCAGGGTGATAGAGAGCCTTGAGTGTGTGGAAAAGGTATTGCACACATATTTTGATAGGATAAGAAATCAAAAGAAAGCAAAAATTATCAAATTAAAAAAAGAGATTAACCAGGCATCAATTGCTCAGGGCTTTTATCCAAGCTCCTCAGAAGGCTGGGAGCTGAGGATCAAGATTATAAGCCAGCTTGGGAAGGAAGGTCCCTGAGATTCTTATTTCCAATTATCTACAAACAACAACAGCAACAAAACCCACAAGTGAAGCTGTGGCTCAGGGATGTGGAGAGGTAAAAGGAGAGTGAATTTAAACAAGTCCTTATTTCAGGGACAGAAATGATTAGGACAGAATATTAGGAGAGACATTAAAAAAAAAACAAGAGAAAATGAAAAAAAACCTAAATTTAAAATTTAAAAGTGACATCATTAAAAACTATGTAAATTCAAAGAATTGATATTGAGAGAAGAGAGGATTGGTTGAGAGGAAGGGAGGGTAGAAAAGAGACATGAAAAACTAAAAAATAATTCTTAAAATTAGTTACTTGAAAATTATATAAGTATAAAGTGATAATACTGCTCTTAAAGAAGTTAATCCTAAGAGGTTGTGAATTGAGTATTAAATATCTGGATTAAGTATGTACACAATGGGGGATAAGGTCTAATAATTGAAGACGGGTATGTATCTGGGGATGAGTGGAACTACAATTCAGTAACACCAGGGAGAAAGAAAAAAATGAAAAGAATAAAAAAAGGACCAAAAAGTCTGAAGTTAACATTTTTTTTTAAAAAGCACACACACACATATACACCTAAAATAACAATTATAAGGAAAAAAGGATTAAAAGAAAACAATTCTTTAAAAAAAATAATAAAGGTACAAAAAAGAGTTCTTTGATTTTTTTTGGGGTGGGGAGGAATGGGTAGATCACGTATTTCGCTTGGGACCATAACCAGTCTCTTTGTGGAGACTTTGTCTGCTTATGGTGTTTGGTTTTCTTGTGGCTTGATTGAATTCTTAATTCTGTTTGTTTGAACAGGCAGAAAAATGCTCTATGTTATCTAGTATTTTGTGATCCTCCTCCCAGGTAGTTCAGTGGGAGGGAGATCTGCTTTGAGTATCACAAAAGAGGGAGATGTCTCTTTCCTTTGTTTTGTCTGTGATGTGGCTAGGTTCTGGGTAGGGTTGAGGCTTTTCACTAAACAGTATCTTTTCCATGAGGGGCTAGCTTTGTAGACTGCTTTAGGGAGGGGCAGCCTCTGGCTCTGTTTACCCTCGGCACAGAGTTACCCTTGCCTGCCCAGGGTGACTTTCTCCTGAGTAGGGTTGTGCCTGGCAGTTCAGGCCAGGTTCCTATGACCTGCTAAATGACTCTTTTGTTTTCTTCCAAGGCCTGAGTTGGAGCTAGCTGCTCATCCAGGCCTTTGTCAGTATCAAAATGGAGATCTGTGGTGGTAGGGGAGGGGTGGCTTTCCCTCCTCTGCTCCCTGAGAAGGAGTGAGGATGTCAGGGTTCTACTCATGCTGGAGTGTTGGTTCATGGGTCGTCTCTGGTCTGCGATCTGCAGGATGAAGATATCTACTCCTTGTCAGTTCTTGCTGGTGTTGGTAGAGTCAGCTCGCCCACTGCATCTGGTTTCTTGGTCCTGGACTCTCACTGTAGGTATGGTAGCTATGCCCACCACCTTGCCACCACATCCACCGCTGTAGCGTCTACTGGCAAATGCTCAGATCTGTCATTCTGCCTGGATTCTCTCTCTCTGGCCAAACTCTCTGTACTGTGATAGCATATTTGGTGTACTTCTCTAGACTCGGACTGTACACTGGAATACTAATCTGCTTTCTATGTGAGACCTTCTTTAGTCTCCAGCTTCTCCTCCTCCATCTTCCCCCCTCCCTGGAATTAGGTTTTTGTCTAGAAGATTAAGTGTAGGAGTAGAAACCAGTTGTGGGGAGATGTTGTGATGTTAATATTGTGGTTCCAGTGACAGTTCAGGCTGTCCAGTGGTATGTTGAATTGTCTATGTATTTGGATGTGACTGTCTCTGATATATAAATTATTCCTGCTTTTTTCACATGTGGTCCTTTCATTTCCACACTGCAGCCGTGATTTTGAATATGTTGGACCACATATTCAGAGCAGTCACCTTCCTGGCTAAGCACCTTTTAATAGATTTCTGTTTTCTTGTGAAGACAGTATAAAATCTTTTGAATTGTGTATCTATATATAATTATTCTTGACTTGGTGGGACCGTCTAGAAGAGGAGTATCTGCTAGGACTCTAAATCTCTGTTTCGCTAGAGTGAGTGAAGGTAATTGTCAGTTGTTATTCTGCCATTGTTTTTCCTCTTCCTCAGGTTCATTTTTTATATTGTGGACTTTTTCACATAATTTAGGATGTGTGATTATTGTATCAGGTTATTTTTGTTTTTCTTTTTCTGTTACTTGGAAATACTGATTTCAGGCTTATATGAAGAGTCAGAAACCACATGAAATGTATGTTACTACATTCAAAGAAAGAGAGCAGTCATTTTAACCTATTTGCGACAAGTAAATTAATATTAAGCAAAGCTAATTAAAATAATTACTTATTTACTCTTCAGAGGATGAGTATAGTACTCTTGGATATCTTGGAGGAAAAGACTAGTCTCATTACAACTGACGCCTTACATTGAAATTATTGGCTAAACATTCTTCTTCAGAAAGGCAAAAGCTCCATTTCTTTCATATTAGTATTATAAAATCATAATAGCTGCATATTGAATTGTTTACCACTACTATTTTGAATTACATTCTTCATCCATTAGATATCTAAGGCTTTGAATGACCAATTCTTTGAAATACCTATATTGCTTATATTGTGATATTAATCTCAGTAATATTAATAAGAATTTATCTCTGAGTCCTGTCTTGAACTACATTCATATGTAATTTATGTAGTACCAAGCAAGAAACCTGATAATTTTACTCTTTTCTATGTTTTAATCAATAAATCCATTCAATATAGAAATATGTTCCCATCTTTTATGTTGCTCAAGTAAACATCAAGTATTTCTAGTACTTTTCCTGAAATAAATAAAAAGTTTGGAACAGGAAGACAAACCCTCCCATTATCACTTTGAAGTAAATCCTTGGGAACTATTTTTTATACAAAGAAAAGGAAAGCCGGGCGTAGGTGGCTCACGCCTGTGATCCTAGCTACTCAATAAGTTGAGATCAAAGCTAGCCTGAGCAGGAGAGTCTGTGAGACTCTTATCTCCAGTAGACCACTAGAAAACTGGAAGTGGCGCTGTGGCTAAATCAGTAGAGTGCTCACGTTGTTCTGAAGAGCTGAGGCATAGCTCCTAATCCCATAGTTTAAGCCCCACACCCGACAAAAAATAATAAATAAAAACTGCAATGCACATGTTTATAAATGAATAATCTAATGGTTAAGTCAATTAAACACAAGAACTACCACATCAATCTCAATTTACTTAAAGCCACCAAAATATTAGTGTTCATGAATATCACTCATTTTTAGAAAATGACTAGTGAAAACAAAGTTTATATTTGAAATATAAAAAATGAAATTTAAACCCAGATTTGCTGTGAATATCCAATTCACAGGAATACATTTATTCAGCAAACAGAGAAACAAAAAATAAGGGTTTGTCATATAGAATGAAAGATGTAGAAGCAGACTCTTTCCTTAAGATGATAACTACATGCAAAAAGTGGGATTTATCCATTTATCTACTGAGGGGCATCTGTGTTGGTTACATATCTTAGCTATGGTATATAACGTTGCAGTAAATATAGTTGTGCTGGTAGCTTTAGTATGGTCTTGGTTGTGATCATTTGGGTAAATGCCCCAAAGTGGGAATGCTAGGTCATAGGGAAACTCTATGTGGAGTCTTTTGAGGAAACTCCATATTGCTTTCCAAAGTGGTTGAACAAGTTTACACTCCCACCAAAAATATAGTAGGGTTTCTTTCTGTCCAAATCCCCTCCAGCATCTATTGTTATTAGAATTCTTTATTATAGCCATTCTAAATAGGGTGAGTTGGATTGTCAATGTTGTTTTGATTTACATTTCATTTATGGTTAGGGAAGTTGAGCATTTCTTCATGTGTCTATTGGCCATCCTTCTTTCCTCTTCAGAGAAGTTTCTCTGAAAGTCTTTTTTATTTTATTTTATTTTTTTATTGTGAAAATACTGTACAGAGGGGTTACAAGTACATAGGCAAGATAATGAGTACATTTCTTATCAAACATTTTTACCTCCTTTGTGTTTCCCCTTACACAATGGAATTCTATGCCTCCATCAGAAAGAATGACATTGCCCCATTTGTATGGACATGGAAAGACTTGGAAAAAAATATATTAAGTGAAGTAAGCCAGGCCCAAATAAACATAGGTCCCATGGATTCCCTTATTTGTAATACTAGTATATGTCTGAGACAAGCAGAAACGGTCAGACAAGATGATGTTAAGGGAAATGAACTCCAAGATAAAGACTCAAATGGTTTTCTTTCTTGCTATTGTTTCTAACATTTTATAAGATGATTTATTTATTGCTTTGTATATCCCTCCCCACCCCATACATGTGTTCCCACGGGAGGGGCTGGACTAGGCAGTGAAGGGAAAGCATTGGAGCCAGAAGTTGTGGGGCTGGAAAGGGTGGGCCAGAAAAGTGGGGGTGGAGGTAAAATTGTGGCTGTGAGAGTGGTTGGTCAGGAGAATGTGTGCAGCCCAGAGTGAGTATCTGGCCTCAAGAAGCAGTACAGTCCAAAAAGTGAGAGTAGGACACATAGCATGGTGGTGGGAAGAGGAAACACCGGGTGACCATGGTCCAGCGGGTGGTGGTGGGAGGTGGGCTGATAGAGGGGAGGTATGGGACAGGGAACCTAGAAGAGTTAATAGGAGATCAAGAAGAAGGGTTGTGCACACTTCACTGGAAACAGGGCTGCTCAGTATGGCTCTCTCCATGTACTATGCTCGTCTGTGCTCTGTCAGGGTTAAGCCCAGCAGGTTAGAGTTCCCATGCCCCACAATCTAGAATACAGTAAAGGAACACCATCTAACTATTCACCTGACAGGGGTATAATTCTCTGGCACCTGGGAAGAGGTTTATTATGAAGACAGGATGGTAGAATGGGCTACCTCTGGCTTAACAGATTCATATCACCCTTACCCATGAGACACAGTTAATATATAAATGCACTTAAACAATAGTTCTTTTTTCGCCTTCCTTTGCTTTACCTCTTCCTTCTTCCAGTGCTGGGGCTTGAACACAGCTTCTAGGTGCTCCAAAAATTCTCTGCCCAAGTGCCTATTGTTCTTCACCTCCTAGACCTCTATCTTCTTGGTCCCTGTCAGTCCAGGTGCAAGGTACCATGACCAGATGCCCTCTTTCAAGGCAAGTATGTCCCCAACAGCCTTCTCCCTGGAGGAACCAAAAGGAGGATTAAGGGTTTTGTGCTTTTGTGTATACATTCACATGAATATTTACTTTCATCAGTGGGGCAGTTCTAAGTACTCATCCTCTTATTGAACTTCAGCTATAAATTCTTTGAAAATGGAGGCACTGGAGCAGGAAAGGAAAAAAAACCCAAACAATAAAACAAAAAACATATCCCACAATCACTGGATGACTGAATGAAAGTAAAACGCAACCTAAAAATATTTTACCAAATCTGTTATATTTGAATGGTGAGAGTTCCATAGAGGAAGATGCCAAAACAGCCAGGGAGTGTCCATTTGCATATGTTCAAGGATGCTGTCATTAATATTTAATCATTAATATTTGCTCATTCATCCAGGAAGAGGAGATCAGTTACTATGGTACTTTGATTGTGTTCAATCCAATTACGTTATAAAAATTTCAAGCTGCCATGATAAAAAAAAATAAGGCTCCTCTTCCCAGCACCAGTTATCTTTAGTTCACTTCCAAACCATAAACATTATAACCATGTCCAAAGAATGCAAGGAAGGGAGGGAAAGAATCAGCATTCTGGTCTATTATCTGGTACCAACACATTGCTCAGGTTGAACTGTTTATCCACTGTGGTATTACTTTCTTCCTACTTTTGGATCTGAGGTGTGTGCACTTAAGAACTATGTGCATATATCCGTACATACATTATGATTGAAGGTATATGTCCATCAACTGAGGTGTTAGCTTGCAAAGGTTCATTTTAACTGTTACAGCAGCTGTATGTCAACGTAATTGTTCCTGTGTCCCATGTGCATCTCTCCAAGTTCTACACAAGATAATGTCACTGACCATTTTACTTATGTTGCTGCTGGCATTCCCAGTTTTCCTCTCCCAATTCTCCCTCCCACCTCCCTCTATACCCTGCAGCAAACCACAGCCTTTATGGTTTTGTTTCTTCAGTGTTGATTGCCTGAGGTTTGATTGGTCCAATTCTAACACACTAGGTAGCTATGGCAGGTGCAGGGGGTGGCCTTCCTTTTTCTAACTTTCCTGACACATACCAGGAAAGTCTCTCCGCATTTCAGGAGTTTTACTTGAATTACTTTCCACTTTCTGGTATTTGCCACCTATCTGATTTTGTCTCTTCTTTGGAGTTAATGAGATTGAACCCAGGATGTTTCATTAGGTAGGCAAATACTCTCACTGAACTATAACCCAGCCACAGAACATCTTTTTAAATTCTCCATATATCTGAATGTACGATGGAAAGAAAAGTTTATTCCAGTATATTGGAATGTTTCAGATTTTAGGTTTTGATTAATCTAGTTATATATAGTCATAGTCTAGAAACAAATATATTGGTAGGACTTGATAAGACAGGCTTTTCCTCACTATACAGCTGTTGATGGGAAGGGATTGTCCTGCAGCATAACCCTGGAAACTTAGTGGTGAGGCCTTCAACATCAATTCCTCAGGGACATGATTTCAACCCAAGTGAGTTGCTGTAGTCTGAAGCCTCCCCTCAGGTTCCTGCGATTCCATCTTGCATACTACATTCCATAATAGCAATAACCACGATGCTCAGTCTGACTGTTTCGATTTGTTGAAAGGTTGTGAATGAATGTGTATGTCATCTTAGATGAGCGCATCATTGAGTCATGTGAAGAACTTCATCAAAAAAGAGATCACTCTTCAGTTTCAGTGATGATTTACAACAAATTTTCATAACTTGACCACAAAGCCTCTTTTTTTAGGCTAAACAGTTTCACTTGCAC
Source organism: Dipodomys merriami (assembly GCF_024711535.1). Classification (NCBI taxonomy): domain Eukaryota; kingdom Metazoa; phylum Chordata; class Mammalia; order Rodentia; family Heteromyidae; genus Dipodomys; species Dipodomys merriami. The sequence goes on from NW_027204071.1 coordinate 1,341,702, forward strand.
CAAAATGATGCTATGGCAAAAATGATCCTCTAATAGGGTTTCTAAATGCAAACACAAAATACTTTTGCTTAAGGAAGAATTAATTATGCCAGCTAATATATTCCCAGAATAGTTATTTGTGTTTAGACCATGTTAAAAAAAATTGTTTTTGTTTTTGTTTTTTTATGGTCATGGGGCTTGAACTCGGCCTAGGCGCTGTCCCTCAGCGATTCAGCTCCTCAGTGATTCAGCTTAAGGCTGGTGCCCTACCATTTGAACCATAGTGCCACTTCTGGTTTTCAGGTGGTTAATTGCAGATTAGAGTTAATTGCAGATAAGAGACTTTCCTGCATGGGCTGGTTTTGAACCGCAAACTTTTTATCTCAGCCTCATGAGTAGCTAGGATTATAGGCGTGACCCACTGGTATTTGGCAAATATGTGCAATTTTTAACCATGATTGAAAATGTTGGGAAAAACTACAGAATACTTATAAGCAGCAGTAATTAGATGGGTATAAGTATATGTAATATACCAAATATTTTTGCAAAATTGAAGTCCTTGGTGATCAAATACATAACAAAACTCATTTGGATCTCTTATTGAATATAGATTATTAATTTTTCTGTTCAGAAACATATATATGTATATATATACGTAACTACAAAAGTATATAAATAATGCTTTACTATTTATGGGCAATTCTAAAGAGAGAGAGAGAGAGAAAGAGAGAGAGGCAGGGAGACAGGAGACAGAGAGACAGAGAGAGAATCACAAAATCCCAAACATTAAACTTACAGGTTGGATATCTGTAATTCCCAATTACATATTGTACTGAAAGGGAAATTACAATGAAATAAAAAATTAGACCATTCTGCAAGGATTCCAAAAAAATAGTTCTTACATATTTCTTGTTTGTTATCTTGATGTGTTTGTGACTAGTTGTGTCATCTGGTTTGCTTTAGGATGAAAACAACACTATCTTGTTCTTAAAAGCCAAGGGAAAATTATAAGTGTGCAATTGAAAGAGGTATATATATATTTGGATCAACCTTTATTTGCTTAGTTTTCAAACACTATGTAATGTTTCCAAATAATAATGGATTTTGCAAATATAGAAAAGTGTTAATGTATTTCTTGTTTTAAATGTATTTCTTATGACCAGATAAGACGTGTTAAGTCAAATGAACCTCAAGACAGGGACACAGGTTGTTTTTTTTTTTAACTTGCCATTGTTTTTAACGTATTTATAATGTACCATGTGATTTTTTTGTTTCTTTGTATGTTCCTCCCCTATGGCATAACCGCTATTTTCACTGTTTTTGATGTCAGTTCCCTGCATCTTGTATATACACTTCTCTAAATTGGGGAGGGGGAGGGCAAAAACAAAATGCTTTAATAGGGATTCAGGTTGACACATTGTAACAATGAGATGTTCAAGACACTATGTTGAAAAACAAACTTTACTATTTAGGTAGTGGAGGGAGGAGGAGTGTAGTTGTAGAGGTGGGAGGGAAGGGATGGTAGGCGAAAAACAAAGGAGGAGACAACAATGCTTCATATTAAATGTACTTATTACCTTGCTCATGTAACTGTAACAACTATATACAGTATCTTTTACAATAAAAACGTATTAAAATGTATTTCTTAAAAATAGAAATATTTTTAAATTCTTATGCATATTTCCAATTAAGCAGTTCAGATGATGTATATATGAATTGTTGTTAGCTAGATTTTATTGTGTATGTGTGGTGGTCATTACGTTTGAAGTTAGGCCCTGGGTGCTGTCCTCTGTCCCTACCCCCGTTTTTTGCTTGTTCAAGGTTAGCACTTTCCCACTTGAGTCACATCTTCGAGATTTTTGGTTTTCAGTTGGAGATTAGTCTCTATTTCCTGCCTGAGCTGGTTTTAAACTATGATCTTCAGATCTCAGCCGCTTGAGTAAGTTACCACTTACATTTATTGTTTTCGTTTTATTAGCATATACTTTTATTGTAAAGATACTGTACACAGGGATTACAGTTACATTAGTGAGGAAATGACTACATTTCCTATCGAGCATTGTTACCCCCTCCTTTGTTTTTTCCCTTACCATCCCTTCCTTCTCCACCTACCTAACTCTTCCATCCCCTCTCCCACCCCCACAGTTGTGAAGTTTGTATTCAACATAGTGTCTTGTACATCTCATTGTTATAATGGGTTAACCGGTATCCCTATTTCAGCATTTTGTTTTTTCCCTTTCCCTCCCCAAATTAGAAAAATGTATATATAAGATGCAGGGCACCAAAATTAATAGAGTGAAAACAGAACATGCCAAACAAATAAAACCACAGATTACATTATAAATACGTTTAAATCCATACCAAGAAAAAAAACACGTGTGTACCTATCTTGGAGTACATTTTTCTTAACAGCATCTTACATGGTCATATGTGCATAGCTTTTGACCTCTTCTGCTTATCCTACATAAATATTAACTATTGCAAATAAGGGAAAACATGAGACCTATGTTCCTTAGCACTTGGCTTACATCACTTAATATAATTTTTCCAAGTCTTTTCATTTCCTAACAAATGGGGCAATATTATTATTTCTGATGGAGGCATAGAATTCCATTATATATAGATATATATCTATATATAATGGAATTCTATGCCTCCATCAAGAAAATGTAATATATATATATATGTATATATATATATATACATATATATATATATATATTACATTTTCTTGATCAGTTCATCTACTGATGGGCAACTGGGTTGGTTCTATATCTTAGTTATGGTAAAAAAAATGCTGCCATAAACATAGTTGTGCAGTAGCCTCAGCCACTTACCTTTAAATCAGGTGATCTACTGAGTGTTTCCCTGTCCTATTTTGTGAAAATACACCTTTCCAACAGCAAAGGTAAAAGAACAAGTTAAAAGTTGTTCTGATACTCCCAACTCAAAGAAGATACATGATGTACTTATTTAAGTGCTATGATAAAAAAATTTGGAGTTGTTGAAAGATTGACTTTCTTAAGTGTCATTTTGGGAAAAGTGAGTCAAATATTCATAGCATTCCTAAAGAGAATAAAGTAGACCTGTTTTTTAAATGAGGAGTACTAATGATACGAAGAGTAGTTTTTGTAGCATTACTGTAGCCTATTTGAAAGAGTTTGAAGGTACAGATGATCAGGTATATTTCTTGTGTAGCAATCAATTCTAAAATTCTTTGTTTTTCTCTGCATTTTCAGTTTGTTCTCAACGGGTGTCTTATTTGAAACATACAGCTGAGTACCAGGGGTTTCTGTATTTTACATTTTATGAAAGTAATTTTAGGTTTTTTAAAGCAGAAAAGCTAATAATGATAATCATACTCTGATATCCTTCACCAAGATCTCCACATTTCATTATACTGGTTTAATATGCTATCAGTATATTTAAATGGTATAAAGTTTGGTTTTGCTTTTGTTTTTTGGGCTGGTATTGGGGCTTGAAATTAATACCTTGGTCTTTCACAAATGCCGGTCATGAATGATCATGCCTGTAATTCTGGCTACTCAGGAGGATCTAAGAATCTAAGGATCAAGGTTCAAAGCCAGCCTGGGCAGGAAACATTGTGATACTCTTGTCTGTAATTCATTACTATAAAGCTAAAAGTGGAGTGTGTTTCAAGTGGTAGAGCACTGGCTGTGAACAAAGAAGCTAAAAGGTAGTACCTACAGGATAGTTCCCAAGTTCTGGGTTTAAGTACCAATACCAACACACACATACAAACACACACACACACACACACACACACACACACACACACACACACACACACACACACACACACACACACACACACACACGTTTTCTTTCTCCCCAAAGCATGTGGTTTCAGCGTATGTGTGTGTGTTCTTTTTTATGTGACCCTGAAATCCACTTTGTTTTCTTTTTCATTTAGTTGGTGATTTCTGCACAGGAAGAGCAGAGTAATGGTGTTACTTGAGTCCTGGGTGCCAGTGGTTCCTCTGAGATGAATGAGGTCTGACTTAGTGAGCAATGGGACCCCAGGAAAGCTCCATGAAGTAAATGGATGGAAACATGTGAGAAGATATGCATTCAGGTAATTCTTCAATCTATCTTCCTCCTGCCAAGGGTCATTCTCTCTCAGGGGGGTGAGTTCCTTTTCTTACCAGGTAAACCTGAACCTTGTATGGCTTTGTGTGTGTACCCATATGTGAAAAAGGACTTTGAAAAATGTCAACCATCACAAACTTGTTCTATTTTTTTTCTCTCACTATTAGTCTTTATGTTGGAAGACTTCATTGTTCTGAGAAAAATGGAATGTTTTAGAAATTTTCCTGGGATATTTATAGATGTAGGTCAGAATTTATGGTCCTTTTGCTCTAGTGAATTGAGAAACATTTATGTGAATTTATAGGTAGCCTATAGTGAACTTATTTCTACAGTATAGATGAAATTTTGGATATGATATATTTATAGAAAACCAAAGGATACGAAATATTTATGGAAAACGAAAGACAACTTTACGTACTTTGTCTAAATGAAGCAGAAATTGAGAGCACTTCAAATGTTTCAGTTTTAATCAGAGTGTTGTACTAATTTGGCATAAAAGATTTTTAAGTGCTGCAATCAATTAATTTCATTTGTAGGAAAAATGACAGAAAGGAGTGTAAATAAAGATATAGTGTAAGTTTTGCCTTTTGATTAATTAAGAACTTTATATTTAATTTCAACTAAGGTATTGGGAGAAATACCAAGATATGAGATCCAGTTTCTGCCAATAATTAGATTAAATTAATAGTAAAAGTCCTCTGTTAGCAGTAACAATCGCCACATGATATTTAAAAAGTTTGTGGTCAACACATTTGTGCAGTTGGGTAGTTTTGTAGTTATAGAATTTTAATGAATTTCTTCAAGCACAAGGAAAAGTTCAAGACATGTTAGAGTTTTACACACAGCAAAGAAAATACCAGGTTGTTTTCAACAAATGTTTTCATTTTTCAATATGTGAGTGTGTGTGTATGTGTGTGTGATGGTAGTAAGGCTTCAACTTAGGGTATTTTGCCATACCACAATTTCCAGTTTTTTTTTTCTATTTATTGGCAATATGAGTATCACAGAGATTGCTGCTTGAGATCCCTTTGAATCTAGATCCTCACATCTCAGACTCCTATGTAGCTGGGATTGCAGGGGTGAGCCACCAGCATTCTGAGAGATACTTTTGTCATGTTGTGTGGCAAATTATCGGAAATTTAATGTTTGCTCACTGAATACCAACTGTTGTAGGCTACAATTTTGGGCTAATAGTTTGGGTGTGGCTTGTCTGTAGCAGTTGCTCAGTTTCTAGCAGGGGGCCACCAGGCTATAGTCTCTCAGGAAATATGTAGACCTCTTCCAAACTTAAAGGATGCCTGGTAGGGTTTAGGTCCTCTAGCTGTAAGACTATGGTTTCTGCTGTCTAGTCATCTATCATACATCCACTGTTGTCACCTCCTAGATACCCCCATATTTCTGTGACAAACATAACTTCCTTACTGTTTCATTCACTCTGTTTGTGTTACTGACTTCTAGAAAGACCTTAATTTGCACTCACTCCTTAGAAGTATCTCATAACCAACTCTTGTGCGAAATAATTACTTTAATTTTGTTATCTACCAGAGCATATTGTGGGGTTGGATGCCACTCATATTGGAAAATAAAAGACTTTTCAAGTGTCTGGGTTGTTATGCATTGACTTAGGTAGATTATTAGCTATTTATTATTAGCTATTTATTATTGTAAGTGTCCTCAATTTCAGAAACTTGTAGTATTGAATTGTTTGAGTTTAGCTGATCAAGTGTGCAGTTTAAGAAAATGAAAGATAATACTTTGCATAGAGTAGAAAATAATTTGCCAGTTAGAGTGAATGAAAGGCAATTGGGAGTGACTTCAGAGATGGGACAGAGGTAAATAGGTTACACATATTTTTAAAAGAGAACATGTGGCTGGGAATGTGGCTTAGTGGTAGAGTGCTTGCCTAGCATGCATGAAGTCCAGGTTTCAATTTCTCAGTACTAAATGAAGAGAAAAGGCTGGAAGTGGTGTTGTGCCTCAATTGGGAGGGTGACAGCCTTGAGAAAAAAGAAGCTCAGTAACAGTGCCCAGGCCCTTGGTTCATTCCCCAGGACTGCCAAAAAATAAGAGAGAGAACATGTCAATAATGGATGAGGGAGGGATCCAGAGGTCAAATTCATCACTCAATTTTTCCTCCTCTATTTCATAATCAAGACATCATTCTCAGAGAACCAAAGGGGGAAAAAGATGATCTAGAAAGAACATATCTTATGAAGTAATACCTAAACTTTTTAGTGCAACTGTCCTGTAGAGATAATTCATTAAGTATAATTGTGTCTTGCAATAGCACATGTGTTATCTGGAGATTTTGTGTGAGGGCTGGTCCTGAAAATTGATCAGAGCCCAGTTGTTATTCCTATTTGTTTTCTTCAAGGCTAGTACTCTATTACTTAAGCCACATTTCCACTTCTGATTTGTTGGTGTTTAAAGGAAGATAAGAGTGTCATGGAATTTGCCTGGTTCACCTGGCTTCAAAATATGATCCTCAAATCTCAGCATTCTCAGGAGCTAGGATTACAGCTGTAACTCACTAGCACCTACAGAAGCAATTTTTTTTGAGTTAAAGGAATTAAGAATATAGATTATCCAGGAAGATTCACCCTCAGTACTAAAGAAACCACCATGACCAATTTCCGTGAACACACACACACACACACACACACACACACACACACACACACACACACACACACACACACACACAAGGGATTGAAATTCTTATATCCAACTACCCAGCAAAAGTTGGAAATGAAGGTGTGATCGTAGTTGTAAAGTACTGAAATTTGGTGAAAAACCTGGGAAACAGTTCCCTGGTCCATAATTCAGCCCAAAGTCGACCAAAAAGAAAACTGAAAGGACAGAAGAAATGACCATTTGATATTCAAAAATAAGCCTGGGGCTGGTGGTTCATGCTTATAATTTTAGCTTTCAGGAGGCTGAAGTCTGAAGATACTATTTAAAGGCCAGACCAATCAGAAAAGTCCATGGGGCTTGTTTTCTGTATGTGTGAAAACCTGGGACTTGAATTTGTTTAGAAGCTCTACCACTCCCAGCTTCATATTAGTTGATGAAATTCTCAAGGATTTTCTTGCCCATGATGGCTTCACACTTGATACTCAGGTTTCAGCCTCTTGAGTCTTGCTGGGATTTACAATTAACCATCAAAAGGAAGAAGAATAAAACCTGGTGATTGAGCTGTGGCTCCAGTGGCAGAAATGAGAAAATAATTTCTGGGACAGCACCCAGACTTTGATATTAACTTCAGGACTAACACACTTACAAAGAATAAAATAAATAAATATAGAGAAGGGTGGGAGAAGAAAGAGTAAATTTCAGAGTTTAAAATGAGCCAATCATAGGAGGCACACACCTGTGATGGTAGCTACTCATGAGGTTCAAATATGAGAAGCACAGTTGAAAGCCAGTCCAGGTAGGAGAATTCATATACTCAACTCTAAATAGCTAGTTAAAACAAAACAGCATCAAAAGAATAGCCACAAGTTTTGCTATGGCTCATGACTTAGTGTGTTAATCATGATTAAACAACAGCAGAACAGCACCTGGGCTAATTTGTAGACCCAAGATCACCATACACAAGGAAATAAAAATACAAATAAAAGAGTATAAGAATTGCTAGGAATATGGCTTAGTGATAGAGTGCTTGCCTAGCATGTTTGAATCCCTGGGTTTGTTTCCTCAGTAGCTCATAAGTAGAAAAAGCTGAAAGTGGCACTGTGGCTCAAGTAGTAGAGTTCTTTCCTTGAGTAAAGTAAGTTCAGGACAGTACCCACGCCCTGAGGTCAAGCCCCAGGACTAGGAAAAAGAAGAAAAAATGTTGTGAGAAAATCCAATTAAAATTTCAAAATGAGCCCTGAATTTTTGGTGGTTGCTAGTGACTCAGAACGCTGAAATCTGAAGTTTGTTGTTCATAGCCAGCCTGGGCAGAGATGTACATAAGTCTCCAATTAACCAACAAAAAAAAGCCAGATATGAAGCTGTGGTTGTAGTTGTAAAACACCACCCTTGAGCGAAAAAAAACTATGAAAGAGTGCCCTTGCTCAGAGATCCAGCCTTAAGATCACAATAAAAAAATTAAATGGTTAGACGCAGAGAACCTGGCACTGTTGTCTCATGTCTGTAATTCTAGAAATACAGGAGGCTGAAATATAAGATCCAGTGTAAAGTCAAACCCAGTCAAGAAATTCCAGGAGACTGTTTTGCATGTGGTGGCCACAATGGGGATAGGTTTTGTTTATTGAATGGAGATAAGTGTTTCAGGGACTTTCCTGCTCAGGCTGCTTTCAAACTATGATGGACAGATTTCAGCCTCCTGAATCAGGCAAAGCCTTGCATGAGTTTAGTTCCAGGACCAATACACACACAAAGAATGAAATAAATGAAAAGAAGGATAGAAGAGAAGAAAGACACAATAACAGAGGTTTCAGTGAACCAAATATTGGTGGTTCATATCTGTAATTCTAGATACTCAGGCTGAAATTTGAGGATACTGTTTAACACTCAGCTCAGGTATGTGAGTTTATAAAATCTTGCTGACTCTGTCTCTGTCTCTGTCTTTCTCTGTCTGTCTCTGTCTCTCTCTGTCTCTGTCTCTCTCTCTGTGTGTAAATCCTGGAGCTTGACCTTGCACTATTTTGCTCAATGATATACTACTCTAAGATTTTTAGTGGATAATTGGATAAAAGATTGTTAAGAACTTTTCTCAATTTTCAGCCTCCTGAATCTAGCCTAGCTCTACATGATTTTCTTCTCTTCAATTAACCTCTCCCCAAAAGCCATATGTTATGGTTAGTCCAATGTGTGCCCTGAGATGAGCTTCAATTTCTACTCACAGGACAAGAAAAAATGAAAAAAAGAAAAGAATGTGGAAACAAGCACATATTAAATTTTTAAATGACCCAAATGTTGCTAGTCATGTGTGTAATCCTAATTATACAAGAGGATGACATCTGATGATTGCAGTGTCAAGTCAACCTGGGCAGGAACATGCTTGAGCCTCTTATCTCCAGCTACAAAGCACAAAACCTTGAGCTGTGGCTGAGGTGGTAATAGCACCAGCCTTAAGTGTGAAAGCTAAGATATAGGCCCCAGAGTCAGAGGTCAAGCCACAGGACAAATAAAATTTTCAAAGGAGAGAGGATGAATAAAGGCTGAAATCTGAGTATCATGGTTCAAAACTAGCCCATAAAAGAAAGTCCATGAGGCTTTCTTTGTGTGTGCATCTGTGTGCTGTTTTGTTCAGGATAGAGCTCCACCTCTTCCAGCTTTTCATTGATTAATTGGAGCTAGGATTCTCTTGGACTTTCCTGCCCTGGTTGGCTTTGAACCATGATCTTCAGATTTCAGCCAACTGTTTCATGCTCGGCTTGGCATACGAGTCTTATCTCCTATTAACTGCCAAGAATTAAAAAAAAAACTGGAGTTCAGCTGTGACTCAAGTGGCAAACTGGGCAATCACTTTCTAGGATATCACCCAGGGCCTTAGTTCAAGCACCAAGACAAAACAAGTATAGCCAAAAGCTATAATTTGGCTCATGTTGTAAGCCGCTAGTCTTGAAGAAAAAACTCTGGCATTGCATCCAGGCCTTGATTTGTAGCCCCAGGACTACACATATACAGAAATAAAAAACATGGACATTTTTAAAAAGAAAAAGTGGAAAAAAGAAAATATTAACATTTTTAAATGAGCAATGGGTTTGTGGTTCATCTGTATAATCGGAGCACCTAAGGAAGTTGAAATCTGAGGATCATGGTTTGAAGCCACACTAACCAGAAAAGTACATTAGAATCTTAGGTCCAATAAGCCAGAAAAAACTAGAAGTGGAGCTGTGGTTGAAGATGTAAAACATCATCGTTGTGTTAAACGGCTCAGAAATAGATGGGCGCTGGTCGCTCTAGCCTGTAATCCTAGCTACTCAAGAGGCTGAGATATGAAGATCATGGTTTAAAGCCATCCTGGGAAGGAAAGTCCATGAGACTCTTATCTCCATTTAACCACCAGAGAACTAGAAGTGGCACAGTGGCTGAAATGGTACAGCATTGGCCTTAAGCTGAAGAATTCAAAGACAGTATTCAGGTCCAGAGTTCAACCCCTACCCTCCTTAAAAATAGGTAAGAAACAGCAATGAGGCTCAGAGATCGGGTCTACTGACCACAATAAAAAAGCATTGTGGTTGAAGACAATACCAGATTAAATATATTAAAATAAGTCAGAGGCTGGTTGATCAGGCCTGTAAACCTAGTTACCCAAGAGGCAAATTCTAAGGGCGGCAGTCAAAGCCAGTCATAGCTGTGTGTAATAACCAGTAATTGTGTAATTACCAGCACTAGGGCTTGAACTTGCCCAATTTTTCTCAAGGCTAGGGTTCTACCACCCCCAGCTTTTTGGTGATTAAATAGAGATAAGAATCCCAGACTCAGGCTCGGAAGTTGGCTTAGTCGTAGAGAGTTTGCCTTGATGCGTGAGGCCCTGGGTTTGTTTCCTCAGAACCACATAAGCAGAAAAAGCCAGAAATGGTTTTGCATCTCAAGCGATAGAGTGCTAAACTTAAGCTGGAATGCTGAGGGACAGCGCCAGAGTTCAGGTCCCACAACCAATAGAAAAAAAGTAAAGGAACCCCAGACTTTGCTGCTAAGACTGGCTTCAAACCAAGATCCTCAGATTTCAGCCTCCTTAGTTTGCTGGGATTTGCATGAGACTATTCAAAAAAGAAAGACGCTGTAATTTGAGCTGTGGCTCAATTGGCAGAACGGAGCAAAATCTCAAACATTGGCCAGTCCCTAGTTGGAGAAAAAAGAAACACAAATATTTTCAAAAATAATAAATTGTAATACAGAAAAAATGTTTAATATGATACAAAGGAAAACTATGTTTCTTTTACATGCAGCAAGCCAAAACAAACTACAAAGTTTCCAAATGACATAGTGAGAGTAAGGGGAAAAAGAAAATTTTATAAATTCATGTAAATATTAAATACAAACTGAAATGACTAAAATCTACTGTGATCTCTCACTCAGATCTCTCACTTGTAATTGTTCACAAACAATTGCCCTCCATTTTCAGCATATAGTATGGGGATTTAGAAATGACCTCTCTATGCAGCCTTGACTAAATAGGGATATTCCTACTTTAGCGTCTTGAGTTATAACTGCATGCATTGCCCTCATTTTAATACACAAATTATCCTTTAAAACTCAACATCAATATTGAAATGATGGATTATGTGTAAAAGCATGAAGAAACATCAGAGATCCACCAGAAATCCTCTGAGGAATACAATCATAACAATAGAAGAGCACCTAACACTCAAGGTAGGTAAAAGAAGGAAGACTTAGGGTTTTTATTTTTATTTTTTTTCGTATGCAGGGGGTTGAAAGCAGGGCCTTATGCTTGCTAGGCAGGTATAAAATTCAGTTACATTAATTATATCCATACTACTTTGTAACCATTACCTCGGTTTGTGAACTTTCTTTTCAATACTGAAGGAATCCACACAATCATTGAGTAATAATCACCCCAAATGACATGCCCCAGAAAATTTTAACCTTCAATTTTCTCTTATGAAATAGTTTAGTCAATATATTTCATTTCAAATAGATTATTTTTGTGTCCATCCATGACAGACATATATTAAATGCAGCCTTTTTTGGATGAGTCATATTTTATGCATACCTTATATTTTATAAACCTATTCATCTGATAGACACTCCAGGTATTTCCAACTCCTATTGTGAACATTGCTGAAGTTATCATTGGCCTATGAGCTATTAGTTTTTGTTTTCATTTCTTCTGGGTATGCAATGAGTAATGGAGTTGCTGGGTCATGTGGCAATGCTATCCTATGTAAGAATAATGTGTCAAATTCTACCATAATTGCTATATCACTTTTCATCAACACAAAAATGTACAAATGCTCAATAAAATGTACAAAAATATTTCAAATCTTCTACAGCTGTGCCCTAAAGGATCATTTTTTACTTAAACTTGGTTTTATTTAGGTCATGCAGGCCTAGAAGTATGTAGCATTGTCTAGAGCTGAAGTTATACCAAATTCCCCTGACTTAGCCTCCAAAAATATTTATTCTGGTAATCATTTTTTTCTAGAGATAAATTTTAGTTATTATATGCATGGTAACTCTTTTAAAATAACACTTTGAATTTTAAAATGACATAAAACTGTAACCATTCTTTGTACCATCTTTATAATAAGAAAAATTATATTTACAAAAAATATAAAAAGACAAACGGGTTTGAACTATCTAAGGTAGATGTTAGCTTCCCAGCAGAAAAATACATTACAATCACAGTCTGATAATGAACGAAGCAAAGTAATACAATAAGAGCTCATCTCAAGTAAAATGAAAAGTAAAGACTGTGGGCAGGGTTCAAGGGGTAATGCACTTGCTTGCCAAGCACCAGCTTCTGAATCAAAACCCCAGTACTGCCAAGGGATAAAATAAAGTGTTAAAACATATGGAAAGGTGCAGATAATAATATGATGTATGACATGGTGGTACACACCAGTAATCCAAACACTTGGGAGACTAAGCAGTAGAATTTTGAAATTAAGATCAGTCTTGGCTACATAATGAGACTGCATGTTAAAGAATAACATAGAATAAAATAAATCAAACTACATTTTAAAGAAAAAGGTTTAGTTCAATTGTAATTAAAGCAGTTTTGCATGTGCAAGGAACTGATACAATGCACAAAAATTACATGATTTATTAACTACAATGGCAGTTTATCAGTGCAGTACTTGGTGCCCCTTGGCTGGGATCCCTCTTGAGGCAACATAAGGCAGTTGTTGCACCTGTCTTCTGGGCTGGACTGAGGGCGTTCCTGGGCAAACAGTATTTTGATCCCCATTCATGGATACCACTTACAACTCTTTTATTTTTAGTAGACCCCCTAGAAATCTCTCCCAATAACAGCTTTCTGGTATTCAAGTTAGGTTGTCTTTGATATCTCTAGGGCTCTCCTCCCCTTTGTCTGGAACTGCTCTGTTCCTGGGCCCACAATCAGCAGTTTGTTCTGAAAAGAGTGGTAGCTATTTTGCTAGCCACCTCTATCCTCCTCTATCTCCTCCTCAAATTAGTCTTTGGTATCAGTATGAGTCTGTTCAGAGGGTAGTGCCAGCCTGGGCTGGCTTTGAACTCTGATCCTCAGATTTCAGTCTCCTGAATAGCTAGGATTACAGGCCTGAGACACCTGTAACCGGCCATCATTTCTTTCTTCCAGGAACATTTCAGGGGAATGGAATAGCACAGCTGCACATACATTCATTAACAACTGACCAGGGGTGAACCAGATGCTTACAACAAATCCACTGACCTTGATATTGCCTTTGGTGTCCAAGAGGATGTTGTTAGTCTTAAGGTCTCGGTGTGTGATTCTATTTTGGTGTGAACAGCACTTAAATTTTGTGTGACGAGCCTCCTGGCTTCATCCTCATATAGGTGGCAGGATTTTAAGATCCACTCCAGGAGGTATCACCTAGTGGCCAGTTCCATGATGAAATACACAAACCCTTCCTTCTCCATAACCTGGTACAACCTGATGATGTGTTTTTGCCATACCTTCTTAAAAATGTCCACCTCATTCTTTAGCAGATGATGAGGACTCTAACTTCCAGAGTATTTTAAATGCCACATCCTTGTCGGTGAGGTGGGGATGGGCCACTTTCTCTTGTCCATAGGGACCTTTGTCATGAGCTCTTTTATCTGGTATTGGTTGATGATCTCCTTCTTCAAGGAGCTTGAGGATGATACTTTGTGTTCTTCCATCATTCTGCTTTGATGACAGGTAGCAAATCTTGCTAAAATAAACTAAATAAAATAATGTAAAAGCCAGAAAATGTAAAAAGAAATACCAAAATCCAAATGACAACCAGACCCTGTAACCAAAACATTCATTTAGCTTTGATTCAGTCAAGCGTGTCCACAAGCAAGAACTCCCAACTCTATTAACTGGCATAGGTTGGAACACAGTGGCTTCCTATATATCCTGCATGACATCACACAATGGAGAAATCAGAACCAGGCATAGTGATATCATGGAGGAAATGGACCAATCAGAGTCTGAGGTCAGAGAAAAAGTGGACCAATCATAGCCTGCCAGCCTTGACACTAACTCTTAAGCCTCAAAGGACTCCAGGTGCGCTTGAGGTTGCTCTGGTCATTAGCATGGCATTTCTGAAACCACTAGAACAGTGGTCAAAATCCTCTGATTTTCTAGAGAACTACTGCATCTTACTTCTTCTAAATTGCTTCTCTGGAGACATTAGCTAATAGCCTCCATTCTTGATGGCCACTTTATCCTATATCTTTTTCCAGCAATGGCACTGCACAAAGGCCTCCCTCCTTGTCAATGTCAGCTGTGTCCTACAACTTCCTTTAAAGGGACAAGTACCAGGCTGGCTTTGAGCCACCATCCTCACAATTCACCTTCCTGAGTAGTTAGGATTATAGGCCTGGGCCATTGGTAGGTACTTAGTTCATCTCTTACATTTGGAGGAAGTGTATTTGTTAGAAAGGTAGGTTTTAGATATGTCCTTTTAGCACTTTAAATTTGATACCCTTGCTGTCTACCAATTAATCTAGTTTCTGATGAGAAATTTGTCATAATATCATTGAAGATCACTTGTGTGTGATAAGTTGTGTCTCTGCGCTTTGGGAGGTTTTCTGTCTTTGTTTAATTAGAATGTGTCTTAGTGTGGAACTGTATAATTATGTTAATTGACTTTTTGATCGGGTAGATTCCTGCATAGAAGGGTTCATGCTTTCAATGAAAATTGGGAAGGTATTGGTTATTATTCCTTCAATTATTCTGTATTTCTTTTTTTCCTCTTTTTATATTAAAGATATAAACATTATAAATATAAATATAAATGTTTATATAATACATATAAACATTATACATTATACATACATTACATATTCACATTGTATATGGAATACACATATATGCCTACATATTTATATCATACATACATTTATAAATATATATTTATTTTCACATAGCTCCCAGTTTTGTGATTATTTATGGTAGGAAGTTTAGGCTGATCGTAGCTACTCCATCTGAGTTAGAGTCAGCAGATTTCCTGATTTCCTGCCTCTCTCAGGTTTCTGAGCACAGGGCCATTGCTTATGTTCTAGTGTATGCTGTTACCTTTTGCAATGTCATGTTCTGCTTCAATGGCCACCAGGCCTGGACCTGGAAGACGGGCTGCTCCAAAATCAGCCTGCATGGGTGCACCTGCCTGCCTCTGTCTTGATGTCAGAGTCCCTGAACCTACAGGGGTCGCCTTAACGGATGCCACTGTGCCAGGTCTGATGAAAGATGACTGTGGGCGGCACAAGCACAGCCTCTTTTTTTTGCCCATTGGAGGTCTGCGGTGGAGCTTGGGGGTGTTCCCCTGTTGGTGGCTATGCTTGGAGCAAAGCTGACGGCTGCAGAAGCCTCACTGTAGCCTGGCTTCTGGGGCACAACAGATGCCACAGTTTTCTCTGGGCACTTTTCAGAATAAATGGGCAGGTCCAGTAGGAGAAGCTGAGCTTAGGAGGACCCTAAACACAGGGTGGGCAATGGAGTTGGGAGGGGCAGAATTTTCCAGGTTGGCAGGGGGCAGATGATGAGCCTATATTAGTAGTCTGCTGGCTTCCAAAAGAAAAGCTAGATTTACTTGCTACCCAGAAATATCCCTCTGAAACTGGTTGCACCAGAGAGTCCCATGCTATTGGGAGGAAACTGCTTAAGACTGCAGTAGATGGACCAGGATCATTTGGTGTTGTTTGTGAGCAATTAAATGCTTTCTCTGGCAGAGGGAATGTGAAGGTTCCCTAACACTGCAGATCCAGGGAAGCCAGAGCCCAAGCAGACACCAGGGTTGGTGAGCTGCACACTTTGCAGAGTCCCCAACCTACTGGCACAAGAACCTGCCTAGCATCTCCTCAACCATAGAACTTGGAGACAGCAGCTCTCCCAAATTGGACATGAGATGTCCAGCTGGCAAGAGGTTGTTGTGGTCAGTGTGGGTCTGGGAAGAGTGGCAGGCCTGCTTCTGGAGATAGCAGATGTCCCTTTCAAGGCATCTAGGGGAAGGGGAGCCCCTGGAAATGGGCTCATGGAAAGGCTGGTCTGTCCTGCTCAAAGAGAACACCTCCAGATTGTTTGACTGTTTGGTTTGGTGGGGCAGTTCACCCCTTGGAGGCAGTGATATTAGGAGACAGTGATGATGAAGTTGTCACAAAATTAAACCAATAGCTGAGGGAGCAAAAGAGTAAGTTTTGCTGAACTGCCCATGGCAGGTGGAGTTGAGGTCATGGCTGCTTCTGTCTTGAATGATCTAGAGGCTTTGTCACCATGAGACAAATGACTGGATGCTGGCACGAAGCCCAGTGGTTTTAGGAAATTTATCAGAGAGCCCTATTTGGCTTGTAGGTCAATAAATAAGGCTAATACTGTGTGTAGAGTTAGGGCTTTAGAGCTGGGCATCACAGCTTGATCATTTTGAAGGGCTGTAGACACCTCCTGGAAGCTGGTGGAGCTTTAGGAGGTCTGAGTACATTATGAGATTAAATGTGGTCCTCTGAGCTTCATGCTTGGTTTGCAACAGGGCTGAGCCCTCCCTCCCTGCTGTCCTGGTACCCGCAGGGTTTGGGCTGGTTTCTTGGCAGGTAGAAAAGTTTAGTGTTTCTTTTATTCCATGAGCCTCACTCTGAAGGGCTGTGTAGGCAGGGAGGATTGTTTCATTGGGAGGTCTTTCTTTGAATAAGGCAATCTACATAACTCAGAGCACATCTTGGTTTTCTCTCTGAATGTTTAGTTTCTGTGGAATACCGGTGCCTGAAAGGCCTAACAGTTCAATGTTCCAGAGGCTTTCTCGGTTTCTAGACATATCCATGGTTTGTTCTTTTTCATCATACAAAGACAGCTCTAACTTCCTCCTTTAGTCATGTTCTACTGAGCCCTTTGGCACTGGCATAAATTAGGAAAGACAGGCAGGGCTGTGATGTTGCTAAGGAAAGCAGATAGGGATGCCTTGTTGCTGAAAAAAAGTATGCAGGCCTGTCTTGTTACATAGTTTCATTTTATTCCACAATGTTGGTAAATAAAGCCTCCAGATTGGAACTCAGGAGATGCCCATGATCATTGCTCCATTCCTCTTCCCTGCTCTTACCATACTGCCTTTCTATTTAAATTCATTTTTAATTTTTGTCAGAAGCAAAGAGGCAATTTAAAATTCTCATGTAATTTTTATTCATGAATTACTAAAATACATGAAGAACATGTTAATTCAAGCAATATAAAATGGCAGATGGCATGAATTTGATCTTTTTCCCTCTACTATTTCACTTTTGCTCTACCCTGGGGTGATCACTGCTACTAGTTAGTTATGTATCCCTGTATCTAAAACAAATGTGCACAAAGGACAGGCTTGCCCATAGCTACCCATGGTCCCCCAAACTACTATCTTAATAGGAGGCCAAATTTTCATTCACACTATGGAGATTCAAACTTCTATACTCAGGTTCACAGACCTGAGCCAATTCTGTGCTGGAACCACATGACTGAAGGTGGTAGCTCATTGTTCACTAAGGAAGGAGTCTGTAGTAGCTGGAAATCTGCCCTCTGCCTTTCCGACTAAGTCACAGTATCAGGTATGAAGACTAAGGAGTTACACAGGCCTTCTAGAGTTTAATAGACTTTGGGTTTTAACTTTTGTATTTCCAAGTTTCGCTGCAGATCAAATATTGGGCTTGCACAGCAGCAGCCCAAGAGGAAGTGATGTCCAGAACTTGTGTAAGTGTTACAGATTATTTGAATGTTTTTACTGAAATTTCTTTTTTCCTACAATACACACCTGTGGCCAAATGTGGGCTTTCTTACAGCTAGATGACCGATGGCACAACACTGGATCTAGCTTATACCTAGTTCTGCAGCCTTGTTCTGGAATATGGGCTGTTTCAGTCTTAGATTTAGAACTCCACTTTTTCTCCCCTTCTCTTTCTCCTCCCTCTCTGTCCTTCAGCAAAGAATTCAAATAATCATTTGTTGAAAAAAATGCTTGGAAAATTGTCATAATATTAAACAGTAGTGTCCACCCTTCAAGCCTGACAATTGTGTTAAAATAGGTGAAGAACAAACATAATAAAAAGTAAGTGCACATACAGATGTGCACACCCAAACCCACAACTACCCCAGATAGACACTTACATACAAACACAGAAACACTCAAAAAGACCACAGGACATTTAAACCTTGTTTCTTAATAATTTAAAAACACCAAAACATTTGATGCAGTCAAAAAATCACTAGTGCACCCACACACGCACATCACACACACACACAGAGCCAATACTGGAGCTTCAACGCAGGATGTGGTTAATGTCCCTGAGATTTTGAAATGAAAGCTACCACTTTACTCATTTGCACCACAGCTCTACTTGTGTCTTTTTAGTGGCCAATTGGAGATGAAAAACACATGGACTTTTCTGCAAAAGTTGACTTCAAACCACAATACTCACATCTCAGTCTCCAGAATGATTGAACAATTTATATTCTCACCAGCAGTGATAGAGTTCCCTTTTGGCCACACCCATAACAGCATTATTTACTAATCACTTTTACATGTTTTTATTAGCCTTCCTTACTGCAGTGAAGTGGAATTACAGTGTTGAATGGTTTACATTTCCTTTATGTTCAGAGATGTTGAACATTTCTTTATGTGTCGATTGGCCAATCGTACTTACTCTGAGAAGTCTGTCTTTAGGTCACTACCTCATTTATTAATTGGGATGTTGAGGATTTATTGGGGGTAATCTTTTGTGCTCTATTTATATTTTTCCTATTAGGTCCTTGTCTGATGAATAGCTCACAAAATTCTTTACCCATTCTGTGGGTTTTGTATTTAGCTTATGTTCTTTGCCAGACAGAAACTTGTAAGTTTCATGCAATGCCATTTATCCAGTTTTTCTTTGATTTCTTGTGATTCTGGATCTTTAGTTAGAAACTTTGGAGCTGTGTTTTAGGAGCCATGGTGTTTCCTCTGCCACTTCTTGTAATATTTTCATGGTTTCTGACCTATATGGCTTGGCATATGTGGACACCATTTATTTGATCTGCTCACAATTCTTTGGTTCACAGAGACAGCAAAGTGGTACCCTTTCTAAGTAAGATGAGTTGGCTCATGGTTGTTTAGAAGGGGGATGGCTACTCAGAAGTGTGAATACGGAAATCATAGGTGGTAGGCTCAGGTATAATTATTTTAATTGCATTTTTAATTGTAAGTACAATGAATACTAATCAGTGACATTTTTCATCAACTTCCCCATCCCTGAAACTCAACTCCTTCCCCTCCATTTTCCTAGTTTCATTGGGTATGAGTTGAAAATTGTGATTTCATTCATCTCCTTCCGCTTTTCAAGTGTCAGTTTCCTCATATACATTTTATTGTACTGTTAGATTTTCTAAAGGATTACACCATTTAAATTCTTTCCAACATATATTGTATTTCATGAAATATATATATATATATATATATATATACATATATATATATATATATATATGTATATGTGCATACAACACTATATATGTTTACATATAGACCGAGCTTCCACATATGAGAGAAAACATACATCCTGACTTCACAAAATTTTTTCCAGGTCCACCCATTTCTTTATAAATGATGCAATATTCTAATGGATGAGAAAAATTACTCTGTGTTCATTTCCCTAACATCACCTTATCTGACCTTTTCTGCTTGTCTCAGACATAAACTAGTTGTTGCAAATAAGGGAAACCATGGGACCTATGTTTCTTTGGGCCTGGCTACTTCACTTAATATAATTTTTTCCAAGCCTTTCTATTTCCTAACAAATGGGGCAATGTCATTCTTTCTGATGGAGGCATAGAATTCCATTGTGTATATATTCCGCATTTTCTTGATCCATTCATCTACTGAGGGGCATCTGGTTTGGTTCCATATCTTAGCTATAGTAAATAGTGCTGCAATAAACATAGTCGTGCTGTAGCTTTAGTGTGGCCTTATTTGTAAACATTTGGGTGCCCAAAAGTATGATTGCTGGGTCATAGGGGAGCTCTATGTGGAGTATTTTGAGGAACCTCCATACTACTTTCCAAAGTGGTTGAACAAGTTTACACTCCCACCAACACTAAGGTATGTGTTCAAATGTATTTTTCTTTCAATTGATTGTTTCTAACACATTTATAAGATTATTTCTTTGTTGCTTTGTCGGTCCCTCCCCCACAGTACAACACCTGCTTTCACTTTATTTGATGTCGGTATAATTTGTGGAGGGGGAAGGGAAAAACAAATCGTTTAAATAGGGATACAGTTGGACCCATTGCAACAATGAGATGTACAAGTCATTATGTCAAAAAATCAACTTTATAACTTGTGGTGGGGGGGCAGTAGCCGGGAGGATTGGGTGGGAGGGCGGGGAGAGGATGGGAAGGGATGGGAAGGGGAAACAAAGGAGGAGGCTACAATGCTTGATAACTAATGTACTCATTATTTGCCCATGGAATTGTAACCCCTCTGTACGGTATTATCACAATAAAAAAATAAAAATAAATTAAATTAAATTAAAAATAAATAAATAAATCCAAAAAATACCATATTTTCTTGATCCATTCATCTATTGAATGCATTTGTGCTATATCTATACCTTGACAATGAACATAGTTGTGTAGGTGGCCTTACTTTATCCTGATATTTAGTCTTTTGCATAAATGTTCAAGAAAGGTAGTACTGGACCACAAGGTAGATCTAGTTGTTTTGTGAGGTTTTTTTTTCAGTGTAGTTGAAAAAGTTTACATTCCCACCAACAATGGTTTTTGATCATTCTAAAGTGAGATGAAAAATGAGCAGCAAGTCAAGTGGCTGTGTATTGTTGTTGTTGTTGTTGTTGTTTTGTTTGGTCTTGGGACCTGAACTCTAAGCCTAGGTACTGAAGTTCAACTCTTCAGCTCCTGGATAGAACATTACCACTTGAGCTACAGAACAACTTCCAGCTTTGTCTGCGTATGTGGTGCTGAGAATCACTCCAGGGCCTCATGATTGCAAGGCCAGCACTCTACCAGAGAGTCACCTTCCCAGCTCATCTCAAGTGTTTTTGTTTGCATTTACTTTATAGCCAGAGATGTTGAACATTTTAATGTGACTACTGGCCAATTGTATTTCCTTCGAGTAGTCTCTAAATAGCTTATTTGCCCATTTTTTAATTGGGTTGTTAATTCTTTGCTAGTATAATTCATTGAGCTCTTTGTATATTCTGAAGTAGACCTGGCAAAGATCTGTCCTTCCATAGGCTCTCTTTAGTTTGCTAATGATATCCTTTGACATGCAGAAACTTCTTAGTTTGGTACAATACCATTTATGAATTCTCTCTTTGAGTCCAGGCATTATTGATTGTGAACTCTATATTACTGTTCAGTGGGAGCCAAAGTTAGCAAGTCTTATACTTTCGGAACAATCCTTTCTATATTTCAATCCTAGTGATGGACAGGTATGGTTACGCCAGTTTTACAGGTAGAAAGGTCAAAATCTAACATTTTTTCAAATTCTTTAAGCCACACATCTAGTCAAAGCATAGTCTAGAACCTATATTATTCTTGTATAGTCTCAAGATAGGTTTTCTCAGTTGTTTAAGGATAGAGGTGGACCTGTTGCAACAATGAGAAGTACAAGTTGTCATGTCCAAAACGAGCTTTACAACGTCGGTGCGGGGGGGGGAGGGGGGAAGGAGAAGGATTGGGATTGGGGGGGGAGGCTGGAAAGGGATGTGAAGGGTAAACAAAGGAGGAGGCTGCAATGCTTGGTAAGAAATGTACGCATTATCCTGTCCATGTAATTGTAACTCCTCTGTACAGTATGTTCACAAATAAAATAAAATAAAATTTAAAAAAGATAGGTTTTCCTAGTGACTTTCTTTATATTTCTTCCTTAACTCTGAAAATCTGTGTACAATATGGTGGCTAATGACCACATGAGAATGCTGAGCACTGTAAATTGTGGTGTTGTATTGGTTTTGCTGTAAGGATAATGTGCACCATGGACTTGGAACACTACATAGAAAACAATGGGGAAACTACATCTTTGTTTGTTTTGCAAGTCCTGGGGCTTCAGCTCAGAGCTTGGACACTGTCCCTGAGGGTCTTTTGCTCAAAGCTAGTGATCACTCTACCACTTAAGCCATACCGCTAATTCCAGCTTTTTCTGTTTAATTGGCACTGAGGAATCAAACTCAGGCCTTCATGCATTCTAGGCAAGCACATTACCAATAAGCCACATTCCAGCTCTTCGGTTTTTTCACGAGTTTCCCACTTTCTTGAGCAGGCTGGCTTTGGACTGTGATCCTCAGATCTCAGCTTCCTGAATACCTTTGATTACAATCATGAGTTACTGGTGCCTGGCAAATGGTGATTTTTAACCTACTTTTAATTTTCCTCATTGATGGAACAGCTCAGTAGATAACATGAAAAAAGCAGAAAGGCAGACGGAAAAGCAACAGTAGTAGATACTAGAAAAGTAGTACAAAAATTGGCAAAATAAAGTAAAGGGTTGCAATTAAATTTATAGCAATAGACCAATGTTGCTTTTTTATTTTACAAACATATAGTACTTTTACATTCCATTAACAGGGAAATGAGGGGACATACAAACTGTTTACAACATTTAAACTTTTCTGTATACTATACGTATCCAACACAATTTATTGTTAAAAAATGCCAACAAGTTCAGGTGTGAAAATATATGCTTGTAATCTCAACTCTTAGGAGCTAAACTGCGAGGATTGAAAGTTGTTATATAGATTATAGAAAAACTATGTCTCTGAAATAAAAGAAATAAAAAATAAAAGGGGAAAAAACAAGTCTGACCAAATATTTCCTGGGAAATTTTGTCAAGGAAAATAATTTTTTTCCCTATTGTTAGGTGTCAAACCTGGAAAATTACCCATTGTATACAAGTCCTTTACTACTTGAGTAATGCCCCAAACCTTTTTGTTTAAATGGTGTTTTTCAGTTTGTTTGGTTAGCAGTCTTTCTTTCTTTCTTTCTTTCTTTCTTTCTTTCTTTCTTTCTTTCTTTCTTTCTTTCTTTCTTTCTTTCTTTCTTTCTATCTATCTTTCTTTCTTGTTCTTTCTCTCCTTCTTTCTCTCTTTTTCTTTCTTTCTTTCTTTCTTTCTTTCTTTCTTTCTTTCTTTCTTTCTTTCTTTCTTTCTTCCTTTTTTTCCTTCCTTCCTTCCATCCTTCCTTTCTTTCTTTGTGGGGATAGGCCACCTCACACAATGTATCTATTTGACTGCTCCAGAAATTTTTAAAAAGCAAGAAACACTTCCTAATTAACTTCATAAGCTGCATGACAAAATTAGTATGCATTTATAGTAATTTTACTTATGTAGAGAAAGGCAAAAAATCCTAAACAAAAGAGAATATGTTTGAGAAGTAAAATGGAGTTTACATTTAATTTTTTTCCATTTTTTCCTCTGTGTGTGTTTTCCTGAAGATTTAACACAGGCTTCACACATGGTAATCAAGTTATTCTACCACCAAGCTGCAACCCCACTTACATAGTTACGATTTAGAAAATCTAATGCAATTTATCACACTGAGTAAAGAAGAAATCTCATATCATCTCAATAGATGCTGACACAGAAGCATTAAATAATATTTTTAATATTACTGAAAACTCTGAAACAAGGAAAATAGCTTTAGCTTATGTAGAATATCTATGAAGCAACTACGATATTCTTTAAAAATAGCTGAGGTATTTCTGATGCAATTAAGAGAGAAATTTGTTATCAATGATGGAATTTGACAACACATTTGATATTTTAACTGAAAAGGAGAAAGGAGAAGCAGAAGTAGAAGCAGAAGCAGAAGCAGAAGAAGAAGAAGAAGCAGAAGAAGATGCAGAAGAAGAAGAAGAAGAAGAAGAAGAAGAAGAAGAAGAAGAAGAAGAAGAAGAAGAAGAAGAAGAAGAAGAAGAAGAAGAAGAAGAAGAAGAAGAAGAGAAGAAGAGGAAGGACGAGGAGGAGGAGGAGGAGGAGGGGGAGGAGGAGAAGGAGGAGAAAGAGATTGCAATGGAAGGAAAGTACTGTAATTTGTGAGCAAGATGGAATGGTAGTCTACATAAAAATACAAAAATGTTTACAGGTTTACATATTTCAGTATGTTAGTTTAATATGAAGTCAAACAATAAAGAAATAAAAAATCTTGTAAATCTCAAACAAACTTTACAATTTAGGTGGTGGTGGGGGAGTGTAGTTGTGGAGATGGGAGGGAAGGGATGGTAGGGATAAAACAAAGGAGGAGGCAAAAGAAATGTACTCATTACCTTGCTCATGGCACTGTAATCCCTCTCTACATTATTTTAACAATAAAAAAACTTATTTAAAAATAAAAAATAAAAAAGTCTATGCAGGAAATTTGTAACTTAGTGGTAGAGTATTTGCCTATTAGCTGTGAAGGGTCCTTGTTAATCAGCTGCAAAATGCATAACAGACCAGAAATTTTAAAAAAAAATTATACATAAAGGACAATAAAGCACATGCTTTGGGACAAGTAAGTGGTTTTCTTCCAAAAAAGGAGTTGCAGCAGATGATTTTGGTGATATATACTTGGAATCCAAACATCCGTTCTTTGGCGTTTCAAGTGTTCAAGGCCAGTCAGCTAAAAAACAAGAGGAGGATGGACATGACAGAAGAAATAATAGAGATCTGAAACAAATTAAACTTCATCTGGATGGTGGGAAGAAGTCTGTCAGCTGTATTTTTTTCTTTTAGAAAGTTTCTAGCCTTTCCACCATGTGAGTACGCAACAAGAGAGCACATTAAAGCTCTGGTAAAGTTGACCTCTCTAGATCTTGTCCTTCGGAATTTCTGTTGAGTACAAATAACTTGCTCTAGGCTATTGGGACCTGGTCTTAAGGAATTTTGCTATAGAATCACAATGGAATTCAAATACACAGCTATACCTATTTCTCTAAAGGAAGACTGATGAATTTGGCACTAGGAGAGTCCAATTTTCTGGGCAGGGGTTCTACCACATATTTTCCCTACTGCAGCCCTTGTTCTTCACTTTGAACATATAAACACACTGTCTTAGATTTCAAGGATTCTGATATACACTCTTTGATAAGAAACTATCATGAGAAATGATGATTCTCTCTATTCTCTCACACCTATAGATGTTAATAACCCACTTCATGGAGATGTATGGCACAAGGCATTTTGCTACAGTATCAGATGATTCTGAAGTGATACCACTATTCTTTTGACAACAGTCATTCTAGATTTAAAGAAAAAAATCATTGAATATCTTGAGTAAATTGAGAGGTCTTTAAAAGCCAAAAGTTAGAGCAACTTTTCAGCTTATGGTTGCCATGAAGTATCCTACTGGATTTAAATTCCAAGTGATGAAACAGCCACTTTCATGACACACATAAGTATAAAACTTTGTTGGTCTTAATTT
Source organism: Dipodomys merriami (assembly GCF_024711535.1). NCBI lineage: Eukaryota > Metazoa > Chordata > Mammalia > Rodentia > Heteromyidae > Dipodomys > Dipodomys merriami. The sequence continues at coordinate 1,367,311 of NW_027204071.1, forward strand.
CTTCGCATTTTAATGGAAATGACAAAAGTGCCAACTTATTGACTTTATAAGGAGATAGCATTACATAATTAAATTGTCAAAATTCACTGAGTTGAATAGAGAACATGCTTAATTTGTATTAAAGTACTAATGTATTGCCATTAATACATGGATGTGTTTTATTAGTAAATATTGAAAAGGAAAACAAGTATTTCTACAGGGGATTCATCCTGGCAATAGTCACTATACAGTAGGCTGATACTCCCTGCCTTCTTTCAACCACATGCAGTTGTTGAGTGTGATATTGTTTTATTTCTACTCAAGAGCTATGGGATTCATCTTGGATTCCATTTAGAAAACACCAAAGTGCATATGGATATTATAACTTTTTAAAGACCAGAAATGATCTATTGTATGGTGCCAACAATAAATAAACTCCATAACAAATAAAGACTTTAAGCATATGTTAAGCAGTTGTTCAAAGGAGTTATAATTCAACAAATAGGGACACCTGCTGTGCCTTAACTACTTCTTTGAGTTTTCTCGTTCTTGTCAAGTTAAAAAAATATGGATCCACTCTAGGGAAAATTTCCAATTAGACTCTTTGTCATGTGCCCCCTGCACCTAGAAATATATGAGAATCCACTTTGTTTTTAGATTGTTGGAGCAAATTCCAAGACATGTACAAATGGAGAATGGAATCCAATGGTTGGTGTATATTTGACTCTTGCACATGGCCAGGGTTCTAGCAGAAGCAGACATGAGGACATGGATAATACTCAAGGACAAAATCTTTGGTAGCAAACACTAGGACCCGGAAGCCACCAAGAACAGAACGCACTTTCTGATGGACTTGAAGTTCCTGCAACACTACCATGGTAGCAGCAGTGGCATCACTCTGTGTACCTCGCATCCATGTGGAAACCTTGTCAACAGTCCTCCAGTCGGTTCATGCCAAGCTGTGATTGGTCCATGCCAGCCATTCTGAGTGGTCTCTAAGGTCCATTACAGTGCTGGGTGTTCCTCTTAACCTACTAGATTCAGTCCTATGTTGACAATTTTGAGTGTTTTTTTTTTGGAGGGGGGCTAAGTTTTGTTGGGGTTTGGGTATTTTCTTTTCGTTATTGCTCTGGTTTTTTTTATTTTCTGAGCTAAGTTTAGGTAGATTTACTCCTTGCCATCCTAGCAAAAAGATATGAGAACACAGTGAATTATCCTCCAGATCTTAAGAGAAGGAGATTTTCACTGAACAAGACAGTATGAAGGAGATCATTGGCTATGCACGAGGAGATTTTCCCTGAACAATACAGTGTGAAGGAGGAGATCATTGGCTATGGTAGCTATGGATATGTAAAGTTGGCCTAGCACCACCTCATAGACACTAAGATGGTAGTGAAAATAATCCTGAAGGGAGAGTTCAATAATTGTCAGATCAAAAATGAGATGGACAGGTTGCGAAGGTAGCTCAGTGTTAGATGTTGCCTTTCATGCATGAGGCCCTGAGTTCAATTCCTCAGCACCACATGAACAGAAAAAGCCAGAAGTGATGCTGTGTCTCAAGTGGTAGAGCGCTAGCCTTTAACTGAAGAGCTCAGTGACAGTGCCCAGGCCCAAATTTCAAGCCCCAGAACCGACAAAACGTTTGAAATGAGATGGACATTATTATGATTTTCACATCACCCACACATGATCAGGTCATTCCAGGTGAGGGAGAAGGAAGAGCACCAATACCTGGCAGTGGAACTTGCCATCCAGAGACCTCCTGCGAGAAATGTGAAAATCATACCACCTATTCAAGAATGAAGTTAGAAGATTGTTTAGACAGATTGTGAGGACTATGCATTACTTTAACGAATATAGAAATGAACATTGAGACATTAAACCCAATAACATCGTGTTGGATGATAAAGGCAATGTGAAGGTCAATGACTTTGGTATGAGCGTAAGGATTTCCCAAGGGTAAGTTGCTGAAGGACATACATGGTACCTTAATTTTGTCCCTATAAAATATTCCTGCATGAAAATTATAATGGCTGTGAAGTAGACATCTTGTTCTTGGGTGTCTCATTCATACTCTATGGGGATGGCAAATTTTCCATTTGAATATATGAATTTTATCCAGATACAGATAATTGTCTTGGAGGTCACATGCATTTCTACATTCATCTGTACCCAAAAGAACAAAATATCATCTTGAAACTGTAAACTGCCTACCCAAACAGAGGCCCAGTATAGAACAAAAAATGGACATTGGGGGCTGTGAAGGTAGCTCAGTTGTAGAGTGCTTGCCTTGCATGCATGAAACCCTGGGTTTGATTCCTCAGTGCCACATGAGCAAAATAAGCTGGAAGTGGTGCTGTGGCTCAAGAGGTAGAGCACTAGCCTTGAGCTGAATAGCTGAGGGACAGTGTCCAGGCCCAGATTTCAGGCCCCACAGCCAAAAATCAATGGACATTGGCTCAAATAATTTGAGGAATGTTTCCTATGTCCTAATGAGCCATTATGTAATGCACTAACCCTTATTATTCTTGCACTCATGTGTGACATGAGGTACAGCCTGCCTGATATAAACAAAATGATATTGGACAGGATATTAAATGAAATCATGGTCATCTATTTTTTTATTAAATAAGTGTCAAAATAAAATGACAACAGAATTAAATCAGTGCCTTCTTTTGTTTCAGTGTTCCCATCTCCTGCAGATATATAGTATGTACATATGTATATATCTCACAAAAATATTACATATTAAATATATTATATATAATTATATGTTAATAAATATACATAATTTTGGAGATGCAGTTTCATCCAATTCTCTGCTTTTGCTTCAAGCCAGCATTCTCCTCATCTGAGCCTCCTTCGGAGCTAAGATTATAGAACAGGACCATGCAAAATATTTCCTAATAAATGCAGCAGAGAGTCTGTCTTTAACTTCCAAGAAATACTAAAAACTTGAAGATAGTAGAATGATGAATGTAACATAAAACACTAAACTCAGTGTAAAATTTCCAAAATTTATTTTATACAAAAATTACGGAAGGTGTTCCTGGAAGATGGCTGAGGAGAAGCTGGAGGTTATACAAGTTCTCACATAGAAAGCAGTTTTAGTGTTCCAGTGAACAGTACTAAGCCAGAGAATCACACCAAGTGTGCCATCACAGGACAGAGAATTAGGCGAGAGAGGAAAAATCAAGGCAAAGAGACAGATCTGAGCACTTGCCTGCAGCCACAGTTGCAGCAGCAGCAGCAGCGGTGGCTGTTGCCGCCATACCGGCAACACAGAGAGTCCCGAACAAAGGCACCAGATGTGGCAGGTGAACAGATTCAACTCAACACCAGCAAGAACTGACAAGGTGTAGACACCTTCATCATGCAGTTCACAGACCAGAGATGACCCAGGCACCAAGACTCTAGCATGAGTAGAAGCCTGACATCCTCACTCCTCAGGGAGCAAAAGAAGGAAGGCCACCCCTCTCCCGCCACTACAGGAGATCTCCATTTTTGATACTGACAAAGGCCTGGCTGAGGAGCTAGCACAAACACAGGCCTTGTAAGAAAACAAGAGTCATTTAGCAGGTCAAAGGAATATAACCTGACCTGAGAGGCTCAGCTACATCAAGGGAAAAGTCACTCAGCCCAGGCCGCCAGCCCCAGGAGTAGCTTTCCTCACCAGGTAAACAGAGCTAGAGGATGCCCCTCCCTTAAGCAGCCTTGACAATCAATTGAAATTCAGTAAATAAAAACTCTGAGAATGGTTCCAAGCTGGGCTCTGTGAGTTTCTAAGAAGCTAGATACTCAGGGAAAAGCTGTTGTTTTCTGAAAGGCCTCCACTCTACCCAGAACCTAGCCTCATCACAGCATCTCCAAACTAGAGGAAATGGCCATCTCCCTCTTTTGTGATACTCAAAGCAGATCTCCCTCCCATTGAACTAGCCTGGGAGGAGGATCACAAAATCCTGGGTAAAGCAGATCATTTTTCTGCCTGCTCAAACAAACTGACTTGAGAAACCATCCAAGCCACAGGAAAATCAAACACCACAAGCAGACCAGAGACTCCAACAAGACACTGGTTATGGACACAAGTGAGATACAAGATCTTCCTATCCACGCAAAAAAATCAAAGAACTCTTTTTTTGTAACTTTTATAAAAAATTTTCCAATTTTTTTTTAATTTTTAACATTAAAAAATTTTTCTATTAACTTTTTTCTTCCTCTTATAATTTTTTTTCTTTTTTCAAATTGTATTTTGTTTAGCTCTACTGGCCTTTTGATCCTTTTTCTTTCTCATTCTTTTCACCTTTTCTTCTCTTTCGTTCTTTTTTGCTTGACTTAATTGCTGTTCTACTCATCCTCAGATATACCCGCAGTCGATTATTAGACCTTAACCCCATTGTGAACACAATTAATCCAGAAATTTATTACTCAATTTAAAACCTCTTAGACTTAAATTCCTTAGTATCAAGACTATCTTTTATACCTATATAATATTTTAAGCATTTTTATTTTTAAGTTATTCACATCTCCTTTCTCTACCTCCCCTTCACTTATTCTATTCATGTTGTTCTCTGAATATTACATTCTCATTTTGCATAATTTTAAAGTGTTGTACTTTTATTTATAACTTTTGTTTTTCTATTTTTTCTTCTCTTTTTTTCTTTTTCTTTATTCCTTTTTCTCTCTCTCTACTATCATTCTATCCAACCTATTTCCCGCTTTGAGATTAGGACTTAGTTAACTCTCCCTCTGCCTTTCCACCTCCCTCTATTCCTATTTTTACCCACATCTCTCGCTAAACCTAATAATTTCTGTTTGCCAAATTCTTCTTTGCGGTTTTTAGCCCATTAATACATAGTTGCTTGATGTTGAATAGATATATCTGTTGAACTAGATTGTATCTGCAGACTTTTGATTGTGCAACTACAGACTTTGGTTGATGCTTGCCTTAAAATATTTTTCTAGCACAAAATGTGTTACTTTTCTAGCACAAAATGTGTTACTTTCATCCTAAATGGGCAGAGCAACCTGGAAAAACACAAGAAAAATGGCAAGTTCAGGTATCTCAACTCCCACTCATGAAAATCAGGGGACAGAGCAGATAATGAATAATCCAGAGAAGAGTTCCCAAAAGCTCTACAAGCACTACTGGGAAACATGGTAAATGAAAATATTGAAAACCTGCAAAGGACTCCATATGCGCATGATAAGGAGAGAGAGAAGGCAAAAAAGGTCAATGCAGGAGTATCATGAGCGTGAGGAAGTTACTTAAAGACTGATACAGGAATTGCGTGAGCAACTTGAGAAGTAAAAGAGAAATAAAGGAATGGCATGAGCAGGTTGAGATCAGTCGAAGAGAAAGTCAGGAATGGTGTGAGCAGGCTGAAAACACTCAAAGAGAACTACAGGAATTGTGTGAATGTGAGGAAGCTAATCAGAGTAATAGAGGAATTGAGAGAGCAAGATGAGAATACAGAAGGATCACCAAATACATTCATGGAATCCATAAACAGAAAGCTGAAAGGAATCAGAGAGACCACAAAGGGAATGCTGAATGGAACACAACAGAAGAAATGGGAGTCCAAGAAAACCATAACCAATCAACTTAGTGATTTGAGAATCAACACTGAACATCAAATTAAGGAATGAAAGAAGTTCATACAAGATCTAAAACAAAGTTCAAACAAAGAATTTGAAGCCGTCAAGGATGACCAACTAGGAGGAAAAGAAATAAAAAAACAAAGTAGTGATACTTGACAGCAGGTTAGACCATGAAGAAGATTGAATCTCGGGGATTGAATACAGCCTAGATATTATAGAGAAAGACCAAGCAACCATACAAGGCAACTCCATGAAATATGATACATCTACTCAACACTTGAAAGACACCATCAGAAGGTCTAATCTGAGGATAATGGTTGTAGAGGAACACCTAGAGAGAGAAGTTAATGGTCTAGGAAATTTGTTTAACAGGATCCTAGCAGTGAACTTCGCAAACATGCAAAAAGATAGGCCTGTTCAGATACAAGAAGCTTTTAGAACTCCAAACAAACCAGACCAGAAAAGGACATGCACCGTCACATTACAATCCAAACTGGATCAATTCAGACCAAGGAAAAGATCCTTAAAGCTGTCAAGGAGAAAAGATCAATCACCTACAAAGGGAAACCAATTAGAAACACTTCAGATTAATCAGAGAAGACAATTAAAACAAGAAGAGCCTGGAATGATGTATGCCAAGCCCTAAAAACAAACAACTATTAACCAAGAATTCTGTGCCCAGCTAACCATTCCTGCATAACCACAGGTCAAATAAAATCTTCCATAGCAAACAAAAGTTGAAACAATATACCTCCACCAAACGAACCCTACAAAATATTCTTAAATATGTCCTACACATAGAAAACCAACAAGACCACAATAAAGGACAAGAAACCACAACCAAACTGAGAATCCAACAATCATAGGAAGAACCCAGTTGTTGCAGCCCCCAAGAAGGTGGATATAATGTCAGGAACTCCCAAATACCTCTAAGTACTATCTCTCAACATTAACGGACTTAACTCTCTAATTAAGCGACATAGACTGTCTAGTTGGATTAAAAAGCAAGATCCTTCTATCTGCTGCCTTCAGGAGTCACATCTTGCCCATAAAAACAAACACATTTTCAATGTTAAAGGCTGGAACAAAATCTACCAACCAAATGGCCCCCATAAACAGGCAGGAGTTGCAATCCTAATATCAAATAAAATGGACTTCAAATTAAAATTAGTGAGAAGAGATAAAGAAGGTCGCTCCATACTAATTAAGTGATCTCTCCTTCAGGAGGATATTACAATTCTAAATATCTATTCATCAAACAACGGAGCACCTAAATTTATGCAAGAAACACTACTTTCCCTCAAATCCCACATGGATCCAAAGACATTAATTGTTGGGGATTTTAACACACCACTTTCCCCACTAAATAGATCAACTTAGAAAAAACTCAACAGAGAAACCACAGAGCTAAACAACCGCATTAATCAATTAGATTTAACAGACATTTACCAAATATTTCACCCACAGCGTCAGAATACACGTTTTTCTCAGCAGCACATGGAACATTTTCTAAAATAGACCATATTTTAGGACACAAAGCAAACTTGTCCAAATTCAGAAACATTGAAGCTATACCTTGCATTTTCTCAGACCACAATGGAATAAATTAGAACTCAACACTAAAAGCCACCAAAAAAATTCCTGTAACACGTGAAGGCTGAACAACACACTCTTGAAAGACCAGTGGGTCATGGAAGAGATTAGAAATGAAATTCAAATGTTCGTGCCATTCAACAAAAATGAACACATAATATACCATCTCCTCTGGGACACAGCAAAGGCAGTACTCTGAGGCCAGTTTTATAACTCTGAGTTCCTATATTGACAAATTGGAGAGATCTGCAACCAACAATTTAATGAGACATCTGAGCCTCCTTGATAAAGAACAGCAAGAGAAACCCCTATCCAGTAGATGTAAAGAAATAGTTAAAATTAAATGAATTAGAATAAAAAAAAACATAAAAAGAATCAACAAAATTAAGAGTTGGTTCTTCGAAAACATTAAAAAAAATTGACAGACCCTTAGAAATCTTATCAGAAAAAGAAGAGAACACACCTAAATAAATAAACTCAGAGATGAGAATGCAAACATTACAACAGAAACAACTAAGATTCAAAACATTATAAGGGAATACTTCTCAAAACTTTATGCTAATGTTTGAAAACTTGGCAGAAATGGACGTTTCCTAGCAAATATTGACATTCCAAAACTAAACCAAGATGAGTTAAACCAGCTTAACAGGCCCATATCAAGCATTGAAATAGAAACAGCAATAAGAGACTTCCCATGTAAGAAAAGCCCAGGACCAGTTGCTTTTACAGCAGAATTCTACAAGGCCATCAAAGCAGAGCTCACACCAATACTCCTCCAACTCTTCAATGAAATTGGAAGAGAAAGTTCAGTACCAAACACATTCTATGAAGCTATCAAAACCAGGCAGGAGCTCATCAAAGAAACAGAAATGTAGACCCATTTCTTTGAGGAATATTGATGCAAAACTTCTCTACAAACTTTTGGCTAATCAACTTCAACAATTCTTCCAAAAAATTATACACCGTGATCAAACAGAATTGATTTCTGGGATGCAATGCTGGTTCAATATATGCAAATCAATTAATATAATTCATCACATCAACAGGAGCAAGGATAAGAACCACATAGTTACCTCAATAAATGCAGCAAAAGCATTTGACAACAACCAACACCCTTTATGATGAAGGTAATTGAAAAATTAGGAATCCATGGAACATTCCTCAATAAAATAAAGGCTGTCTATGACAAACCTACAGCCAGCATTATACTTAATGGTGAAAAACTTAAGCCATTTCCTCTTAACTCAGAAACGAGACAAGGATGTCCACTCTCTCCACTTCTCTTCAATCTAGTATTAGAATGCCTAACTACACCAATAAGTCAATATGCAAACATAAAGGGGATCCAAATAGGGAAAGAAAAGTAAAACTCTCGCTCTTTGTAGATGACATGATCTTCTATTTCAATAATCCCATAGACCTAACTCCCAAATTACTCAAGCTGATTCAAAACTTTGGCAATGTAGCAGGGTATAAAATTAACCCTCAAAAATCAATGCATTCCAACAATGAAAAAAGGGTAGCTGAAATTAGGAAAGCAGCTTCATTCCTAATAGACCCAGAAAAAAATAAAATACCCAGGAATTAAGTTATCCAAAGTAGTGAAGGACCTCGAAGATGGAAAATTTAAAAACTTGAAAAAGGAAATCAAAACAGAACTTAGAAAGTGTCAAAAACTCCCGTACTCCTGGATTAGAAAGATCAATATCGTGAAAATGGCAATACTTCCCAAGGCTATCTACAAATTCAATGCAATACCTATCAATATTCCACAATCATTCTTCAAGATAATAGAATAGGCAATGCAATAATTCATATGGAACAATAAAAGACCTCGAATAGCAAAAAGGCTCCTCAACAGAAAGAACAGTGCTGGCAGAATATCAATACCAAATTTCAAACTCTACTATAAAGCCATAGTAATCAAAACAGCTTGGTACTGGCACAATTACAGACCTCAGGACCAATGGAATAGAATTGAAAACCCAGAAATGAACCTACAGACCTATAGCCATCTAATCTTCGATCAAGGAACTAAAAAAAATATAATCGAAGAAAGACAGCGTCTTCAGTAAATGGTGCTGGCAAACTTGGTTAACTACTTGTAGAAAACTAAAGCAATATCCATATATATCACCCTGTACCAGAATCAACTCCAAACGGACCAAAGACCTCGGAGTCAAAACAGACACTTCAAACATTATAAGATGGAATCGGAGAAACTATGGGTCTCCTGGGGACAGGTCGAAATTTTCTTAATAGAAACCTAGAAACCCATCGAATCAAAGAAAGGTTGGACAAATGGGATTGCATGAAATTGCAGAGCTTCTACATGGCAAAGGATATAGCAATATCAATAGAAACCCCACAGATTTGGAGAAGATCTTCACTAGCCTGACAAGGGTCTCATATCTAAAATATACCTGGAACTCAAAAAATTAAATCTCCCAACAACAAATTTTCAAAAAAAAATTGCCCAATAAATAAGTGGGATAAGACTTATAGAGAAACTTCTCTGAAGGGGAAAGAAGGATGGCCAATAGACACATGAAGAAATGCTCAAGCTCTCTAGCCATAAAAGAAATGCAAATCAAAACAACATTGAGATACCACCTCACCCCAGTTAGAATGGCTATAATCAAGAACTGTAACAACAACAGATGCTGGAGGGGATGTGGACAGAAGGAAACTTTACTGCATTGTTGGTGGGAGGGTTAACTTGTTCAACCACTTTGGAAAGTAATATGGAGGTTCTACAAAAGACTCCACATAGAGCTACCCTATGACCCAGCATTCCCACTTTGGGGCATTTAACCAAATATGCAAACAAGACCATACCAAAGCTACCAGCACAACTATGATTATTGCAGCATTATTTACCACAGCTAAGAAATGGAACCAACCCAGATGCCCCTCAGTAGATGAATGCATCAAGAAAATGTAGTATATATACACAATGGAATTCTATGCCTCCATCAAAAAGAATGACATTGCCCCATTAGTTAGGAAATGGAAAGACATGTAAAAATTATATTAAGGGAATTAAGCCAGGCACAAAGATACATAGGTCCCATGGTTTCCCTTATTTGCAATAACTAGTACATGTCTGAGTCAAGCAGAAAACGTCAGATAAGTTGATGTTAGGGAAATGAACCATAAGATATGTATTCAAATGTTTTTTTTTTCTTTCATGCTATTGTCTCTAACACATTTATAAGACTATTTCTTCATTGCTTTTTATGTCCTTCTCCCACGGTATAACACCCGCTTTCACTGTATTTGATGTTGGTATAATTTGTGGAGGGAGAGGGGAAAAACATATCGTTTACATAGGTATACAGGTGAACCCATTACAACAATGAGACGTACAAGCAGTTATGTGGAAGATGAACTTTACAAATTTGTTAGGCTGTGGGGGAAGGAGGATTGGGGGGCCAGAGGATAGGATGGGAAGGGGAAACAAAGGACGAGGCTACAATGCTTGATAAGAAATGTACTCATTATCTTGCCCATGTAATTGTAACCCCTATGTACAGTATTTTCACAATAAAAAACATACTGCAAAAAAATTAGGGGCAGTGTTATTCGATTTTCCATGAAAAAAGATTAATAAAAAATTAAAGACAGATATAGATCCCACTTGGAAATGTGAAAGTAAGTGGACTGCCCATATGTTCACGTCCTAATACTGGCCCACAACCATACATTAAATTAGTTTTTGTAAGTCTTTTATTGTAAAAATACTGTACAGAGATGTTACAGTTAAATGAGCAAGGTCATGAGTACATTTCCTGTCAAGCATTGTAGCCTCCTCCTTTGTTTTTCCCCTACCTTCCCTTCCCTTCCACCTACACAACAACTCAACTCACCTCCAAATATGCAGAGATCGTTTTTAATCTCGTGTCTTGTATATCACATTTTTACAATGGGTTAACCTGTATGCCTATTTAAACATTTTCTGTTTTCCCTTACCCTCCCCAAATTATAGAAATGTATATACAAGATGCAGGGCACCAGAATCAAATACAGTGAAAACAGGGATTGTACCTTCTGGGAGGATCATATAAAGTAACCAGAAATCACATGGTACCGTATAAATACATTAGAAACAACAACAAGAAAGGAAAAACCACTTGTGTCCCTATCTTGGTGTTCATTTCACTTAACTTCATCTTATCTGGTCACTTGTACATAGCTTTTGACCTTTTCTGCTTGTCCTAGGCATATACTAGCTATGGCAAATAAGGGAAACCATGGGACCTATGTTTCTTTGGGCATGCCTTACTTGACTTAATATAATTTTTCCAAGTATTTCCATTTCCTAACAAATTGGACGATATCATTCTTTCTGATAGAGACATAGAATTCCATTATAGATAGATAGATAGATAGATAGATAGATAGATAGATAGATAGATAGATAGATAGATAGATAGATAGAGATAGATAGATAGATAGATAGATAGATATAGATATAGATACATCTCTCTCTTTATATATATATATATATATATATATATATATATATATATATATATATATATATATTTATAATCACCTTTCTTGATCCATTCATCTACTTAGGGCCTTCTGGGTTGGTTCCATATTTTATCTATGGTAAATAATACTACAATAAACAGCGTTTTGTTGGTAGCTTTAGTATGGCCTTGTTAGTGATCATTTGTGTAAATGCCTGAAAGTCGGATTGCTGGGTCATAGGGGAACTCTATGTGGAGTCTTTTGAGGAACCTTCATACTGCTTTATAAAGTGGCTGAACAAGTTTTGTTAGTGATCATTTGTGTAAATGCCTGAAGGTCGGATTGCTGGGTCATAGGGGAACTCTATGTGGAGTCTTTTGAGGAACCTCCATACTGCTTAATAAAGTGGCTGAACAAATTTTACACTCCCACCAACAATGCAGTAGAGTTCCCTTTTGGCCACATCGCCTACAGCATCTGTTGCTATTAAATTTCTTATTTATAGCCATTCTCACCGGGGAAAGTTGAATCTCAATGTGGTTTTGATTTGCATTACTTTTATGGCTAGAGAAGATGAGCATTTCTTCATGTCTGTATTGGCCATTGTTATTTCCTCTTCTGAGAAGTTTCTCTTTAAGTCTTTAGCCCACTTATTTTATCAGGCAGTTCTTTCTTTGATACTTTTTTGTTGGAGGATTTAGTTTTTTGAGTTCCAAGGGTATTTTAGATATGAGACCCTTGTCTGTTGTATGGCTAGTGAAGATCTTCTCCTAACCCATGGGCTTTTTTTTATTGATTTTGCTAGCTATGTCCTATGTCATGCAGAAGCTCTGCACTTTCATGCAATCCCATTTGTGCAACCGTTCTTTGATTTGTTGTGTTTCTAGTTCTCTATTAAGAAAATTTCTGCCTATGCCAAGGAGACCTAGGGTTTCTCCTATTCCATCCAGTAATGTTATTAGGGTATCTGCTTTGACTCTGAGGTTGATCATTAATTTTGTAGGCCAAACTTGGGTTTTTTCCATCTTTTGTGTTCATAGGAGTGTCTGTATTTTGTGAAAACAGGCTGCTCTACAAGGTATCATTCCGGGTTATGTAGTAGTTATTACATGGCTCCTTGTAAGTATTGTGTAATGACATTGAGCTTTCTAATGATTTACCTACATAAATCTATTAATGTTAATTGTCATGAAGAATGTCAAACCTCCATTTTTGTGCCCATCTCCATCGTTGCTCTCCCTATTGTCTAGCAGTTTATATCACAGTCAGTATAACTGAAGCTGGCACATGGAACAGACATGGACTCTATGGATCCTGGCTGTTAATGGTCCCAAGTACAGCAAATATCAGAATCAATGAGATCAAAGCAGTTGTCCCAGGTGCCTAATTGTATGAATGTCCTTGGCTTCCAATAGACTCACCTGCCTCTGTCAGAAGCGTGGTAATGGTTTATCACCATGAAAGCTTACACGGAAGCTTAATTTCTCAGTGTAGCCATGTCAGGAGGTGGAACTTTTAAGAGAGATTTCAGTCATAAATGGATTAATACAATCTCATCAACTCTGTAGGGACTAACATTATCACTGTTAACAGTTTTTGAAAGCAACCTATGCCCCTTACTCCCTGTCATTCTAGCACATGCTATGATGCCAAGATCTTCTGTGATATGATTCACCAAGGGGACCTTGTCCCAGGTGCTACCATGCAATTTAGACTTTCCAGCCACTACTATTGTGATTGAAATAGACCTTTTATTCCTTATGAAGTGTACAGCTTCAAAGGATTTTGTTAAACCATAACAATATGGACTAAGATGCTATTCTTTTTATCTTTTTCATGGAACTGATGATTAAACTGAGGGCCTTACACTTACTAGGCAAATATGGTACCAGTTGAGCCAGCATGCCCCCAATCAATTTTTTTTTCAGCTTGCTTTTCATATATGGTCTTGTGCTGACTTCACTCAAGCCACCCTAAGTACCCCATCCTCCTATAACTCTACCTCCCAATATCTGGGATTACAGGCCTGTGACACCACAGTTTGCCTGTTAGAATATGCTATTCTTTTGGGGAAAGAGATACAGACCCTTGAGATGCCTATGTGGGTTTTGTGTGTGTGTGTGTGTGTGTGTGTGTGTGTGTGTGTGTGTGTGTGTGTGTGTGTGTGTGTGTGTGTATTCAGGAGAACTGTTCTTGGTGATTTACTTAGTACTGAGGGAGAGTCTTCCTGAAGAATCTGTATTCTTCGTTCCTTTCACTGAAAAAGAAATGCTTCTCTGCGTGCAAGTGTCTCTCAACTGTAATCCTAGCTCTTCAGAATGCTGAGATTTGGGGATAACATTGTTAAACCAGGTGATCCAGGAAAAGTCCATGACACTCTTATCTCCATTTAATCACCAAAAAAGTTAAAAATGGAGCTGTGGCTTAAGTAATAGAGCAATATGCTTGAGGAAAAATATACGAATAGCACCTAGACTCTTATTAAGGCTCAGGACCAGCACCCGTACAAAATCTCCAGATCACACTTATGCCATTACAAGTCGCCATTATGTCTAATGGATTATTTCTACAGGACAGTTGCAATGTAAAAAAAATCTTTTATTTCTTTATAAGATATGTTCTTTCTGGACCAGCTTTATGCCCCATTTTTCTTGCTGGAATGATGTCTTGATTTTGAAGTAGAGGAAATATTCAGTGCGGAATCCCTCCCTTATCCATTATTAACATGTTCTCTCTTTTATTTTTTGGCAGTCTTTGGCAATGAACTCAGGTCCTGGGCACTGTCACTGAGCTTCTTCTTTGCACAAGGCTAGCACCATATGCACAGCGTAACTTCTGGCTTTTTCTGTTTATGTGGTACTGAGTAATTAAACTCAGGGCTTCATTCATTCTAGGCAAGCGCTCTACACTAAACCACATTCCCAGCCACATGTTCTCTTTCTAAAATGTGTGTAACATGTTTACCTCTGTCCCATCTCTGAAGCCACTACTCTTGAATATATCCTCAGTTTAACTACTAACTACTTTTCATTCCCTATAACTGCCTAATTATTTTCCATTGGACCCATGGAACTATCTTTCATTTTCTTAAATTTCACACTTCATTGTCTAAATTCAAACAATACCTCAATGTTACCAGTGTCTGAAATTGAGGACACTTAGAATAATAAAAATATTTTGCTACTTTTTTTGGCCGTGGGCTTGAACTCTGGACCTTGGGCACTGTCCTTCAGCTCTTCAGCTCAAGGCAAGTCCTCTACCACTTGAGCCACAATGCCACTTCCAGTTTTCTGAGTTTATTGCAGATAATAATCTCTCAGCCTTTCCTGCCCGGGCTGGCTTTGAACCGGGAGCATCAGATCTCATCCTCCTGAATAGCTAGGATTACAGGAATGAGCCCCCAGTGCCCAGCTAATAAATAGCTTTGCATATGTATCAGGTGATACACAACAACTCAGACCCTTGGGGAATCTTTTATCTTCCAGTCTGGGCAGGATATAACCCCACAATAGACTCTGGTAGGTAGCAAAATTAAAGAGATTCTACAAATATAATTAGTTCCCACAAGAGTTGGGTATGAGTTACTTCCAAGGAGTGAGTGCAAATTAAGGCTTTTCTAGAAGTCAGTGAAGCCAACAGAATGAATCCAACAGTAAGGAGAATATGTTTGTCAAGAAAGTATGGGGGTGTCTAGGAGCTGACAACAGTGGTTGTATGATAGGTGACCAGAGAGCAGAAACCACTGTCTCACAACCTCAGGACCTAAACCCAACCAGGCATCCCTTAAGCTTGGAAGAGATTCCCACATTCCATTAGAGACAATAGCCTGGTGGCCCCCTGTTAGAAACTGAGCAGTTGCTATAGACAAACCACACCCAAACTACCATCCCAAATTTCTAACCTACAATATTTGGTATTCAATGGATTAACAAAGAAATTTCTAGTAATTTGCCACATAATATGACAGAATAAATGCATCTCTCAGAGCACTGGTGCCTCACACCTGTAATCCCAGTTACATAGGTGACTGAGATCTGAGTATCCAGATTCAGAGGGATTTCAAGCATCAATATCTGTGATATTCATATTGCCAATAAATAACAAAAACCTGGAAATGGTGGTATGGCTTATGTAGTAGGGCAACAGCCTTAAGGGAAAAGATAATTAAAAGCACAAGACACTAAGTTGAAACTCCAATACCAGCACATACACACACACACACAAAAAAAAAAAACACAAAAATAGAATAGAAAAATGAAAACATTTGTTGAAGACCACCTGGTATTTTCTCTGCTCTGGGTAAAACTCTAATTTTTCTCAAACTTTTTCCTTATGCTTGAAGTAATTTATTAAAATTCTATAACACCACCATAAAGATATCTAATTACACAACTACACAAATGTGTAGGCCACAGCCATTTCTATATATCATATTGTAATTGTTACTGCAAACAAAGTACCTTTCCTACTAATTTAATCTAATTAATTGGAAAAACAGGATTTGTATCTTAGTTGAAATTAAACTTAAACTTTTTAACTCATCAAAAGGAGTATGTGGGTGCTGTCACTGAGAGAAGCATAGAGCTGTTTGACATCAGGGGAGTTCCTCTGATAAAGCAAGGTCTATCATAAAGTCATGTAGATAATTGTTTATCTTTGCTCTTTATCATTCTTGGTGTTACACCTTTTGAGTTCTTGATTATTTATTTGGCAACTCACCCTTTAGTATATGTCTTCCAGTAAAAAATACATTTTGCCATACAACAGATGTTTATCCTTTAGATGAGGAATGCATCTTGTTGTTTCTCATGGTTTATTTAGAAGCAATGAGGAAGTGCTTGCATGTTTCTAAATATCTTGTTTCTTTCTGATTTCCTGTCTGCCATTCCTCAAGGCTTATTTTTCCTAATTGATGGTGCCTCCAATCTATACAAATTGCTATTAAGACATCATACTATTGCATTCAATGTATAAATTGTTTTTGATGGAAATTAATACCTACTTGATGCTGTGTGTTGCTGTTCACAATTGAGCCATGGTTTTCCTTTTAGCTCTATTTATATTATTTTTGTAAGGGTTAATTTTCTTCATAATGTATGATGTATTTTGTGTTAGATAGTTCTTAGTGTGTTTTATTGGATTGTATTGGTATGAACAACACTGGGGATTGAACTCATACCTCGTTTATGGGAAGAAACACTCTACCACCTAAGTGACGATCAGCTATGGCAATTTTTTTGTTTTTTGTTTATTTGTTTTTCTTGGTCATGGGGCTTGAACTCTGAGCCTGCGTGATATCCCTCAGCTCTTCAACTCAAGGCTAGTGCTCTACCATTTTAGCTACAGTGCCACTTCCAGTATTCTGCGTGGTTATTTGGAGATAAGTGTTTCATGGGCTTTTCCTTCCCAGCCTGGAGTTGAACCACAGTCCTCAGATCTTAGCCTCCTGAGTAGGTTGGATTACATGTGTGAGCGACTGCCACCCGGCTATGGTAGTTTTTTCTTTTAACAATTGAAATGATTAATTTTTGTCCTAATTTAATTTAATATTTTTATCTGTTTTTTTTTCATCCCATGGAATTGAGTATAGGACCCTTTATATGTATGTATGTGAGTGCTTCTATGTACATATGTGCCAATACTGAGGCTTGAATTTCCTTAACTTTTTCCAAGCAAGGTTGACCCTACACCACTTGAGCCAGACCTTCAGGTTTTTTGCTGCTTAATTGAAGGCAAGAATCACTGATTTGCTACTTTGAAGGATTAATTTTTGGATGGCAGTTCGGAGCCAGACTGTGCAGTCTCCTTATCTCTTCCCTCTAATAAATTACTCAGGAAACGCTTCAAGTGTCACTGTGGCTCAAGAGGTAGAGCACTGCCCTTAATGAAAAGCAACTCATATACTGTGCCTAGGCCTGAATTTAAACCCTGGGGACAGCGCGTTAAAAAAAAATAACATACTCTGAATTGTTTGACCAGTCTAGCTTTAAACCATGATCCTATAGATCTCAGGTCTGAAATAGCTGGGATTACAGGTTTGAGCCTTTAGTTATAATAATAGCTTTCTATTATTTTCAATCATTATTATTGACAGTTGCTTTAAAAAACACATATTGCTAAAAGTAGCTCATGTTAATAATCCTTGATATTATGGAGGGTGAGACATAAGAACCTCAGTTTGAAGTTGGGCCCAATGACAGAATGTCCGAGTCTTATCACCAACTAACAACCAAAAGGTTGGATGTAGAACTGTGGCCCAAGTTTTAGAGTCATAGCCTTTATCAGAAAAAGCTTAAGGACAGTGCTCATGCAATAAGTGCAAGTCTCAAGATCAGCACAAAAAAATAAAATAAACAGAACCCAAAATAATCCCAGGTATGGCTAGTGATAGTTTGCCTAATATCCTGAATTTTATAGCCACCACAAAGAAAAATAGACAAACCAACAAATTACGTATCCACAGCCAGATGAAACTTTTCCTGATATATCTGCACTAATTATATTTTTAAAAAGTCTTACACTCTTTCATTTAGAAAGTTAACCTAAAAATAACGCCAGTTGAATAGAAATTGTATGTGATGACTACTTCAGCAACAAAATATTTTTTAGTTTTTTTTAAAAAGGACGTCACCTATTTGTCACCATATATATATATATATATATATATATATATATATATATATAAATTATTAAAATTTCAACTAAATATTAACTTCACTAACCTCTAAATTGAAGTGTTTACCTATATTTTATATCAGAGTGAGTTGTATAAACATTAGGGAGTTAACTGAGGCAATGAAAAGGGGTGCAGGAAGAAATGTTCCTTTCAGAGCAACTTGGTTTGAGGCTGGCCACCAAGGTACGTCTTCAAGAGGCCAAGGCTGTTTCTCTTTCCTAAGGTGCCTTTCCTTGATTGGTCCTCTTCCTCTTGAGTCTAATAAAAGGAAGTGCTTATATGTGGGAGAACAACAGCAGCTTGAGTTGAAGATTTTCCTTAAATCCTCTTTCTTGTGTTTAAATGCAGGAACTAGAAAATTCACCGGCTGCATGAACTCTAACTTTGAAAGAACTTCCAAGTATGAAGACTAACCTGAGCCAGCACATTGTGGAGGAGGACATGGTGGTGGCAAAGAACAGATAGAACTTTTTCACAGAACATGCACATTCTTCTCCTGTGTGTAAGTCAGTAAGTCTGCATATAGGAAACTTCAATGTCCCAAAATTCCAATGTAAGAAAGGAGCTTTAATTTTGTTAAAGTTCCTTTTCAGTGGGATCCATGCTTCTCCACTGTTCCTTTAGATTCTGCAGTTTTAGAAGGCAGTAGCATGCTTAACAGAAACAACCACTTGCTTCCACAGCACTGGATGCTGCAAGTCTGTACACATTTATGGAAAGTGTTAAAACATACTTCATCAGGGAGGAGAACAATGAGAGGGATGGTATTCTAATGGGGTTCAACTATTATTGTTTAGATGGTGACAAGTGTTGTCTGTATGTTGAGAAGCCTCTCTCCTTGCTTGAGCAACACCTCATCTGAGCCTAACAGCTGGGATCGTATTGGGCTCCTCTACATAAACATATAATCAGCTACTTTTTAGAAGTTCTGGGTTTTATAAACTATTAGAAGCTATCAGATTAACTGCTTGAACTCAAGAGGGTACGGGTACTTAGCTGTTCACTTCTACTCAGGATAGTCCGGGTTAGTGTATTAGACAGTTTATATAAGTGATAAAATCAAAGCAAATGGAAGGCTTCAAGTAGTCTTAAAGATCTTTAAGAACATAAAATTCAGTGGAAAGTGGCACTGTGGTTCAAAGTGGTAGATCACAGGCCTTGAACAAAATATTCTCAGGGACAGTGCCCAGGCCCTGAGTTCAAACCCTACCATCGCCAAAAAAAAAAAATTGCTTGTCTCATTTTGAAATGTCAATTTAAGCTTGTTATTTAAATTTTATACAAAAAGAAAGTTTTTGGTCTCCTAGGAAAGTTCTCCAAAAATTAATGTAGAGCAGAAGAGAAGAATGTAGAACCATTGTGAGATTAATTAGGAATTCAGAGCTATGAAAGACTAGAGTTTTAAAAGCTGAAATAAATACATGTCAGAGTGATGGAAACAAACTTAGCTTTCTAGGGATAGACTTTCAAGTCTTTTCAACACATTTGGATGGTTAGATGATGCTACATTTTTTAATTTTGCCTCACTCTGTCTTGGCGAGGTTTTTGTGGGTAAGAAGAAAATCCATTTTTCTTACCTATTTATGAACTGCACGATAAAACTTTAGCAAAGGACCTTCTGTGGCCACTTTTTAACTGGAAGTATTATAAGTTTTTTAAGACCTCAGAATCCTTTTGTACTGTTAGCCAGGCTGTTTTGAACTATTTACTTTCAAATTTATTAGCATAATACATTTATCATTGTAGGGAGGAGAATCCTATGCTGAATAAAGTCTACTTGCTGGGGTTGTTCGTAAGCAATGAGCCATTGGGTATTTCTGGCTTAGCCTGTGTAGAGTAGACTGGATTGAGGTGACATTTCCATGATTTATAAGTAAAATCACCCTGCTCTACTAGAAGTGTGGGATCAAAAGAGTGATGAGCATTGGTTTAAGATTTCTTTTATTTTGCTATGTATAAATCCTCCATCATATATTTGGCTTTAATCTTCCTAATATGTTGTATTTTAAATATTTGGTTTTAGTATGATGTGAATTATAGTTTTTAAATTAAATAAGCAGGACATGTGACCTGAATGAGATAAGAATTTAATTAATTTTTTGGTGGGGTCCAGTCTTGGGGCCTGAACTCTGGGCCTGGTCGCTGTCCCTCAGCTCTTCAGCTCAAGGCTTGCACTCTACCAGTTGAGCCACAGCGCCACTTCTGGCTTTTTTTCTTTTTTATGTGGTGCTGAGGAATCGAACCCAGGGCCTCATGCATGCAAGGAAAGCGCTCTACCACTGAGGCACTTTCCCAGCCGTAGAATTTGATTAATTTTAAAAGGGAAAATATTATCAGAATTAAATCGTCACTCAAAAATCAATATTGAAAGGACATAAAGCAGAAGAATTTATGTGGTGCTTTATATATTCAGCCTTTCTTGCTTATAAGGTTTGCTGTGACCTGTTAGTAACAGATTTGCAATGGGTAAAAGTCCAGTTGTTCAAAAAAAGTTGTTACTTCAGCAAAGTTACGACAATGTATGAGAATGTTGAACCCTAGGTTTTTAAGAGGAAGAAACACAGATGTAAGACCTCAAAGATGCAGACTAAAATGAATGAAATTCACAGTCCATTAAAAGGAGTGTTTGCTATCTTCAACAGCCAAATGCATTTTTCTTTGCATGTGACTATCAGCAAAGATAAGATTGTAGACAGACTCAGTTCGTGGTTCTTATTCAATGAAGAGAATAAGGAGCTGTGTGGATGGCTGGTGTAGATGGACAACAGTTCTACAGACAGCAGACAGCATCATTGAAGAAAGGCTTGAGAAGTTTCAGAAGGTGAGCCAACAGTGTCCAGGCAGGTGTAGTTTGAACACCCTTCTCACTGTTGAGAATCAAATGTTACAGGCATGTTTCCTATAAGGGTTGAAGAGAACAGTTGCTTTGTTGGCATTGGCAAGTCAGATAGGAGGACTTGCGTGGGTCTCCTGAAGTATCTTGGTGTCTCAGACCAGTGAATGTTATTGCACAAGAACACAGGTCATCTACAATGAAGTTGATGATTTCAGATAGTCATTAGGCCTCAGATGAAATGCAGCTCAGTAATACATGTAACAAGAGTGGTATTCATATAGTTAAATGAAACTGAGTTATATACACTTGTGAGTTCCCAAGGAAATTAGAATGGAAGATATCCATGAGAGAAATCAGTGGGGCTGTTACATCAAGAAAGTAAGAACAAACCATAATTTGAATATGTTTAGTGAGCCTTTCTTGACTTTCCAACCTTTCCCTGTGAAATTGCATTAACTATCACGTATGATGAGAATTTCTCATTCATAAAACTCTTTAGGAGTCACGCCATGTTTGTGGCTAAGGAATAAATGCTTTTGAAGGCTGGGCACTAATGGCTCAATCTGTAATCTTAGCAACTCAGAAGTCTGATTACTGAAGATTGAAGTTCAAATCTAGTCCAGAGAAAATCTCCCTTTAGTCCTCAAAACCATGGAAATGTAGCTTTAGCTCAAGTTATAGAGCACCTTCCTTAACAGATAAAGCTAAAACACCATGCCCAGGTCTTGAATTGAAGTTCTCAGAGTGGAACAAATAAAAGTAAAAAAGAGAGATGCAGTAATAATGGAGCTTTATGTTTTCATAACTTACCAGGACCATATGGAGGTCATACCCGTGTTAAGTTAAAAGAAGGCCCAGCTGAAGCAAATGGGTGAACAGTTGAAAAGGGCCAGCAGCAAGGCAAGAGTGTTCAAGATGGATGGCAAGCTTAGCAACATCAAGGACATTCATCTTCAAGAAAGCACATCTCTCTAATTACATATTCACCTTTCATTATTCTCCTCATCGCTATGAACATCCTCTAAGATTGGCTACACTTATCCACGAGAGTCAGCCGACCACAGCATACGATTTATGACATTTCCTGCATAAAGTTGCTTGTTCTCATTGTCATCAGCCTTTCAGCAGCTTCAGTGAAGAGCATGTTCTCCCACTTTGCCTGTAGTCAATAGTACCCTCTTCTATTTCCCTGCAAAGAAACTGTGGCTAGCAGGCTTGAGAATTGTTACATTCAGAGGTTCTTCAGTTTTGCATTTTTTCTTTCATTTCTTGGTAGGTGAGTTGGAATAAAAAAAACAAATAAGCAATTTGTTTTAGTTTAAAGGAAAAAATATTTATTTGAAAACACAAGTTATCATTATTTGAAATTATTTTTAATTTAAATATAATAGGGATGGTTTTAGTGCTGCATGCCTTCAAACCTAACTATTTAGAAAGCTGAAAGCTGGGGCTGGGAAGGTGGCTCAGTGGTAGAGTGCTTGCCTTGCATGCATGAGGCCCTGGGTTCGATTCTTCAGCACCACATAAGCAAAAAGAAAAAAGCCAGAAGTGGTGTTTTGGCTCAGTGGTAGAGCGCTAGCCTTGAGCTGAAGAGCTGAGGGATAGCGCCCAGGCCCAGAGTTCAGGTCCCACGACCAGACCCCCCCCCAAAAAAAAAGAAAGCTGAAAGCTGAGGATCATATTTTCAAGACAAAGTAAAATTTACCATGAGACTCTTATCTTCAGCTAAGAACCAAAAGCTACAGGGGGAGCTGTGGCTCAAATGGAAGAATGCCAACCTTGAGCAAAAAGCAAAACCAAAAGAAACTAAGCCCTGAATTTAATTCCTACTACTAGCACAAAAATATGTATGTGTGTATATATATGCATATATTCATATATGTGTGTCATATCTATATAAATTGTATATGCATATGCATGTATATATAATTATATAATAAATTTTTAGCAAGTGTCAAGAATATGCAAGCAAACATTTAGTCTTGCTCCTAAAAACAGATTCATATGTAAATATGAACCCCTTGAATTTATAGGAGCCAACAAATATAGAAACGTAAACCACCAGACTAGAAATTGATAGAATGGATTTTGTTATAGAATAGAGTGTATGCACAAGATTAGGCATATGATAGTAAGTCATTTCCCAAAACATTGAAAGCAAAAGCGTAATAGTACAAGAAATCATATTTAGAAATGGACTATGCCACTCAATGGACAGGTAGATCAGGAAAATAAAACTGTGCATTTTCCCTTCTACATTTGATTCATATCCCCTCACTAAATTATCTATGATTGGTTCAGTTGCTGCCATAATACCTCTCTGGTGGCTCCACTGTGATTCACTTTATTCTACTGAACCAGAAATGGAGGAGAGACGGACCACAGCACATTTGCTCGTTTCTCAATGAGCAGTGATTGGCAGGGGAGTTTTAAAATGCTACCCATGTTCTTGGTTGCCTAGTACCACCTTGGATTCCAGATTAAATCCTGGTAAACAGATACAGAAGTTACATGTAGTTTATTGTTCCAGATTCACAGCTAAAGAGGCAGATGGGAAATTGGAAGGGTTTGGTGTGAAAGCCACAGGTTTATGCAAAGCAGAAATCAAAGGATGTGGAGATGAAGCAAGCTATCTTGGAGGAAAAGGAGAGACATTTGAAGGTGATGAGCACCTCGACAGTGAAGACAGAGCAAGTGCTCTTGACCATTTCAAATGAGCTCCCAGAATGCCAGGGTAAGAAGTGAGAGCTTCCCAGAGCACTGCTGCTGAGCACTCCTCAGATCCTTTGCTATCATTATAATTGATTTTAGAGAGGAGCAGTGAGGTTTGTAAAAGTTGATTGCAGCTTACTATGTGGAGCCTGTTCTGCAGCATTGTGGAGTGTGGTCCCTCAGGATGCTTAGGGCAAAGATCCTATAGCTCATGTCAAAGAATGCAATCTACTTGGAGTAGACATTTATGGATGGCACATGCCTCATACCAACATGCTGACAATGAGCTGGTAGCAGTAGTTCTCTAAAGATCTAACAGCAAAAACCGGAGAGGGAATTCCTGAGCTCTACACCACAACAGTCTACCATGCCAATTGCTTCTATCCTAGTACTGGCTACCCAGTTTGCACACCCATGACCTTGTTACCCTGATTGTGCCACATCCTAATCCCTCACAATTTTTAGTCTTTCACTTTGTCTTTGTATTCCTGTCCCTGATAAACTGTCTGGATACCTATATTAGGTACCCCAATCCCTTCTAAACTCTTTCTGCAACCCAATATCCTGCCAATGCAACTCAGTGATTAGTCACAATTCCCCTTTCCTTGGTATCCTAATCTCTGCTACTCTGTTCTGCTACCCATAATTCATAACACCATGGTTCCAACCACCTGATCCCTGACACCCCTGTTGCTGATACCCCCTTCCCTAACCAAACAAGGGAAGAATGGGAACAGCCAGTTGAAAAGGGTACTGCTGTCCTCTTGCAGACACATTGGGACAAGTTATTCCTCATGTATTTAACATGAGGGACTAACTGGAGGTGGAAATGAAAGAGGTTACTCAGAGGTGACTAAAATCTAGGGACAATGACGTATCACTGGTTGATAGGAAAAGAAGGGCCCAAAGAGAAAGTTAATGAAAAAAGAAAATTTTACAAAAAATATTGGAAATTATACAATAGGTTTAGCTTATTCTTTTCTAGTAGTGATCTGAATTATTTTTTGACATAGATATATCACTGTTTTGCAGTTTAAAAATTATATGAAAATGCACATTTATGTGGTGCTTGTTCATAGAATATTTGCATATAATCACGTTAATGATATTCAATATTTTATGTTCTATGATATTTTCATGAGTCTGCCTTTGTCAATATGAATTGAGCTTTCTATCAATAAATGGAATTTCATTGTCTAACATTAGAAGATTACTGATGCTAGTACCGAAATGAAAGCTAGAACAGGAAAATTGAATAAAGCTACATGTTTGAAGGGAGGGTCAGTGGTAAGTGCTATGATGAAAGAGAAATTCTTTACCATGTAATCTGCGAAGAATAGAATGTGCTTTGTTGAATTATACTGTATTTAATCTTCTTAGAAAGCAGAACATTATATTTATTCTTGCTTTATGGAAACTCTTGAATGAATGGTTTACAAAAATTATCAATATCAATTTGGAAATTCACTGATGTGAGTTATCAGATTATCATTATACTCAAAGCTGTCTTGAGATGCAGGCAGTCTGGATTCCTTTTCTATGAAATTAATGGAATAATCTTACTTTGGAAGGGATGAACAGTCCTTGACACTTGTTCCAAAACAAGAAAGATACTGAAGAAAAAAAAAGAGTAAGGAGACCCAAGGCTGCAGAAATGAGCACATATCCCATTTGGACTTAAAAGGGTTTTTGTGCAAACAATAAGAATTTCATCTTAATAAAATATTCCAAAATGTAGGTGCTATGTGATACCTTTTAAATGTAATATTTAATGCTGTTTGATTACTTGGAGACAAAATTTTACAGAAAACCTTAAATTCCAAAAAAACTGCAATGCTCCAATAAACACCTAGAATAAATATATTTTAAAAATTCAGACGGATTGTAGGAAGATGGCAGCACACTCACAGGTAGCCCCACTAAGTGTCTCTTACCAAAAGAGCCACACTTTACATCAAGAGATCCACTCCAATCAAACTTTAAATACCTAAAGGCTTTTTCTACTACAAAAGGTCTATCCAGCAGGCAAATAAATACAAGGCAAAAGAGAAGCAGTAAATGGGGCTCCTCCAGAGCAGCTGCACCACGTAACTCCACGCCATGCTGCCCTGGGACTTTCTGTATACTTTAAACGGAGGAACACCCAAAAGCTGAAGAAAGTGCTCAATACTAGACCCGCAGAAATTTAGGAGGGAATCTGGTGAAATGTTGGAAAATGCCCTCACAAACCCTCCCTCCCCCCAGAGTGGCTATAGGGAAGGAGTGAATTAAGCAAAATGACCACCATTACAATTGCCATAAATTGGCACCACCAGCTAAGCACCCAAATCAGCTTGTACCTGCAGCACTGGCAGGATCCCCGTGAGCCCCCCCCACACCAACTCCGCACAAGGTCCCCAGCAAACCACAGCTGCAGGCAATCAATTGCTATATGCTCTGCTGTCAATTGCCCTGCTGGCAACTGCCCTGCCGACTGTACACTTTTCTGGGACCGGCTCTCTCCCTGCTGCCACCCTGCGCAGACCCCAGGCTCTCATAGCTGCTGCACCACGAAGCTGTTGCAGGCATCTCTGCTGACACACCTAGTAGCCACAAGCCTAAAACTCCAAGGCTGCCCAACACCACGCACCATCTCCTACCACATCTGCTGCAGACCAGCATGGACTGCCTCAGTCCACACTAGCCTGCTGCACCAACCTCCACCCAGTCCTCCCAGTGCCAAGAATCCCCACGCTGCAACAGAGGAGACCCTTCAGAATCAGCAGAGCCACCCTCCCCCCACACACACACCTGGACCTGCTAATACCCAGACCCTCTGACTGAGAACTGGCCAACTCCATCTTACCCACCACAGCACAGGCTCTGTGGTCCAACACACTGCCAGCTACAGACCTTGTGTGTAACACAATGGGGTCCACTCCCTGGGGGTGGCAATTCCCTGTAGAATCCCAAAGCCCCCTGACACAAGCCCCCTTCCAAAAGGGAAGGATCACATCAAAACAGAACACAGAAAAAAGCTCTGTTCCTAAGGTTCTTGGGGCTATCTTGGAAAGCCTGGGAACCCAACTCCAGGTCTATGATAGCAGTCTACAAACCTGAAACCCAAAAAAAACCCTCCCTGCCAATGGGCCTGAAAGAGGGACTCTATATAGCAGGCACCCTCCTCCATCAAAAGACCATCTGCTTCCAACTGTAGAGAGTTGCGAGAGGCCGCACCTGGAAGATGGCACCAGCTTCCGCCCTCCGCCTTCCCAATGGCGAGTGCTCTCATGGTAAACAACTCCTTATATGGCTAAGGCAAAGAATCTGGCTTGCTTCCGCGCACCTGAACCTATTGGTGGTTCCCACGTGGCGTATCAGTGTTGGCTACCCAGCGGGTACTTAAGGCTGTGGGGAATTCTCCCCGGGGTTGGGGTCAAAAGATTACTCAAAGGTCCTGAATAAACTGCAGAGAGAAGAGTCCGGTGTCGCGACTTCCTTGCTGGTCGAGGCGGTAGCGACACGTGGTGGCCCGTACGGTGAACTCAGCCATAACCCCAATGAGGACTCAGAACTCTCTGCAGTCAGGGTGGTGCACCGATAAGTTCCCAGGTAAAAGGGGAATCCGCGACAAAAGCGGGGGTAAGTCCCCAGGTAAAAGGGGAATCCGCGACAAGAGCAGGGAGTAAGTTCCCAGGTAAAAGGGGAATCTGCGACAAGAGTGGGGGGGATTTTTGCTCTTCTCCATAGATAAAGAGAGAGCAAGAACCCGGGGCTAGTCAATAGAGTAGCCAAAAGTGAAAGTAAAAGTTTGTTTACCAGCTTTAAATGTTTAAAACATGGGCACTTCTTCTTCGCACCCAATTTTTTTGGCTCTCAATGAGCTACTGCACTCAAAAAAGTTAAAAATAAAAAAGAGTACTTTAGAGAGATTTTTGAATGAATGTGACATCCTTGCCCCGTGGTTCGCTGTCTCCGGAAGCCTCACGGTGGCCTCTTGGGAGAAACTAGGGAGGGACCTAGATTTTGCCTCTGAACAAGGAACGCTTAAGAGCGGAGTGAGACCAATATGGAAACTGATAAGAGGCTGTCTCGAGGACCAGCGTTGCAGTGAGGCGGTAGAGAATGGTCAGGCCGCCTTAGAAATGCTGCAGGAAGAAAGATCGGAAAGGGCAGACAGCGAAAAGGAGGAGAGCAGGGGGGGGTTATACCCCGATTTTGCCGAACTAGAGACCTCTGAGTCTACAGACTCAGAGGAACTACAATCACTCATAGAACAAATAGAAAAAACAAAGATAAGAAAGAGGAGGAAAGGGAAGGAGAGAGAGGACCCAGATAAAGACGAATGCACGCCCTTCGTGCACCGCCCCACACCTTCGGCCCCTCCGCTCTATGCGGAGGACCCCGGAAGTGGCAGCCCCGGCTGTTCTTTCAGCCCAGGCATGTG
The DNA here is from genome assembly GCF_024711535.1 of Dipodomys merriami. Lineage (NCBI taxonomy): Eukaryota > Metazoa > Chordata > Mammalia > Rodentia > Heteromyidae > Dipodomys > Dipodomys merriami. Next base: position 1,395,610 of record NW_027204071.1, read on the forward strand.
GAAAGCAGTCAGAACCGAGTTACATGTAGCCTGTCCAATATTTCAGGATCCACAGGGACAGCGGTATCATGAACCCTTAGATTTTGAGGTTATAAAATCTTTAGCTGAGTCTGTGCGGACATATGGAACCACAGCCTCCTTTACTGTAGCCCAGGTGGAGGCCCTAAAGAGACATTGCATGACACCCGGTGATTGGAGTGGGCTCGCACGAGCTTGTTTGAGCCCAGGTCAGTATTTAGATTGGAAGGCCTTTTTGATTGAATTTGCTAGTGAAGAGGCTGTGGCCAATCAGGCTGGGGGAAACCCAGCTTGGGACAGAGATATGCTGCTTGGACAGGGGAGATTCGCCAATCAGCAGATAGGCTACTGGGTTCAAGTTTATGAACAAATCAATAAAATTGGCATAAAGGCATGGAAGGCCTTACCAAATAAAGGCGAGGTGAGTGGCAATCTCACCAAAATCCTGCAGGGCTCTATGGAGCCGTTTTCCGACTTTGTTGCCCGTATGGTTGAGGCTGCTGGCAGAAATTTGGTGACCCAGATGCAGCCATGCCATTAATTAAGCAGCTTGTTTACGAGCAGTGCACTAAGGAATGCAGAGCCACCATAACCCCATATAAGAATAGGGGACTAGAAGCATGGATAAGAGTTTGCAGAGAGCTGGGTGGACCACTAACTAATGCTGGATTAGCTGCTGCTGTGGTGCAATTAACCCAGAAGAATGGGGCTGGGAAGGTGGCTCAGTGGTAGAGCGCTTACCTTGCATGCCTGAGGCCCTGGGTTCGATTCCTCAGCACCACATAAGCAAAAAGAAAAAAGCCAGAAGTGGCACTGTGGCTCAAGTGGTAGAGCACTAGCCTTGAGCTGAAGAGCTGAGGGACAGCACCCAGGCCCAGAGTTCAGGCCCAGGAAAAAACCTATTTAAAAAACGCTGCAAATTTGTCTAAACAGTTGTCTAGTTATCTTTTAGGTAATTGAACTGGGGAGTTCGACAGCCTGATGGAACAGCTCAGGGTTGCCATCGTCATGGTGAACTCGACCCGAGTGGATGCCGGATTGGCCGAGGGCTTATCTTCATGGATCTCCGCTGCTATGAATCATCTTAAGGAATGGGCGGGTTTAGGAGCCCTGACAGGCCTTCTGGTGTTAGCCTCCTTGGTATGCTTGTGGTGCATTTGCCAAATTAGAGGTTCTCAGCGTCGCAGTGCAGCCATGATTATAAAAAACCTTACAGCCATTGGAGCAGGTCAGTCCCCCCAAGCGTGGCTTTCCACCCTAAAACAATGAACACAGATTGCAAAGCCAAAGTACTGCAGTCGAGAGACATGAGTTTTGCCCTCGAGGATAGCATGTTTGATTGCACACGGGTTCGATTCGCCTTTTCCCGTCCTTGTGAAAAACGAATCAATGGACAGGCTGAGTCATCCCTAGAGAAGGTACCCTCTGGGAGAAGGCTTGTATGCAGTCCTTGCATTGGACAACAGGGATCAGACCTCTGTTCTCATCTGTGTTCTTTAAACAAAAAAGGGGGAACTGTAGAGAGCTGCGAGAGGCCGCACCTGGAAGATGGCGCCGGCTTCCGCCCTCCGCCTTCCCAATGGCGAGTGCTCTCATGGTAAACAACTCCTTATATGGCTAAGGCAAAGAATCTGGCTTGCTTCTGCGCACCTGAACCTATTGGTGGTTCCCACGTGGCGTATCAGGGTTGGCTACCCAGCGGGTACTTAAGGCTGTGGGGAATTCTCCCCGGGGTTGGGGTCAGAAGATTACTCAAAGGTCCTGAATAAACTGCAGAGAGAAGAGTCCGGTGTCGCGTCTTCCTTGCTGGTCGAGGCGGTAGCGACATCCAACCAAGTCACAAGGAAAGTGGACTACAGCAAGGCATACAAGGTTCCACCTGGAAGCTGCTCTAAGGATTACAGGGAGAATAAAGCTCCCACAAATAACCCGAAAACCCCATTCTTTAGTATTTTATTCTTGGTCGGGATTTTTGCTTTGTTAATTTTTATGTCTGATCATTTGTTGTTCATTTGTTCTATGTATAACTTATTTGTATTGTAATTTAGGATTTGCTATTTCACTTAAAGCTTCTATTTTTCATTATTAGTTGGTTTCTTCTTCCACTTTCAAATTTTCTAATTTGTATTTTTTTCTTCTTTCTTTTCTTCTCACTCCCTCCTTCTCCTCTCTCTCCACGTTATACTATTACTCCATCAGAATTACCCTGTCTAGTTCTATATACAAAGTAAGGCCTCCATTTATGTATGTAAAAAATAATTACAGGAGTTAACTTAGATTAAGCAACTCTCCAATAATATCTAAATGATCTTTTTCTAATCTCAGCAAGTCTCCCAAATACACTTATACATAAGTTATTTTTCTTATCTTTATCTCGATCTCTAAGCTACTCCCTACATAACCTTTCTTTGATTTCTTTTCAACCTCTTACACTCAGTAACAAAATATTTATTCTCCTACTGCTACATATACCCCCAATCTGTTCTTTGCCCTCTACTATCATTATACTCAAGTTCTCTTCAGAACTTAAGTTCATATCTCTCCAATCACACCCTTCACATCCCTATCTGATCCAGCCCATTGATCCCTAATGACTTATACCTGACCCAACTACAGTTGGGTCTATGACTACAAAATTGATTCCATTTGACTACTTTCAGTACAAGGGGCCCCTCTTAACTCTAAGGAGAAGACTAATTAGCCAAACTTAGATTGTCTCAAAAGTTACAACTATATGTAATGTCGATGCCAAAGCCACAATATTCCCTCCAAGCAAAGAAAAAGAGAGCTAAATAGGAAAACGTCTACCCATAACTTTGAAACTCTAAGATCTACACATCTACATGACACCAGGTTGGCTTCTCTCATAAATGACTGTCCTACTGTGGTACCAGTGCGGTTCTTGTCTCCAAATGGGTAGAACTAACTGAAGAAACACAAGAAAATAGCCAATCAACAAACCCCAACACCATCTTCACATAAGCAAGCTAGAGAGCAGTCCCAGAATTACCTAGAGGATAAAGTTAAAGATATATTAAAAGTATGGCTGATAAACCTGCTGAATGAAAAATTGGACACCTTACATAGAGTTATCAGAACGAAATGAGGCCAACTAGAAGCTAATAGGTGATTTCATGGCCTCCACAAATAAAAAGATAGAGGAACTCCAGCAGAGGGAGAAAGAATCAAATGAAAAGTTAGAAACCCAGATTAAAGAGTGGAAAGAAAAGTAGGATAAACAAATCCAGGAGGTAAGGCAATCTATTCAAGACTTGAAAGCAAACTTTAATAAGGAACTGGCCACCATTAAGAAAGACCAGCAAGAAGAAACGGAGTTAAACACCAAAGTTAAAAGCCTTCAACATAGAATGGAGGAGGCCGAAGAAAGAATATTGGTGGCTGAAGACAGTTTAGACTCCATAGAGAAACAAAACTAAGAAGCATGACAGATCACTGCAGGAAATACAAGATACATTCAGAGTGCCTAATCTGAGAATAATAGAAATACAAGAGGGCCTGCAGAGTGAAGCCAATGGATGAGGAAATGAATTTAGCAGAATCCTAGCAGAGAATTTCCCAAATATACAATAGGACAGGCCCATCCAGATACCAGAAGCTTTTAGTAACCCAAATATACCAGAACAGAAAGTTCATCCCACCGACACATTATAAGCTGTACCAGCTCAATAGCCACAACAGAAAGAATTCTTAAAGTTGCCAGGGAGAAAAGATCAACCACATGTAATGGAGACCCAATGAGAATTACCTCAGACTTCTCAGCAGACACTATAAAAAGCAAGGATGGCCTGGAAAGAGGTATGTCATGCCCTAAAGACAAATAACTACCAACCAAGAATAATCTACCCAGCTAAGCTCTCATTCACAGGACAAAGCCAAATAAAAACCTTCAACAACAAGGAAATTCTGAAGCAATATATTGCTACCAAACCAGCTCTTCAAAAAGGCCTCAAAGACGTTCTACCTGTAGAAAACCAACAAGAACAGAATACAGGCAATGATGCAGTCCACAAACAGAAATATGTAATCACAACAAGAACAGCCAAGCCACAGATTCCCACCCCCCCCAAAATAAATAAAAACGTAGGGAAAGACAAGCACTTCTCAGTCCTAACCCTCAGTATTAATGGCCTTAACCCTACAATTAAGCGACATAGATTGTCCAATTGGATAACAAGACAAGTTCCTTCTATCTGCTGTCTTCAAGAGACACATCTTGCCCACAAAAAATAAGGAGGAGTCTACAATGCTTGATAAGAAATGTACTCGTTATCTTGCCCATGTAATTGTAACCCTTCTGTACAGAATTTTCACAAAAAAATTATAAAAGTTAAAAAAAACAAAAAATAAACATTCTGAAAGTGAAAGGCTGGAATTTAAAAAAAAAAATCAAACAAATGGACCCAATAAACAGGCAAGCCTTTAAATCGAATATTAAATAAATAGACTTCAGGTTAAAATAAATGAGAAGTGATAAAGGTTACTACATACTAATTAAGGGATCTCTCCTTCAGGAGGATATTATGATTCTAAATATCTACTCACCAAATAACGGAGCACCGAAATTTAACCAAGAAAACATACTTTCAATCAACTCTCACATCGATCCAAAGATATTAATTGTTGGGGTATTTAACACACCACAATCCCCACTTAAAATCTGCATAGATTAATGAAACTTAACAGACATGTACCAAATATTTCACACAGCAGCCTCAGATTACACCTTCTTCTCAGAAGCACATGGGACATTCTCCTAAATAGTTCACATTCTAGGCCACAAAGCAAATCTGTCCAAATTCAGAAAGATTGAAATTATGCCCTGCACTCTCTCAGACCACAAGGGAATAAAATTAGAATTCAACACCAAAATCCATCAAAGCAAATACTGAAACACATGGAGGCTGAACAACACACTGTTGAACGACTAGTGGGTCAAGGAAGAGATTAGAAAGGAAATGCAAATGTTCACGATATTAACATAAATAAACACAAATGACCAGCTCCTCTGGGACATAGAAAAGGCAGTAGTCAGAGGGAAGTTTATAGCTCTGAGTTCCTACATTAACAAATTGGAGTGATCTGAAACTAACAATTTAATGAGGCACCTAAAGCTCCTTGAAAAAGAACAACAAGCTAATCCTCAATCCAGTAGACACAAACATATAATTAAAATTAAATCCAAATTAACTGAATTAGAGTAAAAAAAACTATAGAAAGAACTGACAAAACAGAGTGAGTTATTAAAAAATTAATAAAATTAAAATTTACAGACCCTTTGCAAATATTATGAGCAAAAAGGAGTACACACCCAAATAAACTCAGAAATGAGAATGGAAACATCACTACAGAAACGGCCAAGATTCACAATATATTAAGGGGATACTTCTCAAACCTTTATGATAGTAAGTTTGAAAATAAGAAATGTATGAACAAATTTCTAGCAAATATTGACGTGCCCAAACTAACTCAAGATGATTTAAACAATCATAACAGACCCATATCAAGCATTGAAATAGAAGCAGCAATAAAAAACCTCCCACCAAAGAAAAGCCCCGGACTGAACGGATTTACAACTGGATTTGACAAGGCCTTCAAAGCAGAACTCACACCAATACTCCGCCATATTTTCAATGAAATTGAAAGCAAAACTTCTCTACCACACTATTTTAATGAATTCAGCACAAAACCTCATCCCCAAACCAGGCAGGGTCTCATCAAAAAGAGAACTACCGACCCATTTCTTTGATGAACATTGATGCAAAACTTGTCAAAAAACTTGGCCAATCGACTTCAACAACTCATTAAAATAATCATACACCACAATCAAACAGGATTATTTCAGGGATGTAAAGCTGGTTCAATATACACAAAACAATTAATAAAATCCACCACATCAACAAGAGCAAGGATAAGAACCACATATTATCCCAATAGATGCAGCAAAAGCTTTGACTAGATCCAATAATCTATGATGCTGGCTCTGGATAAATTAGGAATCCATGGAACATTCCTCCATATGATAAAGGATGTCTATAACACACCTACAGCCAGCATTATACTTAATGGTGAAAAGTTAAAACAATTTCCTCTAAATTCAGGAAAAAGACAAGGATGTCTATTCCCTCCTCTCTTCTTCAACCTAGTATTAGAATGCCTAGCTAGGGCAATAAGACAAGATGCTGACTTAAAGGGGATCCAAATAGGGAAAAATGAAGTAAAACTCTCCCTCTTTGCAGATGACATGATCTTGTATTTAAACCCCATAATGTCAACTCTCAATTACTTGATCGGAAACTTTGGCAAAGTAGCAGAGTATAAAATTAACACTCAGAAATCAATAGCTTTCCTGTATCCCAATAATGAGAGGAGCATGGCTGAAATTAGGAAAGCAACCCCTTTTTTAATATCCCCACAAAAGAAAACACTTAGGGGTTAACTTAACAAAAGAGGTAAGAGGACCTGTATGATGAAAACTTTAATAATCTGAAAAAGGAAAGTAAAGGAGACCTAAGAAAGTGGAAAAACCTTCCATTCTCCAGGATTGGGAGGATAAACATCTTGAAAATGGCTATACTACCATAGTTTATCTACAAATTCAATGTGATACCTATCAATATCTCAACTTCAGTCATCAATGAAATAGAAGAATTGATCCAAAAAATCATATGGAACAATAAAAGCCCCATAATAGCAAAAACAAGCCTTAGTTGAAAAAGCAGCACTGGAGGAATATCAATTTCAAATTTCAAACTCAACTACAAAGCCATAGTAATCAAAACAGCTTAGTACTGGCACAAGAACTAACCTAAGGATCAAGGGAGTAAAACTGAAGACCCAGAAATGAACCCACAGGCCTATAACCACTTAATCTTTCATGAGGGTGCTAAAGATATTGAATGGAAAGGAAAAAAACAGCGTTTTCAGTAAATGGTGTTGGCAAAATTGGGTAAATTCATGTAGAAAACTAAATCTGTATATATCACCCTGAACCAGAATCAACTCCAATTTGATCAAAGACCTCGAAATAAAGACAGATTCCATAACAACATTACAGAAAGGAATAAGAGAAACTCTAGGGCTCCTAGGCACAGGCCGAAATTTTCTTAATAGAGATCCAGAAGCACAACAAATCAAAGAATGTTTGGGCAAATGGGATTGCATGAAAGTGCAGAGCTTCTGCAAGGCTAAGAACATAGCTAGCAAGATTAACAGAAAGCCCACGGACTGGGAGAAAATCTTCACTAGCCAAACAATGGACAAGGGTCTCATATCTAAAATATACTTAGAACTCAAAAAACTAAATCCCCAACAACAAATCCTCAAAGAAACAATTGCCTGATTAAAAAATGGGCTAAAGACTTAGAGACTTCTCTGAAGAGGAAATAAGAATGGCCAATAGATATATGACAAAATGCTCAGCTTCTCTAGCCATAAAAGAATGCAAATCAAGACAACACTGAGATTCCATTTCACCCCAGTTAGAATGGCTATAATCAAGAAATATAGTAACCACAGATGCTGGAGGTGATGTGCCAAAAGGGAACACTGCTGAATTGTTGGTGAGAGTGTAAACTGTTCAACCACTCTGGAAAGCAGTATGGAGATTCCTCAAAAGACTCCACAGATAGCTCCATTATGACCCAGCAATCCCACTTTTAGGCATTTACCCAAATGATCACAAATAATGTCATACCAAAGCTACCAGCACAATCATGTTTATTGCAGCATTATTTACCATAGCTAAGTTATGGAAAAAACCCAGATGCCCCTCAGTAGATGAATGGATCAAGAAAATGTGGTATATATACACAATGGATTGTTATGCCTCCATCAGAAAGAATGACATTGCCTCATTTGTTAGGAACGGGAGAGACTTGGAAAAAGTTATAGTTGAAGTAAGCCAGCCCAAGGAAACATAGGTCCCATGGTCTCCCTTTTTTGCAAAGACTAGTACATGTCTATGACAAACATAAGTCAAAGTCTATATACATATGACCACATGAGATAATGTTAAGCAAAATGTACCCCGACAGGGACACTGTTTTTTTTTCTTTCTTGCTAGTGCTAGTGTTTTTAATGTACTTATAATGAACAATGTGAATGTTTGTTTCTCTTGTATGTACTTCCCCAACAGTATAAACCCTGTTTTACTGGATTTGATGCCAGTGTTCTGCAACTTGTATGTATATTTTTGTAATATGGAGACTGGAAGGAACACTTAAATGAAGATACAGGCTGACCCATTGTGAAGACAAGATGCACAGGACACTATGTTGAAAACGAACTTTACAATGTGAGTGGGGTCAGGAGGTATTGGGGAGGTCGGGAGGGAAGTGATGGTAGAGGGAAAACAAAGGAGGAGGTAACAAATCTTGCTATGAAATGTACTCACTACCCTATTCATGAAAGTGTAGCCCCGGTGTACAACATTTTTACTATATATACATATATACATATATATATATATATATATACATACATATATATATTTATTTAAAGAAAACAAACTTTACAACTTTGGCTACAGAGTGGGTGTATTTGGTGAGGTGGGAGGGAGGCGATTGTAAGGGGAAAACAGAGGAGGAGGCAACAATGCTCAATAGGAAATGTACTCATTACCTTGTTCATGTAACTGTAACTCCTGTGTACAGCAATTTTAAAATTAAAAACGTATGGTTCAAAGCAAGCCCTAGCAGGAAAGTCTGTCAAACTCTTATCTGCAACTAATCACCCGAAAACAGGAAGTGGAACTGTGGCTCAAGTGGTAGAGAGCTAGCCTCGAGCTGAGGAGCTCAGGATGTGTTAACCCCCATGCCCAGAGTTCAAGCGCAATGACCAATAAAAAGAAAAAAAAAAAACTAAAGCATCAAACAACCTGAAGATGTTGTCCAGAATAATGAGTGGAGCATTATGCAGTTACATGACTTAGTCACTTACTACCCAGTTTACAAGGAGAGATGATGGGTGATTTTTGTGTGTACCAAAACCTGCAAAATTATTTTGCTCTTTCCCAAGCAGAGAGGAAGGGGGGAATGGAGTTGGGTAGAAGGTGTTTGGTGGCCTAGCCTTTTGGTTCAGTGATTGTTTTCTGTAGTCAAATTCAGAGAAATTCGTTTTGTAATCTTACTTGCATGGAGAACAAAGTCTTGCCATGGAAGTGGTCTTTATAATGTCATTAGCCAGGTCCCGTCGCAACCACCATTGGGTAATCCAAGTCTCACTTCAGGACCAAGATGCCTTGACGACAACTGATCCACTGGGCAGGTGGACGTAACCACAGCCAGAAAAGTCAGAAAGTGCCATGCTGAGTGCAGCACTGGAGATCTAGACCGCGCAGAGATTTTTTTTTTGTGATTCTCATTTTGTATTACCACTTTGAGTCTGTACAATAAACCATGGATTTTATCTTTCTTCCCTCTCCTTGGATAAAGCTAATAAACACTCTGCCTCTAGTGAGGCACTTAACTCTTAGGTCTGGCCAATCATTTCCAGGATAGGGAATTACTATGGAAGTAGTGTATTTCGATCTTACGAGAAAACAGCCTTTTTTCCCTCTTAAATTTATTTATTGATAGGAATTTTTAGGGGCAATCTGTTTGGATTTTTAGATGAAAGGCTTGTAGGAAACTATGTTCATAATCTAGATCCTCCTCACCTCAACACCTAAAATACAAATTTCACAACACTTTTACAAGAAACAATTGAAAACCATACACTGGAATGCTCAAATACAGAACGTTTTACACAGCCCAGAATGTAACTCTGCTGTCTGAAGGTGGGGCTCTTTTTGTATAAAGTAACAAACCAATCCAAAAGAGCAGCCACGAATACCAGACATGAGTGTCAATGGCTGCTACTCCCCAGACAAGAAGCATGGAAGGACAGCCGGAGCCCATGAGAGCAGTACACAGAGGAAAGTTTCCATGCCAGCCTCGGCACAAAAGTTGGCATCACTCTGCCTAAGCCTGCCTTTCTTATCTTCTCCCCACAGCCAAGCAGAGTCATCTCCTGCTCTACGTAGGATAAATACTGTACAAGTGAATCAGGAGTGTGTCTTTTATTCACTCTGCACTCCGGGGCAGGTGGCCCCACCACAGTGTGTGTATGCACTCCCAGGGCTGAATAGTCAGGGCCCAGGCCCATGGGGCAGGTGGGCACTAGATGTGTCAGTGGCATCTGCCATTCATACAGTGGCCACTGGGTGCTGCCCTAGCCCAACAGCAGGTACAACTTGATCTCCAACAGTCCCCAGGCCTGGGGCTTTAGAATGCTGGAGGTGGGTGGGCTGCAACTAGGTTCCTTACTAGCTCAGCATGCCAGATAATGCAACTGCTGCCTGAATTACTAATTATTTTATGGAGCAGTTTTAATCAAAGTGATACACATTACTGTATGATATTTAATGTTATATCATTTAGTCTGTAGTATCCAAAAGACATTGAAGTAGATACTAGCAAGAATGGACTTTATTGTTTGTATTTATAAGACCATAATGGCAAATTGAAATAAAAGTAAAATAAAATTGTTTTCCAAAAACACATTATTAAGTCTAACAAGTTGAAAAATTGCAAATGAAGTAACTGCAAATGAAGTTTGATAAAATGCACAAACTATATTACTTTAGTTACATTCAAAAGTAAAAAAAAAAGAATGACAGAAAAAATACCTATTGGATATAAAATATTACAATTGTTTAACAGGTTGAAGTGATATAGGTTATGTATTTTGTTGAAATAAAATATAATATTTTTCTCTTAGTACTATTTATCTCAGTGAAGGAAAACATTATAAATTGTAAATTATATATGTCGTGTTGCTTCTGGTCCCATAAAAGGGAGTGACATTTCCAATGGGAGTCCTGGGAAGTCACTCTCACCCAGCCCATGTAGACCAATCAGAGGTCTTTGTGGTGACCCTGAGGAGGTGTTGGGCACCACATTTCTGCTGCAGCAAGTGCAGCACCCATTGTGGTGGGCTGCAGCCAACAAGACTCCATCCGTGACCAAACCAAACAACACAGCCTCAGGGGCCAAAGCCAGGAGGAGAGGCAGGGCAGACCCCAAGTGCTGCTTTCCATCTGGGTGGCCTACACTCCCAAGGTCAGAACCATTCCCCTGCTTTGGATCCCAGCGGGAGAAGGTGAGCCTATTGCCTACAGACAGTGTGTCCCTAGAATGGCACCCACAGCCAGGCTCACGTGGACCAGGAAGATGATGGAGGGAAAGTGGCAAAGAAAGGTGAGGGGCTTCAGGTCCCCAGTGCTGTGGTGAGTGTGCTGTAAGTCCAGGCTCCTCTGGTGATGATGGACATATGCTGGGATGGCCATGTAGCGGACCAGAAAATGGAGGTCTGTGGAGATGTTGAAGTGGCTCCAGGAATCTGAGCTGCTGCAGCTGTCACAAGCCCACTTGGAGAGGGACCAGCACAGGGCTCCAGTCCCCCGACTGGCATAAAGACTGGTGAGATAGACCCAGGCTGGGCTGCTCAGCCACCAGGGTGCTGTCTGTCTGCCCTGACTTTCTTCTCCCTTGGACTGTTCAGTATGCACCCAAGGGGGCAGGTGGTGACCTCAGAATGGAGTCTCCCTGGGATGACACTCACACCCAGGACCACTGCAGACCAGTACCAGCACAGCTGGAGGAGGAGAGGGTGGCAGTGGACTCGACTCCAACCCCATGGTTGCCGTCTCCTGGATGAAATCAGGGAAGCAAGGCTGGGAGGGGAGGCAGTCAGGGTGGGAAGTATGGGTAGGCTAAGACCCCCGCCAGCCTCTGCAGTTCCACTCAGGCTCATCTGGCAGTGCTGTGGAGCATGTGCACACAGCCTCTCAATGTGCATACACCCCAAGACAGGGGGCCCCACTTCCCAACAGGTGACCTGAAGACGGAACCCACTCCCACAGGAACTAGTAAAATGGAAGTTCACATGGTGACACAGAAGGGGATTCAGGGCACAGCCTTGGTGTAGCACTGAACAGCTGGCAAAAAAAGGAAAATCATCCCCTAAATATTTATATCAGTGCTAACTTATACTTTTAAAACAGTTTTAGGGCTCGGAAGGTGGCTCAGTGGTAGAGTGCTTGCCTTGCATTCATGAGGTCCTGGGTTCGATAACTCAGCACCACATAAGAAAAAAGAAAAAAGCCAGAAGTGGCACTGTGGCTCAAGTGGTAGAGCGCTCGTCTTGAGCTGAAGAGCTGAGGGACAGCACCCAGGCCCAAAGTTCAGGCCCCATGACCGGACCAAAAACAAAACAAAACAAAACAAATAAAAAACAGTTTTACTTTCCTCTTTTCCTATAAGTTTTCTTCAGACCCTCTGAATTAACCAGAAATCTCCAGGATTTCTTCATGCACAGTAACACAAATGAATGTAGCTTCTATTTTTTTTAATTAAGGAAGGTTTCATTTAGTTCTTTCCCATATATGATACATGAAAAAGAAATCCTGAGGTGAATCTGTAAAACAGCAAACTCCAGATGTCTTCTGAACTCCTCAATGCAGAAATGTGGAGCAGTGCATGCCTTCAGAATAAAGTGATCTAGCATCAGGTACTTACCCACATTGTCATTGGGCTGGCTGTCTCTCTGATTAAAAAATAATCCTGCCACACACATGCATATAACTTATGAAGAATGTTTTCCAACATTCTTCTTGTTATATTGCACTTATCTTTCTCCTCCTGTCTCCTGTCCTCCTCTTTCCCCTGGTCAATTTTCCTATTCCTTCCCACATTGTCCCCTCTTCTTTCTCCCTTTTTCCTCCTCCTCCTCTTTCTCCAGTTCTTCCTTTCTCCTCTGTTTCCTTTTCCTTCTTCTCACCCCTTCATTGCCCTTTTTATTTTCTTTTTCTCCTTCCCTTTCACTTTCTTCTACTTCTTCTTTATAGTCCTGGGGCTTGGAATCAGGGCCTTGTACTCACAAAGCAGATGCTATGCTGCTTACGATAAGCCTCCAGTCTGGGTTTCATTTAAATGACACTTATTTGTGATTATTTTAAGTACCACACCCAGCATAGCTTTTAATTCAGGATAAAATTCATTTTACATATTCTATATAATAACTATATGCTACTCACATGTTGTGGCTAATGGGTTTTGATTATGCTCTGGGCTTCAGATAAATTCTTCAGAAACAATGTGTTTGAAGGCACTCTAATTGTGATTCTGTGTAACTCCCAATTAATGAACTGGTTACTTTCCATCTTGCAAAAGTGACTTCCATATTACTCCTAATTCAATGAACTGTCATTTTGTGGCAGCACTCACAGTAATAGTGGGGGATCAGAAAATTAAATCGACTGGAAAACCCCTGGCTATTTAGTAAGAAGCCAGAAAAAGACTTGTGGCTCAGTGGTTTAGCGACATCCTTGCACAGAATAATCAGTTGAAAGGACCTAGGCTTGAATTGAAGATCTATAGGGGGTGGATACACACAGACACACACACACACACACACACACACACACACACACACACACACACACACACAACACACACACACACACACACACACAATTCTCAGCTAGAGCAAGTAGAGTATCTGTTTCTCAGTAACATGTCTGAGTTTCTTTCCTATGTGTTTGGATATTTTGAAAGCTACATCATCAACTTCCTTAATTTCAATAAATAACGGTGTATTCACTACTATTTCTTCCTGGTTGGAAAATATTTTAAGACACATTTTCGTGTTGAAAGTTGAGTTTGCTCCCAATATGCTGACTCTCTTGGATTGTAAGAAAATTAATAATTCTGCCTTTAATTCATTAGCTCATAAGTTAAGTTATATGCTTCACCTAGGAGTTAAATTGATGCTCAGTGGGAAGTGTTTGAAGTCACTTGTCTGAAGTTTTAAAGTGGAGTAAAAATTGCAAAGAAACCCGAGGTAGTGAAAGCGAGAGACAGATGAAAAGAAATCGAAAATGAACTTCAGACTCCTCTTCAGACCAATTATATTACAAAGGCCTGGCCTTGAACTGAGTTTGTAAAGCTTCTGCTCATTAGCAGGCACTCTTCACACTGAGCCACACATCTAAGCCCTAAAGACTTTCATTAGAGAGAGGCATTCCTGGATCTTGAACTCAGGGTCTGGCCTCTATCCTTGAGCTTCTATTGTTCAAGCATTTTAGCACTTGAGACACAACTGCACTTCTGTCATTTGGTAGGTAATTCAAGCTAAGAGTCTCAAAAACTTTCCTTCCAGGCTGGCTTCAAACTGGGACCCTCAGATCTCATCTTCTGAATTGCTAGATTTTTAGGTATGCACCACATCTACCAAAAGCCAGGAGTTTCAATGAGGCTCTTATTTCCAATAAAATTCTCTAACACACACACACACACACACACACACACACACAAGAAAAAATTTGAGCTACTGCACAAGTGTTATAAAGAGTGAAAACCTGTAGCAAAAACACGCTGGGACAGTGGCCAGGCCCTAAGTTCAAGTGCTAGAAGCAACAGAAAAATGAATAAATTCATTAATTAAAATTTAACAATGTCAAACCAAAAAATAAAAGGCAAAAATTAGTTGGAAGAAAAGAGGCATTAAGGGGATAGAGAGGCCTGGCTAATTTAGTAGAACCATGGAGTGAAAGCATTAGTTGGCCTTTGGGAGTCCTGGTCTTGGACTTAAAAATATAGAAAAAAGAAAAGCAAGTAAGGCTTCTACAATGAGCCTGGCAGTAGTAGCTCACATCTGCAATCCTAGCTACTAAAAATCAGCAATCTGAGGATCACAGTCTGTCCAGGAGGGAATTCCTTCTTCCTTCTTGCAACCAGCAGACAGGCAGCATCAGCCCTGTGCCTGTACCACAACTGGACCCCTCTGCCTACATAGCTCCAGAAACCAGAAACACACCCAACTGGACCCAACAGCAAAATCCAATGCTTCTTCAACTGGATTCAGAGCCCAGAGGCACTTCCTGCGTTTAGTTACACCATGGTTTTGCTGCTCCAGAACAACTAATGATACAGACCCTTGCTTCATAACTCCACTCTACCTTACCTCGCTGGCTACCTTGGTTTAGGAGCCTGGCACACCCTTCTAGGAGCAGAGACTTCAGCCCCGCTATTTTCTGAAAACACATTCAGATAATTTTTATTTTCTA
The DNA here is from genome assembly GCF_024711535.1 of Dipodomys merriami. Taxonomy (NCBI): domain Eukaryota; kingdom Metazoa; phylum Chordata; class Mammalia; order Rodentia; family Heteromyidae; genus Dipodomys; species Dipodomys merriami. The sequence goes on from NW_027204071.1 coordinate 1,410,755, forward strand.
GTTACCCCAACTAAATGGAATTAAAATCTGTGTTCAGAATCTGCTTCTACTTCCTTTTTCTGGATAGCCACCATTTTCTACTGGTATATTTTGGTCAGTAAATAATCTTTACATAAATAATGCATTCTTAATTATGACTTCAACAATGAAGGCTCAATTTAACTGATCATATCCTCCCAAGATTCCCGTTATCCTACCATTTCCTTGACAGTCATGAAACAGAGAGAGTTGAATGAAAATACACGACTCCACAATTAACAAGACACTTCATCCCCAGTCTTACATATATTTTGCTGATAGAGACCCCTGAGAGAGGATGCAAAGCCTTTAAGAAGTGCAGAAAGGAGACAGAGGGAGAAGAAAAGCAAGAGGGAAAAGAGGGAGAGAGTACACCAAGCCAATAGGGATAGGTTTACCTCAGGCAGAGGTTTGGCAGGTTTTCAGTGGATTCCTTCCACGAATTCAAAATTTGGTAACAGTACGCTAGGGAAATCGACATCCCAGTAAGTCCTAATGAGCCATATTTAGGTTTGACCATGAGATCAAGGATTGTAAAGGGTCTTCCTGAATGGAGAAAAGAATATGATAGGAAGGATCATGAAAAACTTTGCCCTAAAATACAGCACATGTTTTAATGAAATAAGTTGAAATAATGTAGGTAAGACATTTAGATATTGTATTTTGATAAGGGATATTTGTTTATAATGACACATGTATTACTCTGTATATGAAATACATTTTCTCAATGCTATAAAAGTATCAAATAAAATATTAGAATCATATGGATGTCTAGAACCAATTATTAATATCACATACTCTAACAAAGCTTTCCTAGGAGGTTTCTCCAGTTTATCATGAATTTTGTTGATCCTTGATTTATTTTCCAGAAGAGTAAGTTTTTGAGAGTCTGAGTAAATTCCGAGTGGTGCTACTGCATTTGTTTCATATTAAGAATTGATAATATTACTCTCCACCTCTCAAGGAAGAGAAAGAGATAGAGAGAGACAGAGAGACAGAGAGAGAGAGAGAGAGAGAGAGAGAGAGAGAGAGAGAGAGAGAGAGAGAGAGAGAGAGAGAGAGAGAGATGCAGTCATTAATGCATTTTCTCTGGGTGATAGACAATATTTAATCATTGTAAAGGATCTTTCCTACAACTATATGTAAATGATTACTTTATAACTGAGAAAAGTGAGCTACAAAAGATGGAACATTTTTCTTTTTGAACATAGTTTTGGTGATAAATCACCAACTGTAAGAATAAATCTACATAGCTGTACTCATTAAGACATTAATGAGATTAATACTTTATTTTCTTGCTTTTTGTACATGTCCTGAGGTTGATATCAGGATCTGGGTAATGTTTTTGAGTGTTTTATAATCACTCAATTTTTAATGTTATTATGGAGGTGATGTAAGGAGGGGTTACAGTTGCACAATCAGGTAATGGGTGAATTTTTTTAGGTTAATGTCAAACATTCTCTCCCTGATCTTTTTTTTTTGGTCAAAATTAGCACTCTACCACACTTGGGCCACAGCTCTACTTCTTCTCTTTTGTTGTTTCATTTGAGATAAAAGTCTCACAGACTTTTCTGGCTGAGCATGTTTGAACTATTAGCCTCCCATGTAGGAAGGATTACAAGTGTTAGCACTTGGTACCTGGAATATTATTCTTTAAAGTGACATAAAACTATACTAAAATACATAATTTTCTGGAAATGTAGTCTATGATTCAAGTAGCAGAGGTAGTCCTTCTAGAAATGTTTCTGAATGAGGATGGCCAGAGAGATTTAACTCCTTCTCTAATGTAAGCCTTTCTTTTCATTGATCTGTATTTCTTTCGAGTGTTTAGGATTGGTATTTACTTCAGCTGACCTTTAAAGAAACAGAAAATCTAGGATTAAATCATAATAATAAATTGCAGAGAATCTGCAAGGCAAAGAACATAGCTAGCAAGATCAATAGAAATCCCACGGATTGGGATAAGATCTTCACTAGCTTACAACGGACAAAGGTCTCATATCGAAAAAATACCGGGAACAAAAAAATTGAATCCCCCAACAACAAATCCTCAAAGAAACAACTGCCTAATGAATAAGTGGGCTAAAGACTTAAACAGAGACTTCTCTGAAGAGGAAGGAAGGATAGCCTTTAGACACATGAAGAAATGCTGAACCTTTCTAGCCATAAATCAGCAGTGAGATACCACCTCACCCCATTTAGAATGGCTATGATCAAGAACTCTAATAACAACAGATGCTGGAGGGAATGTGGACAGGAGGGAACCTTACTTCATTGTTGGTGGGAGTGTAAACTTGTTCAACCATTTTGGAAAGTAGTATTGATGCTCCTCAAAAGACTCAACATAGAGCTCCCCTAAGACCCAGCAGTCCCATTTTTGGGCACTTACCCAAATGATCACAAACAAGACTATACTAAAGCTACCAGCATAACTATGTCTATTGCAGCATTACTTACCATAGCTAAGATATGGAACCAACCCAGATGCTCCTCAGTGGTGAATGGATCAAGAAAATGTGGTATATATACACAATGGAATTCTATGCCTCCATCAGAAAGAATGACATTGCCCCATTTGTTAGGAAATGGAAAGACTTGGAAAAATTATATTAAGTGAAATAAGCCAGGCACAAAAAACATAGGTCCCATGGTTTCCCTTATTTGCAACAACTAGTTTATGTCTGAGACAAGCAGAAAAGTTCAGATAATTTGATGTTAGGTGAAATGAACCCCAAGATAATTATTCAACTGTTTATTTTTCTTTCATGCGATTATTTCTAACATTTTTATAAGATGATTTCTTTGTTGCTTTGTATTTCCCTCACCCACATATAATCTCTGCTTTCACTGTAGTTGATGTTGGTATAATTTGTGGAGGAGAAGGGAAAACACAAATCATTTAAATAGTGATACAGGTGGACCAATTGGAACAATGAGATGTACAAGTCATTATGTTTAAAACAAACTTTACAACTTTGGCGGGGAGGAGGGAGGCGGGGGGGGGAGTTATGAAGGAATGGGAAGGGGAAAGAAAGGAGGAGGCAACAATGCTTGATAAGAAATGTGCTCATTACCTTGCCCATGTAATTGTAACCCCCCATACGATATTTTCACAATAAAAAATAATAATTTAAATGGCAGTTTATCTAGAACTTCACTATAAAACTGATTACATTTCTTCTCATTAAATGTTTGGAAGAACAGCTCATTGTTTCTCATATTCATTGCCAGGGAAGAAGCGGGGAGTGTACACAAAAGGAATTTTCAGTACTTCAGCCAGCAGTTCTCCAGAGGGAACCAGGGAGTCTGCTAGCAGGACATCAAATTTTCTTGTTTAAAACCATGTCTTTACAAAAGATTTCAAAAACAACAGAAAATTCTACAGAAATGCTTTGCGATATTGAATAAAATTTCCAGAATAAGTATTTTGGGAACTCATCTGTGCATTCATTGACCCATTGTTTGAAATTACTTTCAAGTCCTTCATATTCAAAGACATTTGGAAAATCTCAAATTTAAAAGGGGATGATTTTCTGGAATCCACATGAATGGCAGCAGAGAATGTCCAGACAGTGATCTCGTGGCCTCTCTGCATGAGCTCATGCAGGATCATCTTTGCATTGACCCAAAGGCTGTACCAATGTGACATTAACTAGAATTCTCTGTCCTATTAAGGCGAACATAAAGAGAAAATGAACATGATTCATTAGCTACCTTTTATGCTTAAGAACACCTTGGGAAGAACACCTTGAATTCTATTTTTATTTGAAATATGGCTAGGTAAACTGACTGAATTTTTAATTTTATATAATTTTGCTTAATTTAAGTATTGTCATTCACAGGTTTGTGTCGGGCTACTCAACTGAGTAGAACAACTATGGCCTCTGATGAATTCACTAGAATACCTCCAAAGTCATCTAGGAATACAAGCCATGGAAATCATTCAGCTTTTCACTAGTCACAGTAAGAAACAATAAAATAGGAAAATAAATAAAACTTACAATAAAAAACACCAAAGGAGCTTTAATCAAAATTCAGCATAATTTATCTAGTATTTAAACGTTAATCTTCAGATTTCATCATTCTGAGTAGCTAGGATTACAGATGTGAACTACTTTCAGGTGTTTGTTAGTTTTTTTTTTTTAATACCAAGACAGCAGTGTATTTTATATTAGACTCATCTCCTGCCTGCACTCAGCTGTCACTTGGACCTAAGTACTATTATAATGTATGGGGTACCTTTAGACCTACTTTGTAGTTGCTAGGAACTACAAGGAGTAGAGAAATCAGCTAGAACTCACCATAACAAAATAAAAGAGGAAGCTGTGTGCAGATGGATCACACATGTAAACATTACTACTCATGAGTCTGTGATCTGAGGACTGCAGTTCAAAGCCAGCCCAGTTAGCAAAGCTTATGAGATTATTTTTTGTTTCTTTTTTTTATTGTAAAAATAACATACAGAGGGGTTAAAATTACATGGCAAGGTAATGAGTACATTTCTTATCAAGCATTTTTCGGTCCTCCTTTATTTCCCTTTACCATCCCTTCCCAACCACTCTACCCCAGTACACCTCTCACCCACTGCCGAAATTGTAAAGTTTGTTTTTCGACATAAGGACCTGTACATCTCATTGTTGCAATGGGTCCACCTGGACCCCTATTTAAAAAAATTTTTTTTATCCCTTCCCCTCCACTAAGTACACCAGTATCAAATACAGTGAAAACAGTGGTTATACTGTGGGGGAGGGACATACAAAGCAACAAAGAAATCATCTTATAAATATGTTAGGAACAATCACAAGAAAGAAAAAAACATTTAAATTCTTATTTTGGGGTTCATTTCACCTAATATCAACTTAACTGACTGTTTCTGCTTGTCTCAGACATATACTAGTTATTGCAAATAAGGGAAGGGTTGGACCTAGTGTTTCTTTGGGTCTGGCTTATTTCACTTAATATAATTGTTTCCAAGTTTTTCCATTTCCTAACAAATGTGACAATGTCATTCTTTCTGATGGAGGCATAGAATTCGTTTATGTTTATATACCACATTTTCTTGATGAATTCATCTACTGAGGGGCATCTGGGTTGGTTCTATTTCTTAGCTATGGCAAATAATGCTGTAATAAACTTAGTTGTGCTGGTAGATGTAGTATGGTCTGGTTTGTTTTCACTGGGATTAATGCCCAAAAGTGGGATTGCTGGGTCATAGGGGAGCTCTATGTGAAGTCTTTTCATGAACCTCCATACTGCTTTCCAACGTGGTTGAACAAGTTTACACTCCCACCAACAATGAAGTAAGGTTCCCTTCCGTCCACATCCCCTCCAGCATCTATTGTTATTAGAGTTCTTGATTATAGCCATTCTAACTGGGGTGAGGTGGTATCTCAATGCTGTTTTGATTTGCATTTCTTTTATGGCTAGGTAGGTGAGCAATTCTTCATGTGTCTGTTGGCCATCCTTCTTACTTCTTCAGAGAATTTCTTTTTAAGATTTAACCCACTTATTAATTGGGCAGTTGTTTCTTTAAGGATTTATTGTTGGAGGATTTAATTTTTTGAGTTCCAATTATATTTTAGATATGAGACCCCTGTCCGTTGTATGGCTAGTGAAGATCTTCTCCCAATTCTTGGGCTTTCTTTTGATCTTGCTAGCTAAGTCCTTTGACAAACAGAAGCTCTGCAATTTCATGCAATCCCATTTGTCCAAACTTTCTTTGATTTGTTGTGTTTCTGGGTCTCTATTAGAATATTTCAGCCTGTGCGAAGGAGACCTTGGTCGTTTTCTATTCCATCCTGCAATGTTTCATTGTCTACTTTGACTCCTAGGTCTTTGACCATTTGGAGTTGATTCTTGTGCAGGGTGACATACAGGGATCTAGCTTTAGTTTTCTACAAGTGATTAACCAATTATGCTAGCACCGTTTACTGAAGAGGCTGTCTTGCATTCTATTTTTTTTAGCTCCCTTATTGAAGATTAGATGGCTATAGCTCTGTGGGTTTATTTCTGGGTTTTCACTTCTATTCCATTGGTCCTGAGGTTTGTTCTTGTGCCAGTACCAAGCTGTTTTGATTACTATGGCTTTGTAGTAGAGTTTGAAATTTGTTATTGATATTCCTTCAGCACTGTTCTATTAGGATCGTTTTTGCTATTCAGGGTCTTTTATTGTTCTATATGAATTTTTGGATTGCCTCTATTTCCTTGAAAAATGAGGTAGGAATTTTGATAGGTATCATATTGAATTTGTAGATAGCTTTAGGAAGTATTGCCATTTTCATGATGTTGACACTTCCAATCCAGGAGTATGGGAGATTTTTACACTTTCTAAGTTCTGTTTTAATTTCCTTTTACAGGTTTTTAAAGTTTCCATTATATAGGTCCTTCAATTCTTTGGTTAAATGAATTCCTAAGTATTTTATTTTTTGTGGAGCTACTACTAATGGAGTTGATTTCCTGATTTCAACCACGCTTTGCTCATTGTTGGCATACATACAGAATAGCCATTAATTTTTGACAGTTAATTTTATACACTGCTAGATTGCCAAAGTTTTGAATCAGCTCGACTAATTTGGGAATGGAGTCTGTGGGATTTAAGTATGGATCATGTCATCTGCAAAGAGGGAGAGTTTTACTTCATCGTTCACTATTTGGATCTCTTTTATTTTGCCATCTGGTTTTATTGCTGTAGCTCGGCATTCTAATACTAAATTGTAGAGAAGTGGAGAGAGTGGAATTCCTTGTCTCGTTCCTGAGTTAAGAGGAAATGGCTTTAGTTTTTCACCATTAAGAATAATGCTGGCTGCAGGTTTGTCATATACAGCACTTATTGTATTGAGGAATGTTCCCTCTATTCTTATTTTTTTCCAGAACCTTCATTATAAAGGGGTGTTGGATCTTGTCAAATGCTTTTTCTGCATCTGTTGAGATTACCATGTGGCTCTTATCCTTGCTCCTGTTGATGTGATGAATTATATTATTTGATTTGCATATATTGAACCAGGTTAGCATCCCTGAAATGAATCCTGTTTGATCGTGTTATATGATTTTTTGGATGAATTGTTGAAGTTGATTGGGCCAAATTTTGTTGAGAAGTTTTGCATCAATGTTCATCAAAGAAATGGGTATATAGTTCTCTTTCTTTGATGAGTCCCTGCCTGGTTTTGGGATGAGGGTTATGATGGCTTCATAGAATGTGTTCGGTAGTGAACTTCCTCTTTCAATTTCATTGAGGAGTTTGAGGAGTATTGATGTGAGCTCTGCTTTGAAGGCCTTGTAGAATTCTGCTGTAAATCCATCTAGGCCTGGGCTTTTCTTGGATGGGAGGTGTCTTATTGCTGTTTATATTGCAATGCTTGGCATGGGCCTGTTAACATGGTTGACCTCATCTTGTTCAGTTTCGTCATGTCAATATTTGTTAGGAAATCGTCCATTTCTACCATGTTCTCAAACTTATTAGCATGAAGGTTTGAGAAGTATTCCCTTATAATGTTCTGAATCTTGGTTGATTCTGTGGTGATGTTTCCATTCTCTTCTATGAGTTTATTTATTTGAGTGTACTCTTTTCTTTTTCCAGTAACATGTGCTAAAGCTCTCTCAATTTTGTTATTTTTTCAAAGAATCAACCTTTTTTATGCTTTCTATGGTTTATTGGGATTCTAATTTGTTTAATTCTAATTTAATTTAATTATTTATTTCTGTCTATTGGATTGGGGTTTATATTACTGGTCTTTTTCAAGGAGGTTCAGATGTTTCATTAAATTGTTGGTTTCAGATCTCTCCAATTTGTTGATGTAGGAACTCAGAGCAATAAACTTGCCTCAATATTGTCTTTGCTGTGTCCCAGAGGAGCTGGTAAATTGTGTGTTAATTTGTGTTGAATATCATGAACATTTGAATTTCCTTTCTAATCTCTTCCATGACCCACTGGTGATTCAACAGTGTGTTGTTCAGCCTCCAAGTGTTACAGGACTTTCTTTAGTGGCTTTTGATGTTGAGTTCTAATTTTATTCCTTGTGGTCTGAGAGAATGCAAGGTATATCTTCAATGTTTCTGAATTTTGACGTTTGTTTGTGACCTAAAATGTGATTTATTTTGAAAAATGTTCCATATGCTGCTGAGAAAAACGTGTATTCTGATGTTGCTGGGTAAAATATTCTGTAGATGTTTGTTAAATCTAGTGGATGTACGCAGTTGTTTAGATCTGTGTTTTCTCTTTTGAGTTTTTGCAGAGTTGATCTATCTAGTGGGGATAGTGGTGTTAATGTCGTTGGATGTTTGTGAGATTTGAGGGAAAATAGTGTTTCATGGATAAATTTTGGAGCTGTGATGTTTGGCAAACAGATATTTAGGATTGTAATACCCTCCTTAGAGATTCCTTAATTAGTATGGAGCTACCTTCCTTATCTGTTCGCACTAATTTGAATTTGAAGTCTATTTAATCTGATATTAGGATAGCAACTCCCGCCTGTTTATGGGGACTTGTTAGATTTTGTTCCATCATTTCACTTTCAAATTGTGTTTGTTTTTATGGGCATGGTGTGACACCTGAAGGCAGCAGATAGAAGGATCTTGCTTTTTAATCCAATTAGACAGTCTATATCACTTAAATGGAAATAAATCAGTTACTATTGAGAGTTAGGACTGAGAGGTGTTTAGGAATTCCTGCTATGTTATCCACCTTCTTGGTGCTTACAGGAACTGGATTCTTCCTATGGTTCTTGGATTCTGTTTGCATGCGGTTTCTTGGCCTTTATTGTGGTCTTGTTGGTTTTCTGTGTTTAGGCCATCTTTAATTAACTTTTGTAGAGCTGGGTTGGTGGAGATATATTGTTTCTGTTTTTCTTTGCTATGGAATATTTTTGTTTGACCTTCGGTTATGAAGGAGTTTAGCTGGGTACAGTATTCTTGGTTGATAGTTGTTTATCTTTGGGTAAGGGCATACATCATGCCATACTCTTCTTGCTTTACTTGTCGCTTCTGAGATATCTGAGGTGATTCTAATTGGTTTCCCTTTTTAGGTGATTGATCTTTTCTCCTTGACAGCTTTAAGGATCCTTTCTTTGGTCTTAATTGATTCTGTGGAGATTATGATTTGATGGTGGGATGTTCTGTTCTGGTCTGGTCTATTTGGGGTTCTAAAATCATCTTGTATCTGGATAGGCTTATCTTTTTGCATGTTCAGGAAGTTCTCTGCTAGGACCCTGTTAAACAAATTTCCTAGACCATTAACTTCTGTCTGTAGGTGCTCCTCTACAGCCATTATCCTCAAATTAGGCCTTCTGATTGTGCCTTCCAAAAGTTGAATAGATCTATCATATATCTTGTATTTGTCTTGGATAGGCAAGGTTTTTTCTCTATAATATCTAGGCTGTCTTCAATCCCTGAGATTCAATCTTCTGCATGGTCTAATCTACTGTCAAGTTTTTCAGTTGTTTTATTTCTTTTCCTTCTAATTGGTATTCTTTCATGGCTTCAAATTCTTTGTTGTGTCTTTGTATTAGATCTTTTATGAACTTCTTTACTTCCTTAATTTGGTATTCAGTATTTATTCTCAAATCACTTAGTTGATTGGTTTGGTTTCCTTGGGTTCCCCTTCCTTCTCTCAGGCTCCATTGAGCATTTCCTTTGTGGTCACCCTGACTTCTTTCAGCTGTTTATGGATTCCATGAATTCTTGTGTTGTTCTTTGTCTATTGTCATCCTGCCCTCACAATTCCTGTATTACTCTTTGATTAGCTTCCTCACATTCAATCAATTCCTGTGATTCTCTTTGACTGTTCTCAGCCTGCTCACACATACCTGTCTTTTTTTTTTTACTGTTCTCAGCCTGATCACGCAATTTCTTTATTTCTCTTTATTTCTCTTCTCAACCTGTTCACACAAATACTGTTTCAATCTTTAAGTAGCCTCCTCACACTCTCGAGATTCTTGTATTAATCATGGGTTTGCCTTCTCTCTCTCCCTATCATGCTCAAACTGAGTCCTTTTCAGATTTTCAATCTTTTCATTCATGTTTTCCAGCATTGCTCATAAAACTTTTTGGGAACTCTCCTAGGGATTATTCATTGACTGTTCTGTGACCTGATTATCATGAGTGGGAGTTGAGCTACCCTGACTTGCCATTTTTCTTGTGTTTTTACAGCTTGTTCTGCCCATTTAGTATGAAAGTAACACCAATTTTGTGCTAGAACAATATTTTAAGGCAAGCATCAACCAAAGACCTGTAGTTGTTCAGTCAACATGGCGGCAGATACATTCTAGTTCAACAGATACAATCTATTCAACATTAAAAAACTATGAATTAATGGGCTAAGAACAGCAAAGAAGAATTTGACAAACCAGAAATTATTAGGTTAAGAGAGAATATGTGGAAAAATAAAAAGAGAATGAATTTAACCAAATCCTAATCTTAGAGATGGAAATGGATTGGACAGAATGATACGAGAGAGATTTTTTTAAAAAGGAAAAAATGGAGAAACAAAAATTTAAATTTAAAATGTGAAATACTTAATAATTATGTAAGTTAAAGAATATTATTGAGAGAAGAAAAGGATAACATGGGAGGAGATAGGGAAAACTAAAAAATAAAAGTTCTTAAAATTATTTACTTGAGAGTTCTGGGAAGATGGTGGAGAAGAAGCTGGAGGTTAAACAAGCTCTCACATAGAAAGCAGTTTTAGTGTTTCAGTGAACAGTCCTAAGCCAGAGAATCACATCAAGTGTGCCATCACAATACAGAGAGTTAGGCCAGAGAGGGAAAATACAGGCAAAGAGACAGATCTGAGCACTTGCAAGCAGCCTTGGCTGCGGAGGCAGCTGCCATACCTGCTACACAGGGTCCGGGACAAAGGCACCAGATGCGGCCGATGAGCAGATTCTACACAATACCAGCAAGAATCGACAAGGAGCGGACATCTTCATCCTGCAGTTCGCAGACCAGAGAAGACCCAAGAAACAAGATTCGACGTGAGTAGAAGCCAGACATCCTCACTCCTTTTCAGGGAGTAGAGGAGGGAAGGCCACCCCTCCCCACCTCACTACCTGAGATCTCCATCTTTGGAGGCCCAGCTGAGCTGCTAGCTCCAGCTCAGGCCTTTGAAGAAAACTAGAGTCATTTAGCAGGTCACAAGAACCTAACCTGACCTGCCAGACTCAGCTCCACCCAGGGAAAAGCCACCCAGCTCAGGGGGTCAGACACAGGAGTGGCTCTCTTCAATGGGATAACACTACAAGCAGATCAGAGAATCCCACAAAGGCTGGTTACGGACACAGGGAAATACAGGATCTTCCCACCCCTCCCAAAAAAATTAAAGAACTTTTTTTTTCTGTTTTTTTTTGTACCTTTTATGAATTATTTTTTCTAATTTTTTAATTTTTACCTTTTCTTTAAAAAATTTGTTTTCTAGTACCTTTTTTTTCTTTCTTCCTCATATAATTTTTATTTTAGGGGTATATGTGTATGGACGTTTTTCTTTTTTTTTTCTTTTTAAAAGAATTTTTTTTTTGTTTAGCTCTACTGAACTTCTAATCTTTTTTTGCTATCTTTCTCATTCTTTTCACTTTTTTTCTCTTTCGTTCTTCTTCGTGTGACTTAATTCCTATTCTGCACATCCTCAGATATACCCAATGTCGAATATTAGAACTTATACCCTATTGTGTACACACTTAATCCAGAAATTTATTACTCAATTCAAAACCTCTTAGACTTAAATTCCTTAATAGTAGTACTACCTCTTGATACCTATATAATATTTTAACCATTTTTATTTTTTTAGTTTTCCACCTCATCTTTATATCCCTCCTCTTCACTCATTATATCCACGTTCTTCTCTGAATATTTTGAGTATATATCTACATAATTTTTAACCATTGCTATTTTCAATTTTTAATTTTTGTTTTTCTATTTTTTCGTGCCTCTTTTTTTCTCTTTCTTTTCTTCTTTTTTTTCCTCTTTCTATTTTCATCCTATCAAACCTATTTCCTGCTTTGAGATTAGGACTTAGTCAAGTTAACTCTCCCTGAGCCTTCCCACATCTCTCTATTCCTATTTTTACCAACATCTTTCCCTAAACCTAATAATTTCTGGTTTACCAAATACTTCTTTGCCATTCGTGGCCCACTAATATATAGTTGTTTGATGTTGAATAGATATATCTGTCGAACTAGATTGTATCTGCAGACTTTTATCTGTGCAAATACATACTTTGGTGATGCTTGCCTTAAGATAATGTTCTACCACAAAATTGGTGTTACTTTCATCCCAAATGGGCAGAGTAAGCAGGAGAAAAACAAGAAAAATGGCAAGTTCAGGTATCTCAACTCCCACTCATGATAATCAGGGGACAGAAGAAATAATGAATAATCCATAGGAGAGATCACAAATAGCTCTACAAACACTGCTGTTAAACATGATAAGTGAAAGATTGAAAACATACAAAGGACCCTGTATGACTGTGATAGGGAGAGAGAGGAGGCAAACCAATGTTATATAGGAACATGATAAGTGCAAGGAAGCAACTCAAAAACAGATACAGGAATTGCGTGGGCAGCTTGAGAACACTCAAAGAGAAAGGCAGGATTGGCATGAGCAGGCTGAGAACACTCAAAGAGAACTCAACGTGAAGAGGGTAAGCAAAGAGTAATACAGGAACTGAGAGATCAGGATGAGAATACACAAAGATCACTAAAGGCATTCATGGAATCCATTAACAAAGAGCTGAAGGAAGTCAGGGAGACCACAAAAGGAATGCTGAATGGCACCCAACAGAAGGAATGGGACTCCAAGGAAACCATAACCAATCAACTAAGTGATTTGAGAATAAACACTGAACACCAAAGAAAAGAAGTCCATACACGATCTAAAACAAAATTTCAACAAAGAATTTGAAACCATCAAAGCTGACCAATTAGAAGGAAAAGAAATAAAAAAAAAAAAAAAAAAAAAAAAAACAAAGTAGAAAGTCGTGACAGCAGGTTAGACCACGCAGAAGATCGAATCTCGGGGATTGAAGACAGCCTAGATATTACAGAGAAAGAACATACAACCATCCAAGAAAAGTCCAAGAAATATGATAGATCGATTCAACACTAGGAAGACACCATCAGAAGGCCTAATCTGAGGATAATCGGTGTAGAGGAACACCTAGAAACAGAAGTTAGTAGTCTAGGATTTTTTTTTTTTTTAGACTTTGAATAGAATTTGATTTTCTTTTTCTTATTTTTTGTTGTACATTTTTTAATTTTAATTTTTTTGTGACCATACTGTACAGAGGGGTTACAATTACATGGGCAAGATAATGAGTACATTTCTTATGAAGCATTGCAGCCTCCTCCTTTGTTTACCCTTACCATCCCTTCCCAGCCTCCCCCCTCTCACCCACCCAAGCCTCCCAAACCCAGCACCAAAGTTGTAAAGTTCGTTTTCGACATGACAACTTGTACTTCTCATAGTAGCAACGGGTCCACCTGTACCCTTAAACGACTTGTTTTTCCCCATCTCCACAAATTATACCGACATTAAATATGCTGAAAGCAGGGGTATACTTTGGGGGAGGGATATAAAAAGTTACAAAGAAATAATCTAATATATGAGTTAGAAACAAATGCATGAAAGAAAAAAAAACATTTAAATACATATCTAAGGGTTCATTTTCCTAACATCATATTATCTGACCTTTCCTGCATGACTCATACACATACTAGATATTGCAAATAAGGGAACCCATGGGACCTATGTTTTTTGGGCTTGGCTTACTGCACTTCATATATTTTTTTCCAAACCTTTCCATTTCCTAACAAATGGGAATATCTCATTCTTTCTGGTGGAAGCATAGAATTCCATTGGGTATACATACCACATTTTCTTGATCCACTCATCTATTGAGGGGCATCAGGTTGGTTCGATATCTTAACTATAGTAAATAATGCTGCAATAAACATAGTCGAGTTGGTAGCTTTAGTGTGGTCTTGTTTGTAAACATTTAGATAAATGCCCAAAAGTGGGATTGCTGGTTCATAGGGGAACTGTATGTGAAGTCTTTCAGAACCTCCATACTACTTTCCGAAGTGGTTGAACAAGTTTACACTCCCACCACGAATGGAGTAAGGTTCCCTTCTGTCCACATGCCCTCCAGCATCTGTTGTTGCTAGAGTTCTTGATTTTTGCCATTCCAACATGGGTGAGGTGGTATCTCAACGTTGTTTTGATTTTGATTTCTTTTATGGCTAGGGAGGTTGAGCATTTCTTCATATGTCTGTTGGCCATCGTTCTTTCCTCTTCAGAGAAGTTTCTCTTCAAGTCTTTACCCACTTATTTATTGGGCAGTTGTTTCTTTGAGGATTTCTTGTTAGGGGATTTAATTTTTTGAGTTCCAAGTATATTTTAGATATGAGACCCTTGTCTGTTGTATGGCTAGTGAAGATTGTCTCCCAATCCGTGGGCTTTCTATTGATCTTGCTAGCTATGTCCTTTGCCATGCAGAAGATCTGCAACTTCATGCAATCCCATTTGTCCAACCTGTCTTTGATTTGTTGTGTTTCCAGGTCCATATTAAGAAAATTTTGGCCTGAGCCAAGGAGACCTAGGGTTTCTCCTCTTCCGTCCTCTAAGGTTTTCAGAGTGTCTGCTTTGACTCTGAGGGCTTTGATCCATTTGGAGTTGATTATGGTGCAGGGTGATATATAAGGATCTAGCTTTAGTTTTCTACAAGTAGTTAACCAATTTTGCCAATACCATTTACTGAAGAGGCTGTCTTTCTTCCATTCTATTATTTTAGCTCCCTTATCGAAGATTAGTTAGCTATAGGTCTGTAGGTTCATTTCAAGGTTTTCAATTCTATTCCATTGGTCCTGAGGTCTGTTCTTATGTCAATACCAAGCTGTTTTGATTACCATGGCTTTATAGTAGAGTTTGAAATTTGGTATTGATATTCCACCAGCAGTGTTCTTTCCATTGAGGAGCGTTTTTGCTATTCGGAGTCTTTTATTATTCCATATAGAATTTTGGATTGCCTCTTCTATTTCCTTGAAGAATGAGGTTGGGATTTTGATAGGTATCGCATTGAATTTTTAGATAGCCTTGGAAAGTATTGCCATTTTCACGATGTTAGTATTTCCAGGCAAGGAGAATGTGAGTTTTTTGCCATTTTCTAAGTTCTGTTTTGATTTCATTTTTCTAGATTTTAAAGTTTTCAGCATAGAGGTCCTTCACTTCTTTGGTTAAGTTAATTCCTTCGTATTTAATTTTTGAGGGGCTATTAAAAATGGAGTTACTTTCCTAATTTCAGCCACACTTTTCTCATTGTTGGCATACAGAAAAGCCATTGATTTTGGGGGTTAGTTTTATGCCCTGCTACTTTGCCAAAGTTTTATATCAGCTTGAGTAATATGGGAGTGGAGTCTATGGGATTCTTTAAATTCAAGGTCATGTCATCTGCAAAAAGGGAGTTTTATTTCTTCTTTCCCTAATTGGATCCCCTTTATATTTGCATCTTGTCATATTGCTGTATCTAGGCATTCTAATACTATATTGAAGAGAAGTGGAGAGAGTGGACATCCTTGTCTTGTTCCTGAGTTATGTGGAAATGGCTTTACTTTTTCACCATTAAGTATAACGCTGGCTCTAGGTTTGTAATATACATCCTTTATTGTATTGAGGAATGTTCCATGGATTCCTAATTTTTCCAAAACTTCATCATAAAAGGGTGTTGGATCTTGTTGATTGCTTTTTCTGCATCTATTGAGATAACCATGTGGTTCTTATCCTTGCTCCTGTTGATGTGATGAATTCTATTAATTGATTTGCGTATATTGAACCAGCTTTGCATCCCTGAAATGAATCCTATTTGATCGTGGTGGATGATTTTTTGGATGAATTGTTGAAGTCGATTGGCCAAAATTTTTGTTGAGAAGTTTTGCATCAATGTTCATCAAAGTAATGTGTCTATAGTTCTCTTTCTTTGATGAGTTCCTGCCTGGTTTTGGGATGAGGGTTGTGATGGCTTCATAGAATGTGTTCGGTAATGAACTTTCTCTTTCTATTTCATTGAAGATTTGGAGGAGTATTGGTGTGAGCTCTTCTTTGACGGCCTTGTAGAATTCCGCTGTTAAACCATCTGGTCCTGGACTTTTCTTAGCTGGGATGTCTCTTATGGCTGTTTCTATTTCAATGGTTGATATGGGCCTGTTAATCTGGTTTTACTCATCTTGATTTAGTTTGGCATGACAATATTTGCTAGGAAAAGGTACATTTCTGCCAAATTCTAAAATTTATTAGCAAAAAGTTTTGAGAAGTATTCCCTTATAATGTTCTGAATCTTGGTTGTTTCCGTGGTGATGTTTCGATTCTCATCTCTGAGTTTATTTATTTGGTTGTCTTCTCTTCTTTTTCTGATAAGATTTGCTAAGGGTCTGTCAATTTTGATAATTTTTTCAAAGAACCAACTCTTTGTTTTGCTGATTCTTTCTATTTGTTTTTATTTGGATTCTAAGTGATTTCATTCTGATTTAATTTTAATTATTTCTTTCTGTCTACTGGATTGTGGTTCATCTTGCTGCTCTTTTTCAAGGAGGTTCAGAAATCTCATTAAACTCTTGGTGTCAGATCTCTCCAATTTGTTGATGTAGGAGCTCAGAGCTATAAACTTGCCTCTGAGTACTGCCTTTGCTGTGTCCCAGTGGAGCTGGTAATTTGTGTGTTCATTTTTGTTGAATAGCATGAACATTTGAATTTCCTATCTAATCTCTTCCATGACCAACTCGTGATTCAGCAGTGTGTTGTTCACCCTCCATGTGTTACCGGACTTTCTTTGATGGCTTTTAGTGTTGAGTTCTAATTTTATTCTCTTGTGGTCAGAGAGAATGCAAGGTATAACTTCAATGTTTCTGAATTTAGACAAGTTTGCTTTGTGTCCTAAAATGTGGTCTATTTTAGAAAATGTTCCATGTGCTGCTGAGAATAACGTGTATTCTGATGCTGCTGGGAGAAATATTCGGTAGATGTATGTTAAATTTTGTTGATCTATGCAGCTGTTTAAATCTGTAGTTTCTCTGTTGAGTTTTTGCCGAGTTGATCTATCTAGTGGGGAGAGTGGTGTGTTAAAATCCCCAACAATTAATGTCTTTGAATCTTTGTGGCATTTGAGGGAGGCTAGTGTTTCTTGGATAAATTTGATTTCTCCATTATTTGGTGAATAGATATTTAGAATTGTGATATGCTCCTGAATGAGAGATCCCTTAATTAGTATGTACCGACCTTCTTTATCTCTTCTCACGAATTTTAATTTGAAGTTTATTTTATCTGATGTTAGGATTGCAACTCCCGCCTGTTTTTGGGAACCATTTGCTTGGTAGATTTTGTTCCAGCCTTTAACATTGAAAATGTGTTTGTTTTTACGGGCAAGATTTCACTCCTGAAGGCAGCAGATAGTAGGATCTTGTTTTTTAATCCAACTAGATAGTCTATGGTGCTTAATTGGAGAGTTAAGTCCATTAATCTTAGATAGAACTGAGAGGTATTTGGGAGTTCCTAGCATGTTATGCACCCTCTTTTTTGGGGTGCGATAGATAACTGGGTTCTTCCTATGTTTCTTGGATTCTCAGTTTCGGTGCAGTTTCTTGGCCTTATTGTGGTCTTGTTGGTTTTCTATGTGTAGGACATCTTTAAGAATATTTTGTAGGGATGGTTTGGTGGAGATGTATTGTTTCAATTTTTCTTTGCTGTGGAAGGTTTTTATTTGACCTTCAATTATGAAGGAGGGTTTAGTTGGGTACAGTATTCTTGGTTGATATTTGTTTGTTTTTAGGGCTTGGCATACATCATTCCAGGCTCTTCTTGCTTTGATTGTCTCTGCTGAGAAATCTGAGGTGATTCTAATTGGTTTCCCTTTATAGGTGATTAATCTTTTCTCTTTGACAGTTTTAAGGATCTTTTCCTTGGTCTGAGTTGATCCTGTGTGGATTATAATGTGATGGTGGGATATCCTATTCTGATTTGGTCTATTTGGTGTTCTAAAAGCTTCTTGTATATGAATAGGACTAACTTTTTCCATTTTGGCGAAGTTATCTGCTAGGATCCTGTTAAACAAATTTCCTAGATCATTAACTTCTGTTTCTACGTGCTCCTCTACACCCATTATCCTTTGATTAGGCCTTCTGATGGTGCCTTCCAAGTGTTGGATAGATCTATCTTATTTCTTGGACTTGTCTTTGATGGTTGTATGTTCTTTCTCTATAATATCTAGGCTGTCTTCAATCCCTGAGATTCGATCTTCTGCATGTTCTTACCTGCTGTCAAGACTTTCTACTTTGTTTTTTTATGTCTTTTCCTTCTAATTGGTCAGCTTTGATAGCTTCAAATTCTTTGTTGAAGCTTTGTTTTAGATCTTGTATGAACTTCTTCACTTCTTTAACTTGGTGTTCAGTGTTTATTCTCAAATCACTTAGTTGATTTCTTATGGTTTCCTTGGACTCCTATTCCTTCTGTTGAGTTTCATTCAGCATTCCCTTTGTGGTCTCCCTGACTTCCTTCAGCTCCTTGTTAGTGGATCCCATGAATACCTTTAGTGATCTTTTTGTATTCTCATCCTGCTCTCTTCATTCCTGTATTACTCTTTGCTTAGCTTCCTCCCGTTCGTGCCATTCCTGTTGTTCTCATTGAGTATTCTCAGCCTGTTCACACCATTCCTGCTTTTCTCTTTGAGTATTCTCAAGCTAGTCACTCAAATCCTATATCAGTTTTTGACTACTTCCTCACGCTCATGACATTCCTGTATAAACCTTTGGATTGCCTCCTCTCTCTCCCTCTCACGGTCATACAGAGTCCTTTGTAGGTTTTCAATCTTTTCCTGCAGTGACCTATTGTTTGCCTCCTCTCTCTCCCTCTCACGCTCATACAGAGTATTTTGTAAGTTTTCAATTTTTTCCTGCATTGACCCTTTGTTTGGCTCCTCTGTCTCCCTATCACGCTCATAAAAAGTCTTTTGTATGTTTTCAATCTTTTCATTTATCTTGTTTGTCAGAAGTTTTTGTAGAGCTATTTGGGAACTCTCCTCTGGATTATTCATTATATGTTCTGTCCACTGATTATCCTAAGTGGGAGTTAAGATACCTGTACTTGCCATTTTTCCTGTCTTTTTCCAGCTTACTCTGCCCATTTGGAATGAAAATAACACCAGTTTTTTTGCTAGAACTCTATCTTAAGGCAATCATCAAACAAAGTTTGAATTTGCACAGTCAATAGTCTGCAGATAAAATCTAGTTCAACAGATACATCTATTCAATGTCAAACAACTATATATTAATGGGCTACGAGCCGCAAAGAAGAATTTGGAAAACCATAAATTATTAGGGTTAGGGAGAGATGTGGGTAATAAATAGGAATAGAGTAATGTAGGAAGGCACAGGGAGAGTTAACTTAACTAAGTCCTAATATCAAAGCAGGTTGGATAGGATGAAACCATAGGTTGGATAGGATGAAAGTAGAGAGAGAGAGAGAAAAACAGGAAAGAGAAAGGGAAGAGAAAAGAGACCAGAAAAAATAGAAAGGTAAAAATTAATAATATTATGCGTACAAGAACAAGCTATTCAGAGAAGAATGTGAATATAATGAGAGAAGGGGAGGGATATAAAGATGTGAAAATTTTAAAAATAAAAATACTTAAAATATTATATAGTTACAAAGAGGTAGTACTGCTATTAAGGAATTTAAGTCTCAGAGATTTTGAATTGAGTAATAAATTTGTGGATTAAGTGTGTACACAATGGGAGATAGGGTCTAATAGTCTACTATGGGTTTATCTGAGGATGTGCAGAACAAATATTAAGTCCCTTAAAGAAGAACAAAAGAGAGGAACAGGTGAGAAGGATACGGAAGAAAGAAAAAAAAAAGATTAGAAGTTCAGTCGAGCTAAGCAAAAAACAAAAAGAAAAAAATTTTAAAGAAAGAAAAACGCACACATGCATGTATCCCTAAAATGAAGATTATAAGGAGAAATAAAGTTACTAGAAAACAATTTTTTTTCAAAAAAGGTAAAAATTAAAAATTATAAAAAGTTTTAGAAAAGAAAAAAATTTTTTTGTAAAAGGTATTTAAAAAAGAAGAAGAAGACAAATTTTTTTTGATTTTTTTTTGGGAGGGTTGGGAAAAATTCTGTATCTCCCTTGTGTCTGTAATCAGACTCCGGTTGGAATCTCTGGTCCTGTATCTTGGTTGGTTTCTTAAGTCAGTTTGTTTGGACTGGCAGAAAAATGCTCTGCTTTACCCAGGATTTTGCAATCCTCCTCCCATGTTCGTTCAATGGGAGGGGGTTCTGCTTTGAGTATCACAAAAGAGGGAGATGGTTTTTTCCTCAAGTTTGACGATGCTGTGATGAGGCTAGTATCTGGGTTGAGTTGAGGCCTTTCAACAAACAGTAGCTTTTCCCGGGGGCTAGTTTTTGAGGAACACACAGAGCCCAGCCTGGAGCCACTCTATTGGCTCTGATTACCCCGTGAAGAAAGCCACTCCTAGGGCTGGATGGAGCTGAGTCTTGCAGGTCAAGCCATTAAGTTCTTGTGACCTGCCAAATGACTCTTATTATTCCAAGACCTGAGTTGGAGCTAGCAGCTCCGCTGAGCTTTGTCGGTATCCAAGATGGAGATCTCCGGTACTGGGGGGAGAGGGGTGGCCTTCCCTCCTCTGCTCCCTGAGAAGGAGTGAGGACGTCAGGCTTCTACTCACGTGGAGTCTTTGTTCCTGGGTCGTTTCTTGTCTGCGAATTGCAGGATGAGGATATCTGCTCCTTGTCAGTTCTTGCTGGTGTTGAGAAGACTCTTCACGTCTGCTGGCCCGCCCACCTGCCGCTGCATCTGGCTCTTTTGTCCCGGACTCTCTGTGTTTCAGGTATGGCGATATGACTGCCGCCACTGCCACTACCGCCGCAGCAGCAGCTGCTGGCGAGAGCTCAGATCTGTCACCTTGCCTGGGTTTTCCCTCTCTGGCCCAACTCTCTGTCATGTGATGGCACACTTGGTGTGATTCTCTGGCTTAGGACTGTTCACTGGAACTCTAAAACTGCTTGCTATGTGAGAGCTTGTTTAGCCTCCAGGTTCTCCTCTTCCATCTTCTTGGAACTCTCTGGTCTAGAAATTTTGTTTAACAGGATCCTATCAGAGAACTTGCCAAATATGCAAAAAGATAGGCCTATTCAGATACAAGAATCTTTTAGAATTCCAAATAGACCAGACCAGAACAGGACATCCCACAGTCAAATTATAATCCACACAGGATCAATTTAGAACAAGGAAAAAATCCTTAATCTGTCAAGGAGAAAAAGATTAAACACCTATAAAGGGAAACCAATTAGAAACACCTCAGATTTCTCAGCAGAGACAATTGAAGCAAGAAGAGCCTGGAATGATGTATGCCATGCCCTAAAGTCAAACAACTATCAGACAAGAATACTGTACCAGGCTAAACTCTCCTTCATAATTGAAGGTCAAATAAAAACCTTCCTTTGCAAAGAAAAGTTGAAACTATATATCTCCCCCAAACCAGGCCTTCTAAAGATTCTTAAAGATGTCCTACACATAGAAAACCAACAAGACCACAAGAAAGGCCAAGAAACTGCACCCAAACCGAGAATCCCAGAACCATAGAAAGAATCCATTGGTGGAGCCCCCAAGAACGTGGATTAAATGGCAGGAAATCCCAAATACCTTTCCCTCCTATATCTCAACATTAATAGATTTAAACCTCCAATTAAGTGACATAGACTGTCTAGTTGGACTAAAAAACAAAATCCTTTATTTGTTGCCTTGAGGAGTCACAACTTGCCCATAAAAAAAACACATTTTCAATGTTAAAGGCTGGAGCAAAATCCACCAAGCAAACAGCCCCCAAAGACAGGCTGGAATCGCAATCCTAATATCAGATAAAATTGAGTTCAAATTAAAATCAGTGAGAAGAGATAAAGAAGGTCACTACATACCAATTAAGGGATCGCTCCTTCAGGAGCATATCACAATTCTAAATGTCTATTCGCCAAACAATGGAGCACCCAAATTTATCCAAGAAACACTACTTTCCCTCAAATCCAACATAGATCCAAAGACATTAATTGTTGGGGATTTTAACACACCACTCTCCCCATTAGATAGATCAACTGGGCTAAAACTCAACAGAGAAACCGCAGATCTAAACAGCTGCATAGATCAACTAGATTTAACAGACATCCTCCAAATATTTCACCCAGCAGCATCAGAATACACGATTTCTCAGCAGAACATGGAACATTTTGCAAAATAGGCCACATTTTAGGCCACAAAGCAAACCTGTCCATATTCAGAAACATTGAAGTAATACCTTGCATTCTCTCAGACCACAAGGGAATAAAATTAGAACTCAAGCAAAAGCCACCAAAGAAATTCCTGTAACACATGGAGGCTGAACAACACACTCCTGAATCATGAGTGGTCATGGAAGAGATTAGAAAGGAAACTCTAATGTTCATGATATTGAACAAAATTGAGTATACAAATTACCAGCTCCTCTGGGCCACAGCAAAGGCAGTACTCAGGGGCAAGTTTATACATCTGAGCTCTTAAATCAACAAATTGGAGAGATCTGAAACCAACAGTTTAATGAGATTTCTGAACCTCCTTGAAAAAGAGCAGGAAGATAAACCCCAATCCATTAGACAGAAAGAAATCATAAAAATTAAATCAGAATTAACCAAATTAGAATCCAAAAAAACTATAGAATGAATCAACAAAAAAAAGAGTTGTTTCTATGAAAAAATTAACAAAATTGACAGACCCTTAGCAAATCTTATCAGAAAAAGAAGAGAACACACCTAAATAAATAAACTAAGAGATTAGGAGGGAAACATCACCACAGAAACAACCAAGATTCAAAACATTATAAGGGAATACTTCTCAAAACATTATACTAATAGGTTTGGGAACTTGGCAGAAATGGACCTTTTCTAGGCAAATATTGACATGATGTAAAACTCTTAACAAGCCCATACCAAGCATTGATATAGAAACATCAATAAGAGATCTCCCATCTAAGAAAAGTCCAGGACCAGATGGTTTTACAGCAGAATTCTACAAGGCCTTCTATGCAGAGCTCTCACCAATACTCTTCCAAATCCTCAATGAAATTGGAAAGGAAAGATCACTACCGAACACATTCTATGAAGCTATCATAACTCTCATCCCCAAACCAGGGAGGGACTCATCAAAGAAAGAGAACTCTAGACACATTTCTTTGATGAACATTGATGCAAAACTTCTCAACAAAAATTTTGGCCAATCGACTTCAACCATTCATCCAAAAAATCATACACACGATCAAACAGGATTCATTTCAGGGATGCAAAGCTGGTTCAATATACGCAAATCAATTAATATAATTCATCACATCAACAGGAGCAAGAATAAGAACCACGTGGTTATCTCAATGGATGCAGAAAAAGCATTTGACAAGATACAATACCCCTTTATGATGAAGGTTTTGGAAAAATTAGGAATCCATGGAACATTCCTCAATACAATAAAGGCGGAATATGACAAACCTACAGCCAGCATTATACTCAATGGTGAAAAACTAAAGCCATTCCTTCTTAACTCAGGAACAAGACAAGGATGTCCACTCTCTCCACTTCGCTTCAATCTAGTACTAGAATGCCTAGGTATAGCAATAAGACAAGATGCAAACATAAAGGGGATCCAAATAGGGAAAGAAGAAGTAAAACTCTCCCTGTTTGCAGATGACATGATCTTGTATTCAAAGAATCACACAGACTCCACTCCCAAATTACTCAAGCTGATTCAAAACTTTGACAAAGTAGCAGGGTATAAAATAACCCTCAAAAATCAATGGATTTTCTGTATGCCAAAAATGAGAAACTGTGGTTGAAATTAGAAAAGCAAGTCCATTCTTAATAGCCCCCAAAAAAACATACCTAGGAATTAATTTAACCAGAGAAATGAAGGAACTCTATGATGAAAACTTCAAAAACTTGAATATGGAAATCAAAACAGAACTTAGAGAGTGGCAAAAACTCCCGTGCTCTTGGTTTGGAAAGATCAACATCATGAAAATGGCACTACTTCCCAAGGCTACCTACAAATTCAATGCGATACCTATCAAAATTCCAACCTCATTCTTCAAGGAAATAGAAGAGGCAATCCAAAAATTCATATGGAACAATAAAAGACCATAAATAGCAAAAGCGACCGTCAACAGAAAGAACACTGCTGGAGGAATATCAATACCAAATTTCAAACTCTATTATGAAGCCATAGTAATCAAAACAGCTTTGTACTGGCACAAGATCAGACATTAGGTCCAATGGAATAGAATTGAAAACCCAGAAATGAACCTGTAGACCTATAGCCATCCAATCTTCGATAAGGGAGCTAAAAAATATAATCGAAGAAAGACAGCGTCTTCAGTAAATGGTACTGGCAAAATTGGCTAACTACTTCTAGAAAACGAAAGCTAGATCCTTATGTATCACCATGCAACAGTATCAACTTCAAATGGGTCAAAGACCTAGGAGTCAATGAAGACACTCTGAAAACATTACAGGATGGAATTGGAGAAACCCTAGGTATCCTTGGCACAGGCTGAAATTTTCTTACTAGAGACCCAGAAACACAACAAATCAAAATAATTTGGACAAGTGGGATTGCATGAAGTTGCAGAGCTTCTGCATGGCAAAGGACATAGCTAGCAAGATCAATTGAAAGCCTTCGGATTGTAAGAAGATTTTCACTAGCCCTACAACAGAGAAGGGTCTCATATCGAAAATATTCTTGGAACTCAAAAAATTAAATCCCCCAACAAAAAATCTTCAAAGAAACAACTGCCCAATAAAGAAGTGGGCTAAAGACTTAAAGAGAAACTTCTCTGAAGAGGAAAGAAGGGTGGCCAATAGACACATGAAGAAATACTCAAACTCTCTACCCATAAAAGAAATGCAAATTAAAACAACATTAAGATACCCCCTCACCCCAGTAAGAATGGCAAAAATCAAGAACTCTAATAACAACAGATGCGGGAGGAGATGTGCACAGAAGAGTACCTTACTTCATTGTTGGTGGGAGTTTAAACTTGTTCAACTACTTTGGAAAGTAGTATGGAGTTTCCTCAAAAGACTTTTGGGCATTTACCCAAATGTTTACAAACAAGATCAAACTAAAGCTACCAACCAGCACGACTATGCTTATTGCAGCATTATTTACTATAGCTAAGATATGGAACCAATCCTGATGCCCCTCAGTAGATGAGTGGATCAAGAAAATGTGGTATATATACACAATGGAATTCTATGCTTCCACCAGAAAGAATGACATTGCCCCATTTGTTAGGAAATGGAAAGACTTGGAAAAAATTATATTAAGTGAAGTAAGCCAAGCCCAAAGAAACATAAGTCCCATGGTTTCCCTTATTTGCAATATCTAGTATATGTCTAGATCAAGCAGAAAAGGTCTGATAAGGTGATGTTAGTGAAATGGACCCTAAGATATGTATTCACATGTTTTCTTTCTTTCATGTGATAGTTTCTAACGCATTTATAAGATTATTCCTTGGATGCTTTATATTTCCCTGCCCCACAGTATAACCCCTGCTTTCACTGTATTTGATGTCTGTATAATTTGTGGAGGGGAAGGGGAAAAACAAGTCGTTTACATAAGGATACAGGTGGACCCGTTGCAACAATTCAAAATGATCTTTACAACATTGTTGGGGGAGAGCAGGGAGGATGGGAGGGTGGATAGCAAGGGATTGGAAGGGGAAACAAAGGAGGAGGCTACACTGCTTAATAAGAAATGTACTCATTATCTTGCCCATGTAATTGTAACCCCTCTGTACAGTATTTTCACAACAAAAATAAATAAAAGTTTAAAAATTATTATAATAAAAAAGTAAAATGTATTCCACAGACACCTGTATCTGTTTTGGGGAATATCTAGTGAATTCACTTGCCTATTTATTGATAAGATTATTCTTCTTAGGGTATTTCATTTTTTTTTAGTCTGTGCATTACAGATATTAGGATTTCTTCTGTTACTCAAAAGGCAGGAGTTCAGACATATTTTATTTAATCTTAACAAAAGATGACTTGTGAGCTTCAAATTATTTAATAAATGATTGATTAAAAAAAAGATCAGAAGGCTGTGGCTCACACAGGAGAGTGCCTGTCAACAAAGGTAAGTTCTGAACTCAGAGTTCAGTGTCTACAAAAAAGAGATATATTTTATTATTTTAAAACATAAAAGCTAATCAGGTATACTATCTCAAAATATGTAATGCTAAATGTTTCTTTATTGTGCATGATAAAACTATTGCAAATTTTAGCACACACTAACAATTTTTTATTTTTTCCTTGGTAAGCATTCAAGGCAGCAAAACTGAAAAAAATGCAACTTTGGCCAAGTGCTGGTGGCTCACTTCTATTTCTAGCTACTCAGGAGGCTGAGATCTGAGGATTGCAGTTTGAAGTCTGCCTGGACAGGAAATTCTGTGCGGATTATCTCTAAATAGGCACGAGAAAAATAGAAGGAGTGCTGTGGCTCAAGTGGTAGAGTGTTTCCTTGACCTGAATAGCTGAGGGGTTGCCCCCAGGCCGAGTTCAAGCCCCATGACCAACAAAAATCAAAACAAAACAAAACAGGAAATCCAACTTTGTATAAAGAAGAAGAATCTCCAAGTTTTTATTTAAGGTTTTGCAGTTTGTGGCAAATGTTTTCATTGGGTAGAAAGCAGAGAGCTTATATCTGTGATTATGATAAACTTGCTACTATGTAGTTGCTTTTGTCCAATTTATAATTTCATTCATCTAACCTTGTTGAGGATGAAAAAGCCATCAAGGACAAGACATACTATTTGGCAAAACTGGTAAATTGAAATGACTATTAATTTCTAGTTTGGCTAAGAAGCTGTGATTTTCCTTCCCTCCCCAGGATTTGAACAATGAGAAAAATTGTCTTGATTTTTCCCAAATGTGAAGAAGACAGCTCATATTCAGATAATTAGAAGATAATGAAAAGAATGTTTAGGACACAAAATATATTTAATTTTGAAACTTCCGCTCAAAAAATCTTCCAAGAAACTTAGAAAACTTTGCTTATAAAGATTTATATCAAAGAGCTCACTGCAGGTGCCTTATACTTATAATTTCCTACTCAGAAGGATGAGATCTGGGATTGAGATTGAAGACAGAGTGGGAAAGCAATAATTGCATGGATGTTCCCTGCTTTTAGATCATATGTCTCTTCCTCCCATCCTCAATGTGAAGCTGTCTCCCCACATCACCATCCTTCTGATTCACTGACTTCATCATTGTTATTTCTGGTTTTCTCCTTCAGCATGAAATTTGCATGGAACAGGCCATTTGCAGCTGTATTCACATCTGTTTCTCCAGTTGCCTGCATCAGTGCCTGGTCCTTAGTGCTTGTGTGGAGATGAATCTGCTCTGCTCATGTAATCTCAGAATTCATTTAAGAAAGCTCATCAAGTTGTGGTCTTGTGGTTAGTAGTCATTTCTTCTAATTATTTTTTCCTCGTGTATCTAAGTCCACATAAGGGTGAGATAAGTGGTTGACACCTATCCGTTGTGATGGCAAAGTTGGTTATAATAACATCGAAGTTTATTGTGAAGCTGTAGGAAGACCCATCTACCAAAGCACCCAAAATGGCATGTTCCCATGTCCAGGAATACATTTAACAGCTCTGCAATCAAACCATCATTCACTCTCTGCTGGGTTCAGACTCAGCATTTCTCTTTCCTATTTAAAATAAAGAAAAATTTAAGACATGCCTTTTTTCATATGTCTTTGAATTATTGAATTGTATCTCCAAACAAAAATACAAGAATGCCACTAGTGGAATGTAAATATAAGGCAAGGGGAAAAAAGCATAAAAGTTCCTAAGGAAAACATCAAAAGTG
The DNA here is from genome assembly GCF_024711535.1 of Dipodomys merriami. NCBI lineage: Eukaryota > Metazoa > Chordata > Mammalia > Rodentia > Heteromyidae > Dipodomys > Dipodomys merriami. The sequence goes on from NW_027204071.1 coordinate 1,438,713, forward strand.
GCAGCTGTACAAAATTTGGTTCTTAAATCCAGGATAGTCTTCACACACCAGTAATCCTAGTATAATACAAGCTAATGAAAGTTTTCTTTTTGTGCCAATCCAGGGGCTTGAACTTGCAGCCAGAGCTCTGAGTTCTTTTGCTCAAGGCAAGCAATTTACTACTTGAGTCATACCTCCACTTCTAGTATATTTGGTAGTGTAGTGGAAATAAGAATTTCCCAGACTTTTCTGCTAGTGCTGGCTTCAAACTGTGATCCTTGATGTCAGCCTCCTGAGTCGGATTACAGGTATGAGCCACCAGTACCAAGCTAAGTTATTTTTGTGAGATATAAAAATTTACTTATACAAGATATATAAAGGAACATAAACAAATGAAACATTAGAACAACAGAACTAAAACAACTTATATGAAAGACATAAAAGGATGAATACCAAGGTCCCAAGTTCAAGCCTCAGGACCAGCACAAAAGATATAAAGAAGTATAGAAGAAGAGAAGGAATAGCCAGTGACAGAGTTTTAAATTAATCAATCACTGATGGCTTACACATGTTGTATTAACTACATAGGAGGCTAAAGTCAGAAAATAGCATTTAAAGGCAAGCCCAAGCAGGAAAATCCATTGGCCATTTTTCTGTGTGTGCCAGTCATGGGGATTGAATTTGTTTTACTTTACTCAAGGCTGGAGTTCTATCAATCTCAGCTTATTGGGGAAATCACTACCAGATAATTGGATATAAAGAGTATCATGGAATTTCCTATGCAAGCTGGCTTCGAACTGTGATCCTCAGATTTCAGCTTCCTCAGACATTATGTGCTTTGCATGAGACTCTTACTTCCAATGAACCACCATAAAGAAGAAAAAAAACTGGAGTTTGAGCTGTGGCTCCAATGGCAGAAATGAGACAATGACTTCTGGGACAGCACACACACCTGGAGATCAAGCTGCAGAACCAGCACATACAAGAATAAAATAAATAAATGAAAAGAAAGGTGGAAGAAGGAAAGGGAGAGACAATTTCAGAGGTTAAAATGAGCAAAACTGAGGTAGCTTACACTTGTTATTGTACTTACTCAAGAGTCTCACATCTGAGGATCAGTGTTCAAGGCCAGCCAAAGCAGGGAAGTTCATGGACTCAACTCTAATTAGCCAACTACAGGGTTTTTTTTTTAAAAAAAACCCAAATTGTGCTGTGGCTCATGTATTAGAGGGCTAGTATTAATAATGTACTGGGACAGGGCTGGGAAGGTAACTCAGTGGGGGAGTGCTTGCCTTTCATGCATGAGGCCCTGGGTTCAATTCCTCAGCCCCTGAGTTCAATTCCCCAGCAACACATAAGCTGAAAAAGATGGAATTAACGCTGTAGCACAAGTAGTAGGGCTCTAGCCGTAAGCTGGAGAGCTGAGGGACAGCGTCCAGGCCCAGAGTTCAGACCCCACGACCGGCAAAAAGAAAATAAGGATACAGGTGGAACCATTGCAACAATGACATGTATAAGATATTATGTTGAAAAACAAATTTACCACTTTGGTGCACGGGTGTCAGGGGGACGGCTGGGGTGAGGGATGGAAGGGGATAGTAAGAAGAAACAAAGGAGGAGGCAACGATGCTTGATAAGAAATGTACTCATTACCTTGCTCATGAAATTAATTGTAAGCCCTCTGTACGGTATTTTCACAATGAAGAGAAAAAAAAATAAAAAAATATTAGAGGAAAAAAAAATAACTGGGACAATACCTAGGCTCTGATTTATTGCCCCAAGCACAGCATACCTACGAAAATAAAAAATAGAAATTAAAAGATGTTTTGGAAAAATCCAATTAAATTTTCAAAATGAGCCATGAATTTTTGTTTACTGTCTGTAATCCTAGATACAAAGATAGATGAAATTTGAGGGTTATGGTGTCTCATCATCAAATCACCATCAAAACAAACAAACAATAAAACAGAAGTGAAGCACCAGCCTTGAGTGAGACAGCTATGAAACAGTGCCCTGGCTCAGAGATCCAGCCTCAGGATCACAAAAATGATAATAAGAAGAGAACCTGGGGCTGGTGATTCAGGCCTGTAATTCTAGAACCTCAGGAGGCAGAAATATGGGGATCCAGTGTAAAGGCCAACCCAAGCAGGAAATTCCAGAAGTCAGTTGTTTGTGGGACATCTTGGGGCTGGAACTCTATTAGTCCCAGGTTTTTAGCACTTAATTGGAGGTAAGGATCTTAGACTTTCCTGCTCAGGATGGCTTTCAACCATGATGGTCAGACTTCAGCCTCCTGAAACAGGCCAAGCCTTGCATGAGTTCTAACTCCAGGACCAGCACACACAAACAATGAAATGATTAAATGTAAAGAAGGGTAGAAGAAGAGAAGAACCAATAACTGAGGCTTCAATGAGCCAATCAGCCAATCATTGGTGGCTCATAACTGCAATTCTAGTTACTCAGGAAGCTAAAATCTGGGGATCATATTTAAAGACGTGACCAAGTAGGAAAGTTCACACACACACACACACACACACACACACACACACACACACACACACACACACACACGTGAGTGTGTGTGTGTGTGTGTGTGTGTGTGTGTGTGTCTGTGTGTGAGTCCTTTTGCTTGAACTTGTACTGTTTTTCTCAAGGTTCTACTAATCTCAGCTTTTTAGTGGCTATAATTGGAGATATCATGGACTTTCATCCCCAGACTGGCACAAACTTTGATCCTCAGTTTGCAACCTCATGAATCTGGTTTGGCTCTACATGATACTCATTTCTAATTAAACAACAAAACAGAAAAAAAAAACCTGGAATTTAGTTGTAGTTCAACTGGCAGAACTGGGAAAAAGCACCCAGACCCTGAGTTCTAGCCGCAGGAGAAACAGAGAAGAAGTAAAATAAAAGGAGGATAGAAATACAAAAGGAAGAGTCACTGACAGTGGTTGAAATGAATCTAAAATTTGTTTCTCACACATGTTATAAGAAGTACTGAGGAGGATGAAATCTAAGGATCACAGTTCATGACCAGTCCAGGCAGGAGAGTCCATGAGACTCATATATCTAATTTGCACCAAAAATAAGCTACAAGGCTGGACGAGGCACTATCGTTCAAGTAGTACAGCTCTCACCTGGAGTAACAGAAGTTCAGGGACAGTGCCCAAGGCCTGAGTACAAGCCCCAGGACTAGGAAAAAAAGAAAAACAGTGTGAGAAAATCCAATTAAAGTTTCAAAATGAGCCATGCATGCGTTTTTGCTCAATATGTGTAATCTTACTGACTCACAAACCTGAAATCTGAAGGTTGTTGTTCACAGCCAGCCTAGACAGGGAAATGCATAAGTCTCCAAATAAGCAGCAAAAAACGCCAGAAAATAAAGCTATGGTTGTAGTTATAAAGCACCATCCTTGAGAGAAAAACCCATGAAACAGTGTCCTGGCTTAGAGATCCAGCCTCAGGATCACAATAAGAAAATTAAATGGTTGGAGGTAGAGAAATTAGCACTGTTGCTCATGTCTGTAATTCTAGAAATGCAAGAGGCTGAAATATAAGATCCTGTGTAAAGGCAAACCTAATCAAGAAATTCCAGGAGACTGTTTTGTGTGTGGTGCCACACTGGGGATAGGTTTTTGTTGGTTGATTGGAGATGAGAGTTTCATGGACTTTCCTGCTCAGGCCACTTTCAAACCATGATGGCCAGATTTCAGCCTCCTGAATCAGGACAGGCCTTGCATGTGTTCGAGCTCCAAGACGAACACACACAAAAAGAATGAAATAAATGAAAAGAAGGGTGGAAGAAGAGAAAAAAGAGCAAGTAACAGAGGTTTCAATGAGCCAATCATTGGTGGCTCATATCTTTCATTCTACATACTCAGGGTGAAATTTGAGGATACCGTTTAAAGCTCAGCTCAGGTATAGGTGCTCATAAGACGTGTGTGTGTGTGTGTGTGTGTGTGTGTGTGTGCACGTGTGTGTGTGTGTGTGCATGCATGTGTGTGTGTGTGTGTGTGTTTGTGCCAGTCCTGGTGCTTGAAATTGCAATATTTAGTTCAATGATCGACTACTCTCAGATTGTAGTGGTTAATTGGAGAAAAGAGTGTCATGGACTCTCCTCAGTTTTCAGCCTCCTGAATCTGGCCTACCTCTACATGATTCTCTTCTCTCCATTTAACCTCCCCCAAAAGCCTAATGTTATGGTTGGTCCCATGTATGTCCTGAGCATCTGAGCTTCAATTTCTACTCCCAGGAGAAGCAAAAATGAAAAAAGAAACGAAGGAGGAAGCAAGCACATATTAAAGTTTTAAAATGACCCAAGTGTTGCTGGTTATGTTTGTAATCTTCACTACACAAGAGGCTGATAACTGAGGACTGCAGTGTCAAGTCAGCCTGGGAAGGAACACGCTTGAGATTCTTATCTCCAGCTACACTGCACAAAGCCTTGATCTGTTGCTGAGGTGTACAGCCTTGAGTGTAAAACCTAAGATATAGGCCCCAGAGTCAGAGGTCAAGCCACAGGACCAATAAAATTTTCAGGAAGAGGATGAAGAGATATTGAAATCTGAGAATCATTGTTCAAAGCTAGCCCATGCAAGAAATTCCATGCAAGAAAGTCTCTGTGTTTGCATCTGTATGCCATCCTGAGGCTTGAACTTATGTTGTTTTGTTCGAGGATAGAGCTCTACTACTCCCAGCGTTTCAGTGATTGATTGGAGCTAGGAGTCTCATGGGCTTTTCTGCCCTAGTTCACTTTGAACCATGATCCTCAGATTTCAGCCAAATGATTCATGCTGGGCTTTGCATAAGACTCATCTCCTATTAACTATCAAGAATTGAAAAACAAAACCTGGAAGTGAGCTGTGACCCAAATACAAACTGGGCAATCACTTTCTAGAACAGCACCCAGAGCTTTAGTTGAAGCATTAAGACAAAACAAGTATAACCACAAGTTATACTTCGGCTCATGTGGTAAGCCACTAGTCTTGAAGAGAAAGCTCTGGCATTGTATCCAGGCCCTGATTTGTAGCCCCAGGACTAGTACATAAACAAAATTTTTTAAAAAAGAAAAATTTTTAAAGATGAAAGGGGAAAATATTAATATTTTCAAATGACCAATGGGTTTGTGGTTCATGTGTATAATCGGAGCACCTCAGAAGCTGAAATCTGAAGATCATGGTTTGAAGCCAGTCTATCCAGAAAAGTACATTACAAGTTTATGACCAATAAGCAAAAAAAAAGCTAGAAGTGGAGCTGTGGTTGAAGTTGTATAACATCATCTTTGTGTCAAAAAACTCAGAAACATAAGGGCACTGGTGGATCTAGCCTGTAATCCTAGCTACTCAGGAAGCTGAGATATGAAGATCATGGTTCAAAGCCAGCCTGGGTAGGAAAGTCCATGAGACTCTTATCTCCAATAAACCACCAGAAAACTGGGAAATGTTCTATGGCTTAAGCGGTAGAGTGCTTGCCTTGAGCTGAATAGCACAGAGACAGCACCCAAGCCCTGAGGTTAAGCCCCATAAACTACAAAAAGAAAAAAAAATTAAAATAAGTCAGTGGTTGGTTGCTCATGCCTGTAAATCCTAACTACCCAGGAAACTAAAATCTAAGGGCTGCATTGCAAAGCCAGCCCAAGGAAGAAAGAGACTTGTTTGTGTAATTACCAGTACTAGGGCATGAACTTGCCCTGTTTTACTCAAGGCTAGAGTTCAACTACCACATTTTTTGGTCATTAATTGGAGATAAAAATCTCAGACTTTGCTGCTCAGACTGGCTTCAAACCAAGATCCTCAGTTTTCAGCCTCCTTATTTGTGCTGGGCATTGCATGAGAGTTTTCAAATGAATGAAGCTGGAACTTGAGCTGTGGCTCAATTGGCAGAACTGGGAAAAACCTCTGAGACAGTGGCCAGTCACTACATTATAGTAGTTGTAATATATAAAAAAAAACATGTTAATGTTATACAAAGGAATAATATGCTTCTTTTTAAATGTGGCAAATGAGAAGATAGTACAAAGTTTCAAAATGACATACTGAGTGTATAGGAAAAAGGAAAAAAGTTAAAATTCATGTAAATATTAAATACAAGCTGAAATGACCAAATTAAATGTGATCAGAAACATCTCTCACTTATCTCTCACTTGTAATTGCTTACAATAATTGTCCCGTCAGTTTCAGCATCTACCATGGGGATTTAGGCATGACCTCTCTATGCATCCTTGATTGTGTAAAGATCTTCCTGCTTTAGCCTCTTGAGATAGAACTGCAGGCATTGCCCTCATTTTAATATACGATGTTTCCTTTAGAACTCAAAATTAATGTTTAAATAATGGATTATCTGTAAAGCATGACTAAACATCAGAGATCCACCAGAGATCCTCTGAGGAATACAATCAAAACAGTACAAAAGCACCTACCACTCAAGGTAGGTAACAGAAGGAAGATTTAGCATTCTTTGGATATGCTAGGGGTTGAACACAGGGCCTCATGCTTGATAGGTAGGTATAAAATTCAGTGAGATTAATTATATCCACACTGCTTTGTAACAATTACCTCTATTTGTGAACTATCTTTTTGATACTGATGGAATCCACACAATCATAGAGTAATAATCACCCCAATGACCTGCCCCAGAAATTCTAATCTTCCATTTTCTCTTATGAAATGGATTAGTCAATATGTTTCACATAAATAGTAGATTATTTTTGTGTCCATACAAGACAGACATATATTAATTTCAGCCTTTTTGTCATAATCCATTTATGTATGCCTCATATTTTATAAACCTGTTCATCTGATAGACACGCCAGGTATTTCCAACTTCTGACTACTGTGAACTTTGTTGTTATCCTTAGCATATGAGCTATTGGTTTCTTTCGTTTCAGTTATTTTAGTTATGCAATGAGAAATGGAATTGCTGCCTAATGTGGTAATGCTATGTTAGGTTAGAAGAATGTGTAAAATTCTACCATAATTGATATATCACTTTTCATCAGCACAGAAATGTACAAATGGTCAATAACATGTACAAGAGTGTTTCAAATCTTTCAAAGCTGTGCCCTAAAGGATCATTTTGTTTTTTTTTTTACTTTGTACTTGTTTACATTTATGCCATGCAGGCCTGGAACTATGTAACATCGTCTAGAGCTGAAGTTAGAACAATACCAAATGCCATTGACCCAGTCTCCAAAAACATTTATTCTGGTAGTCATTTTTTTCTAGAGATAAATTTTAGTTATCATATGCATTTTTACTCTTTTAAAATAAGGTTTTCAATTTTAAAAAGACATATAAATGTAACATCTCTGTGTAGCTTCATTTTTAATAAGATAAAAAGTTAATTTTTATTTTATTTTAGTTTTTGTCAGTCGTGGGTCTTGAACTCTGGGCTTGTGCACTGTCCCTGTGCTCTTCATCTCAAGGCGAGTGTTCTACTGCTTGAACTACAGTGCCACTTCCGGTTCTAGTGGTTTATTGGAGATGAGTCTCATGGTTGTTTCTGCCCTGCTGTCTTTGAACTCTGATCCTCAGATCTCAGCCTCCTGAGTAGCTAGGACTACAGATGTGAGCCACCGGCGCTCGGTTGAAAAATTATACTTACAGAAAATATAAAAGGACAAAAAAGCTTCCCAGCAGGAAAAACCTTACAATCACAGTCTGATAATGACCCAAGCAAAATAATACAATAAGAACTCATCTAAAGTAAAATGAAGAGCAGGGATGGGGGCAGGGGTCAAGGGGTAGAGCACTTGCTTGCCCAACACCAGCCTCTGAATCAAAACCACAGTACTGCCAAGGGATAACATAAAGTATTAAAACTTAAGGAAAGGTGCAGATAATAGTATGATGGATGACATAGATGTACACACCGGTTATCCCAACACTTGGAGACTAGGGAGTAGAATTATGAAGTTAAGATCAGACTTGGCTACATAATGAGACTGCATCTTAAAGAATAACATAGAATAAAATTAAACAAACTATATTTTTAAAGACTAGGATGTAGTTCAAGTGTAATTCAAGTAGTTTTGTATGCGCAAGGAACTGATACAACACACAAAAATTACATGCTTTGATAACTACGATATTCGATTTACACTGCAGTAAAGGTACCCCTTTGCTGGAATCCCTCCTGAGGAAACTAAGGCAGTTGATGCACCTGTATTCTTGGCTGCATTAAGGGTGTTGCTGGGCAAACAGTGTTTGATCTCCATTCTTGGATCCCACTTACAACTCTTTTTTTAGTAGACCACCTACAAATCTCTCCTATCTCAATAGCAGGGTCTTCTGGGTTTCAAGTGAATTTATCTTTGATATCTCTGAGGGCTTTCCTCCCCTTTGTCTGAACTGCTCTGTTCCTGGGCCCACATTCAGCAGCTTGTTCTGAGAAGAGTGGTAGCTATTTTGCTAGCCACCTGTATCCACTGCCATCTCCTCCTCAAATTAGTCTTTGGTATCAGTATGAGTCTGCTCAGTTGGTAGACCAAGGCTGGGCGGGTTTTGAACTGTCATCCTCATATCTCAGCCTCCTGAATAGTTAGAATTACAGGAGTGAGCCACCAGCATCCAGCCATCATTTCTTTCATCCAGGAAAATTTAGGGGGTGGAATAAATAGCACAGCAGCATATACATTCAGTAGCAATTGCACCAGGGAGAACCAGATGCTCAGAACAAACGACTGACCTTGATATTGTCTTTGGTATCCAACAGTATGTTGTTGGACTTAAGGTCTTGGTGTGTGATTCTGTTCTGGTGTGGGCAGTGAACAGCACTTACAATTTATGTGAAGAGCCTCTTGGTTTCATCCTAATATACACTGCAGTATTTTCAGATCCATGCCAGGACGTATCTCCTACTGGCCAGTTCCATGATAAGATACAAATACTCTTCCTTCTCCATCACCTGGTACAATTTGATAATGTGTTTGTGCCATACCATTTTAAAATGTCCACCTCATTCTTTAACTGATGACTGGGGGAATTCTCCCTTCAGGAGTATTTTAACTGCCACTTCCATGTGTGTGAGTCGAGTATGGGCCAGCCTCACTTGTCCATTGGTACCATGGTCGATGAGCTCTTTCACCTGGTTTTGTTGGATGATCTCCTCCTTGAAGGATCTGGAGTATGATTCTTTGTATTCTTCCATCCTTATGCTATGATGGCAGGTAGCAAGTCTACCTAAAATTAACTAAATAAAATAATGGAAAACCCAGAAAAAAAAAAAAGAAATACCAAAATCCAAACGACAACTCACCTTCCCAACCAAAAAGTCACGAATTTAGGTTTGAATCAGTCCAGCGGGTCACCAATCAAGAGCTCCTGAGGTGGTATCTAATATAAGTTGGAGCACAGTGGTTTCCTATATATCCTGCATGATCTCTCAAAATGGAGCTATATCAGATCGGCATAGTGACATCATAGAGGAAATGGACCAATCAGAGTCTGGGCCAGTGAGGTCAGAGAAAAAGTGGACCAATCACACATTGCCAGCATTGATACTTTAGCTCATAGGCTTCAAAGACTGTTGCTAAGGAATCCATGTGAGCTTGAGGTTGCTCTTGTCATTATTATGCCATTCCTGAAACCACTACGACAGTGGTCAAAGTTCTCTGACCTTCTAGAAAACTCCTGAGTCTCATAAATTGCTTCTGTGGAGACACTAGCCAATAGCCTCCATTCTTGATGGACACCTTATCCTACATCTTGTTCCAGCAATGACATGGCAAAAAGGCCTCCGTCATTTTCAAGGACAGCTGTCCTACAACTTGCTTCTGAGGTGACAAGGTCCAGGCTGGCTTTGAGCCACAATCTTCACAATTCACCTTCCTGAGTAGTTAGGATTATATGCCTGAGCCATCGTTAGGTACTTAGCTCATCTCTCACATTTGGAGAAAGTATATATATTTGTTAGAAAGGTTGATATTAGATATGTCCTCTTAGCACCTTAATTTTTTTGCCCTTGCTGTCTAACAGTTAATCTATTGATTAATGAGAAATTTGTCATAATATCAATTAAGATCACTTGTGTGTGTGATGAGTTGTGTGTGTGTCTGTGCTTTGGGAGGTTTTCTGTCTTTGTTTAATTAGAATGTGTCTTAGTGTGGACCTGTGCACTTATGTTAATTGACTTCTTTAAGCTGCTAGAACCCTGCATAGAAGGGTTCATGCTTTCAATCAAATTTGGGAAGGTTTTGGTCATTATTCTTTCAAATACTATGTATTTCTTTTTTCTCCCTGTACATTATACATATATACATTATACATTATACATACATTACATATTCACATTGTATATGTGAATATATATATATATGTCTACATTTTTATATTATATATACATTTATATACATATATTTATTTTTCATATAACTTCCATTTCTTTGATTGTTTATGGTAGCAAGTGTAGTTTGATCTCAATTACTCCATCAGAGTTAGAGTTAGAAGTTTTCCTTTTTATTTCTTGCTGAAAATATGCATTTCTCAGCAAGGATATTGAAACCAGTACAGAATCAGAGCTAGCCTAGAGTTCTCTCTCTCTCTATCTGTCTCTCTCTGTCTCTGTCTCTGTCTCTCTCTCTCTCTCTGATTTCCTGCCTCTGACAAGTGTCTGAGCACAGGACCATTGCTTACCAAGTTCTTCTACTGTGCACTGTGATGAACTAGTGTGTGCACTGTCAAGCTCTGCTTCAAAGGCAACCACACCTGCACCTGAAAAAGATCTGCTCCAAATCAGCCTGCATGGGTGTGTCTGCCTCTGTCTTGATGTCAGAGCTCCCATAGCTACTGGGGTGGCCTTAGTAGATGCCATTGTGCCAGGACTGTGACTGCTGACTTTGGGAGACTTAAGCACAGCCTCGTTTTTTACCCAATTTAGAGGTATGCGTTGGATCCTGTGGGCACTACCCTATTTGTGACTGTGCTAGGAGCAAGGCTAGGGGCTGCAGAAACCTCACTGTGGCCTGACTTCTGGGGCACAACAAATGCCATAGGCTTCTCTGGGCTCTTTTCAGAATATGTGGGCAAGTTCAGTGAGCAGAAACTGAGCTCAGGGGCCCCTTAAACACAGGGTAGGCAATGGAGCTGGGAGGAGCAGGGATTTCCAGGTTAGCCCTGAGTTCAAACCTCAGTACCATAAAAAAGAAGAGAACCAGTTATAATTGGAAAACTTATTAAAAGTAGTATTTTAAAAAATGTGTATAGTTATTTGGGCTTGAACTCTGGGCATTAACATTTTCCCTTAGCGAAAAATTTCACATAAGACTAAACATTGTTTTTTGGAGGAATACAGGTTGACCCAGTGTAACAATAAGATATACAAAACACTAAGTTGAAAATGAACTTTAGAACTTTGGTGGGGTTTGGAGTTGGGGAGGGTAGTTGTGGAGGTGGGAGGGAAGAGATGTTAGGGGGAAACAAAGGAGAAGGCAACAATGCTCAATAGGAAATGTACTCAGTACCTTGCTCATGTAACTGTAACCCTTCTGACCTGCATTTTTACAACAAAAAAGGACAGAAAAGGGATTAAATTTATACTATTGAGCCTCATCTCCACTTCTAGCTTTTCTTGTGTGTGTGTGTGTGTGTGTGTGTGTGTGTGTGTGTGTGTGTGTGTGTGTGTGTGTGTGTCTGTCTGTCTGTCTGTCTGTCTGGGTCTGGGTCTGGGTCTGGGTCTGGGTCTGGGTCTCTGTGTGTTTGTGTGTGCATGCCAGTATTAGACTTGAACTCCAGGACTGGGCACTGTCCTTGAGCTCTTTTATTTAAGGGTAGCCCTGTACCGCTTGGCCCAAGACTCTCCTACTGGGTTTTTGTGGTGAATGAGATAAAAGTTTCATGGACTGTTCTTGCTTTGAACCAAGATCCTGTCCTCTCAGACTCCTGAATGGCTAAGGTTATGGGTGTGAATCATCAGTATATTGTAGGAGAATTGTTCTTAAGCAGCAATAATGTGGATTGCTAGCCTTCTGAAATTTGTTGGCATGCTTTTTATTCTTAGAAAGGAATTCCTTTACTGAGAGGCCATTGGTTACCCTGGAAGCTAGGAAGGCAGAGGAAATGGAATCCCCTATCTCCAAAGGCAGGACCTTTTGCGTGATGGTTGTAAGACCCTCATCTTCCTTTATTAGAGCAGATATTTATGCTAGCCTGAAGGTAACACTGTTTTCTTCATCAGCTTCGTCTTGGTTGCATTAAATAAGAAAATTACTTGATAACTCTCACCAAACTTCACCAGAGAAAGGGGGGAATGAAGCTATAAAGTGAGGCATTAGACCTGACAGGAATATACCAGAAGGGGCAAGGAGAAATGAAAGCTCATAAATATTGATTTTTATTTAAACAAATTAGGGAGAATACATGAATATATGTTAGTACTGGCCAACTGTTCTCAAAGCTTTCTAATAAACTCGCATTTAAAGGAAGTATTTTCCTGATGCAGGACTCCTCACATTACCTGTGTAGATTCTCTAATCCCTTCACTGATCTCCCAAGACAAGACACTTTCCCTTCAGCTCAGAGCAGTGCATCTAAGATAACATCCATCTACTACTGGGCAGTGGAAGACCAGTCTAACAGCTGGTGAAGTGTAGACAAGCTGCTCTGATTCTGTTTCCACCCAATTCTAGACTTTGCTGTATAGAGTTCATAGATCAGAGGAGATGCTTGAGAATATTTCTGGATCTACAAGTGTGGTGTGTGTGTGTGTGTGTGTGTGTGTGTGTGTGTGTGTGTGTGTGTGTGTGTGTGTGTGTATGTGTATGTATATATGATAGTATTCATATGCCACCATGGGGCTTCCTTCTTCTTTGGGCTTCACAGGTGGAGTTAACTCCTTCTTCCCCAAGTCTGTTCAAAAGATTTGACTTTGAGTGCCTGAGATTCAGCAGAGGAGGAAATGATTCCTGAATTCTCAACTGTTAGATCAGATGGGTCCTTCTACATACTCTGATTTATACTAATGCTAGTGTTAATACTAACCCATGAATGGTAGTAATATCAGCTGGCACTTTTTGTGTATTTTGGTACTAGTTAGTTTTTTTCATGTATGTTAAGCAAACAATTCTCATAAGAATATTATGACATAGTGTTAAGTATAACGTGCTGTACACACACACACACACACACACACACACACACACACACACACACACACACACACAAACACACCTATTTGGCAGCAGTCTTCATTATGTAAAGTGGACCATGAACTGTAGAGAAGTTCAATGGAAGCCTATCAGGGAACAGATCCTATAGCCAGCACCCTGGATGAGGGACTCATAGGGGTTTGGCCAACAAGTTGGAGACAAGATGATGTAGATCCCGTGCCAGGGTTGGCTACCTTCCTGATCTGGAGGGACCCAGTGTTTGCTATCCAACACTGTCCCTCACGACCTTGCCTGTCCCCACCCCAATCCCACCTAATCTTTGGCACAGGAAGAAAAGTTTTTCCTTTTGGCCACACGTTGTTCTGACACATAAGATAGGCTCAATAGAATTTCCAGAGGATAGCAGGAGGATATATAGAAGATACATTAACTGAGGCCAGAAAGTGCAAGGTATTACTGTAGGTCTTACAATTGGTTAATAGTGGGGATTATTGACTCCCTGATCTTTCCCCAAGGAAGTGGAGCCTCTGATCTAGGATTCTCACAATCCTCTCTTAGATAAATAATCTAGTAGCGTCAGAAACAAAGAGGTAATTAAAAATCTATATTTAATATTAATTTTTATTCTTGAATTAGTAAAATACATGTGTAACCTGTCAATTCAAGAATCATAAAAAGGCAGATGGTGTGAGCTTGACCTCTGTCCCTCTACTGTGGCTCTCTTGCTCCACCCTGGGGTGACCACTGCTACTAGTTAGTTATGAATTCCTGCAGCTAAACTAAATGTGCACAAAGGACAGGCTATTAAAAGGAGACATTTTATCCACAGCTTACAGAGATCCCCCAAACTGCTAGCTTAGAACAAGGCCAAATTTCTATTTACACTATGAAAATTCAATCTTCTACACTCAGGTTCACAGCCCTGAGCCAAGTCTGTGCTGGTACCACATGACTGAAGGTGATAGCTCATAATTCACAAAGGAAGAAGTCTTCAATAGTTGGAAGTCTGCCCTCTGCCTTTCCCAATAGGTCCCAGTATCAGGTATGAGGACTAAAGTGTTACAAAGGCCTGTTAGAAATTACTAGTTATGCATATGTAAAGTTGACCTAACAACACCTCATTAACCTCAAGGTGATAGTGAAGAGAGAGTTCAACAATTGTCAGATCAAAATTGAGATGGATATTATTAAGACTTCCCATCACACACACACATGATCAGGTAGTACCAGGTGAGGGAGAAGGATGAGCACCAATACTTGGTAATTGAACTGGCCACCCAGAGACCTCTTTAAATTAATGTGAAAATCATTCCATCTATTCAAGAATGAAGTTAGGATATTGTTCAAACAGACTATGAATAATCTGCATTACTTTAATGAAAACAGAAGTGCACACTGAGACCTTAAACCCAATAACATCATGTTGGATGACAAATCCAATGTGAAGGTCAATGACTTTGGCGTGAGCATAAGCATTACCCAAGGGTGGTTGCTGAAGGCCATATTTGGTACCTTGATTTTGTCCATATAAAATATTCCTACATGAAAATTACAATGACTACACGGTAGACATCCCATGCTTGGGAATCATCTTTTGTATTTTATACAGACGGCAAATTTCCCACTTGAATATATGAATTTTAGCCGGATACAGGTAATTGTCATGGAGGTCACCTACATTGCTCCATTCACCTGTCTCCAATAGCAAAAAATATCACCTTGAAACTGTAAACTGAAGACCCAGAGCAGAGGCACACTATAGAACAAACAATGGAGATTGGCTCAACCAAGTTGAGGAATATATCCTATTTCCTGATGAGCAACTATGTAATGAGTTGAACCCAATTTCCTGCCTGTCATCTGAATTTCAATTGTCCTATGTTGACAAACCATCAATACTGAAGGGAAGTGCTACTCTTCCTTCCATTCGCTGCTTCCTGCAGAAGAACCCCTGTTACAGCATGATCACACACCATGAATCTATGGTTTCCTTTAGTTCTTCTTTCTTCATGAGGAGCAATGAGAGATGCTGGTAAGAGGAAAAAGTCCTTCCCTCTCGGTAGCTGAACAATAAGATCATAAATTCTATCTCAATTAAGAGACAGGATTGAAGGTAGCTACCAGTATTTGAAGAATACGATGCTGTGTGCAGACATAAAAATAACCTTCACAGATTACAAAGAAAGTTTTTCTGGAGAAAGGGTTCAGAGCCCTTCTATAACAAAACAGCAGTACCCAGGTTTTCAATTCATTTTCAAGCTGGGGAATTCCAGCTTGAATCCTTGTCTACAGACTTGGACACTTCACATAAAAATCATTCATTATTTTGGATGACATAGAAAATACCCCTTGTCCAGGTAGGTGTTTTAGTACTCTAAATTGTGGAGACAAAAGGTCTAGAATAGGTCAAAAAATTTAGGGTTTTCCTTTTTGGTTAAGGATTTACATTTTCAGACTACAACTTACTTAATATTTAAAGAAAGGATGGCTATAGGAGTAAATTGTGGTTTTCAAGTTTACTTATTGAATCTTTCAGTTATTGAATCTGGCTTAATTTGTGAGATACACACACACACATGCACACACACACACACACACACACACACACACATATATATATAATATGTAGTATGTATATATATCACAATGATATTACATATTAAATACAATATATACCAATTATATTTGTAAAAATATACATAATTTTGGAGAAGATGTTTCATGAAATTCTCTGCCTTTGCTTTAAGACAGCATTCTCTTCATCTCAGCTTCCTTAGAAGCTAGGATTATAGACTGGGGCTAGTGAAAAGATTTCCATTTAAATGCTACAGAAGACCTGTCTTTAACTTCCCACGAGCACTAGAAATTGAAGATAATAGAATGACCAAGGTAATTAAAACATTTCAGTCAGTGGAAAACTTTCAAAATTTATTTTAGACAAAAATTAGGGAACAATGTTATTAGATCTATCCTTGAAAAAAAAGATTAATAAAAAATTAAAGACAGATATAGATCCCAGTTTCAAATGTGGACGAAGAAGGCTTATAATTTCAAGGCCTAGAATTGGTCCATAACCATTCATTAAATAAAAATTAATTTTGTAGGCAGGAACTTGTTTGTTTATCTTTTGTGTTCAGAGGAATGTCTGCATTATGTGTAAACAGACCGCTCTACAAGGTATCTTTCTGGGTCATACAGTAGTTATTACATAGCTGTATGTAGACATACAGCTTTCTAATGACTTTCCTACATACACCAACTAATGTTAATTAAGTGTCATGTAGAATAACAAACCTCAATTTTGTGACCATATCCATTCTTATTCTCCCTATTGTCCAGTAGTTTGTATCACAGTCAGTATAACTGAAGCTGGCACATGGAACAGATATGGACTCGATGGATCCTGGCTGTGATATGGCCCCAAATATAGCAAATACCAGAATCAATGTCCAAGCAGCTGTCCAAGGTGCCTAGTTGTATGAATGTCCTCGGCTTCCAATGGTCTCACCTATCTCTGCCAGAGGCCTGTTAATGGCCTGACATCAAAACTTACACTGAAGTTTAACTTCTCAATGTAGCAGTGTCAGGAGGTAGTACCTTTAATAGAGGATTACATCATAAATGGATTAATGCCATCTTGTTAACTCTCAAGGAACTAACAGGATCACTGTTAACAGTTAGAAAAAACACCCTAGGTCCCTTACTCACTCTCTTTCTAGCACATGCCATGATTCCAAGATCCTACATGATGTGATGCACTTAGGGGCCTTGTCCCATGTACTACCATGCTATATAGGGTTTCCAGCCACCACTATTTTGAGTGAAATATTTTTATTCCTTATGAAGTATACAACTTCAAGGTTTTTGTTAAATCATGACAAAATGGACTGAGATGCTATACTTTTTGCTTTTTCCATAGTACTAAGGATTAAACTGAGGGCCTTTCACTTACTGGGCCAATATTTACTGCTTGAGCGTTGCATGGCTCCAACCCTTTTTTTCTTTTACAGTTTGCTTTTCATATAGGGCCTTGTGCTAACATCACTGAAGCCAGCCTCACAACCTAATCCTCCTAAACCTTTGCTTCTCAGTAGCTGGGATTACAGGCCTGTGACACCACACTTTGCCACTTAGAAGGCACTACTCTTTTGGAGAAACATAATACAGACCACTGAGATGTATGTGTGTGTGTTCATAGAAATTGGTCATGGTGATTTATTCAGGACTGAGGGTGAATCTCCTGAATAATCCATATTCTTAAGTCCTTTCACTCAAAAAAATTGCTTCTCTGGGTGCTAGTGAGTCACAGCTGTAATCCTAGCTGTTCGGATTGCTGAGGTTTGAGAATCATATTTTGAAGCCAGGTGAGCCAGGAAAAGTCCATGACAATCTTATCTTCATTTAACTACCAAAAAATCAGAAGTGGAACTTTGGCTTAACTAATAGAGTACTAGCCTTGAGGAAAAAAATAGGAATAGCAACTAGGCTCTGATCAAGTTTCAGGACCAGCACCAATACAAAATCTCCAGATAGCACTTGTGCTAATACAATGAAATCTTGTGCTATTGCAAGACACAATTATACTTAATGGATTATCTCTACAGGACAGTTGCACTAAAAATTTCTAGTATTACTTCATAAGCTATATTCTTTCTGAATCATCTTTTTGGCCCATTGTTTCTCTGAGAATGATGTCTTGATTTTGGAATAGAGGAGGAAAAATTCAGTGATGAATTTGGCTTCTGAATTCCTCCCTCGTCCATTATTGACCTGTTCTCTCTTTTTATTTTTTTGGCAGTCCTGGTGCATGAACTCAGGGCCTGGGCACTTCCACTGAGCTTCTTTTTTGCTCAAGGCTAGCACCCTCCTACTTGAGCCACAGCACCACTTTCTCATTATGTGGTACTGAATAATTGAACCCTGGGCTGTACGCATGCTGTGCAAGCACTCTACAATTAAGTCATAATCCCAGCCACATGTTTTCTTTTAAAAATACGTCTAACCGGTTTATTTCTGGCCATCTCTGAAGCCACTGCCAGTGCTATTGATTCATTTGTTTAACTTCTAACTGCCTTTCGTTCACTGTAACTGGCAAATTATTTTCTACTCCATTCAAAGATTTAGGCTGGGAAGGTGGCTCAGTGGTAGAGTGCTTGCCTTGCATGCCTGAGGCCCTGGGTTCGATTCCTCAGCACCACATAAGCAAAAAGAAAAAAAAAGATTTATCTTTCGTTTTCTTAAACTGCACACTTCATCAGCTAAACTCAAACAATGCTACCAGTGACTGAAATTGAGGACACTTACAATAATAAATAGCTAAAAATAAATAGCTAATAATCTACCTTAGTCAATGCACAACAATCCAGATGCTGGGGAAGTCTTTTATTTTCTACTCTGAGTAGCATCTAACCCCACAATATGCTCTAATAGATAATAAAATTAAAGTTTACAGATGTAATTATTTCGCCCAAGAGTTGGTTATGCACTCACTTCTAAGGAGTGAGTGCAAATTAAGGCCTTTATAGGAGGCAGTAACACAAACTGAGTGAATGAAACATTAAGGAGGGTATGTTTGTCAAGGAACTATTGGGGTATCTAGGAGCTGACAACAGTGGATGTATGATAGGTGACCAGACAGAAGAAACCACAATCTTACAGCTAGAGGACCTAAACCCTACCAGGCATCCTTTAAGCTTGGAAGAGGTCCCCATATTTCATGAGAGACTATATCCTGGTGCCCCCCTGCTAGAAACTGAGCAACTAATATAGACAAGCAACACCCAAACTATTTGCCCAAACGTGAAGCCTACAATAGTTTGTATTCAGTGAGCAAACATTAAATTTCTAGTAATTTACCACACAACATGACAAAAGCATCTCTCAATGCTGATGGCTCACACCTGTAATCCCAGCTACATAGGAGTCTGAGATCTGAGGATCTAGGTTCAAAGGGATCTCAAGCAGCAATGTCTGTGATACTCATATCGCCAATAAATAGAAAAAATGGAAATGGTGGTATGGCACACTAGCCTAAGTGGAAGCCCAAGTACCAGCACACACACACACACACACACACACACACACACACACACACACACACACACACACACACACACACACACACACACACACACACACACACAAATTGAAAAATGAAAACATTGAAAATGACCTAGTATTTTCTTTGTTGTGTGTGAAACTCTAACATGTCTTAAACTTTTTCCTTGTGCTTGAAGAAATTTATTAAAATTCTATAACACTACCATAAAGATAGCTAAGTACACAACTACACAAATGTGTTGACCACACACTTTTTTGGGGGGGAGGGGGTCTGGTTGTGGGGCTTGAACTCTGGGCCTGAGCGCTGTCCCTCAGCTCTTCAGCTCAAGGCTAGCACGCTACCACTTGAGCCACAGTGCCACTTCCTGCTTTTTTCTTTTTGCTTATGTAGTGCTGAGGAATCGAACCCAGGGCCTTATGCATACAAGGCAAGTGCTCTACCACTGAGCTAACTTCCCAGACCCTGACCACACACTTTTTATAAATAATATTACAATTGTTACTGCAAACAGAGGACCTTTCCAATCAATTTAATCTAATTATTGGCAGAAACTGGATCTCATATCTTGGTATTTCTCACAATACTTACCTTAGTTGATATTAAACATAAAGTTCTTAATTAATCAAAAGGAAAAACTTATACTATATCTTCAGGTACAATCCTTTCTGTCATTTGTCCTACAAATGAAATTAATTTATTGCAGCACTTAAAATATTTTATGAAATTTAGTATAAGATTCTGATTAAAACTGAAAAATTTGAAGTGTTCTCAATTTCTGCTTCATTTAGACAAAGTACTTAAAGATGTCTCTGGTTTTCCATACGGATATCATATCCAAAAATCCATCTATACCATAGAAATTAGTTCACTATAGGCTATCTATAAATTCACATAGATGTTTCTCAATTCTCTGGAGCAAAAGAACCATAAATTTTGCCCTACATCTATACATATTCTATGAAAACTTCTAGAACATTCCATTTTTCTCAGAAAAATGAAGGCTGCCAACAAACTCACTAATAGTGAGAGAAGAAAAAAGAGCAAGCTTGTGATGCCTGACATTTCACAAAAGCCTTATTCGCCTGTGGGTACACTCTCAAAGTCATACAATGTTCAGGTTTACCTGGTAAGAAAAGGAATTCAGCCCACAGAGAGAGAAAGACACTTGGCAGGAGGAAGATAGACTGAAGAATTACCTGAATGCATATCTTCTCATGTTTCCATCCATTTGCTTTGTGGAGTTTTCCTGGAGTCCCATTGCTCACTAAGTCAGACCTGTCATCCCAGCAGAATCACTGAACCCCCAGGACTCAGGTAACACCATTGAGCTGTCTCCCTGGGGAAAAGTCACCAACTGAATGAAAAAGAAAACAGTGGATTTCACGACCATAACACACACACACACACACACACACACACACACACACACCGTGTGTGTGTGTGTGTGTGTGTGTGTGTGTGTGTGTGTGTTCGTAGTGGTACTTAAACCCAGTACTTGGGCACTATCCTTTAGGTACTACCCTTTAACTTATTTGCTCAAGGCCGGTCTCTACTACTTGAACCACACTCCACTTTTGGCTTTTTAGTCATGAATTGAAGACAAGAGTATCATCATGTTTCCTGCCCAGGCAGGATTTGAACCTTGATCCTTAGATCTCAGCGACCTGAGTAGCCAGAATTACAGGCATGATAGATTAATGCCTGGCATTTGTGACAGACCAAGGTATTGACTTCAAGCCCCAATACGAGCAAAAAAACCAAAAGTAAAACCAAATTTTATAGCATATAAATATACTGATATCATATTAAAACAATATAATGAATTGTGGAGACCTTGGTGAAGGATATCAGAGAATAATTATCATTATTAGTTTTTCTGCTTTAAAAAACCTAAAATTATTTTTGTAAAATGTAAAATAACTACAGAAAACCCTGGTACCAAGGTGTATGTTTCAAATGAGACAGCTGTTCAGAACAAAGTGAAAATGCAGAGGAAAACTAAGAATTTTAGGATTCAGTGTTTACTACATTAGAAAATATACTTGATAATGTGTACCTTCAAACTATTTCAAGTTGGCTACACTAATGACACAAAAACTATTCTCCTTCTAATTAGTACTACAGATTTTAAAAAACAGGTCTACGTTATTCTCCTTATCAAGGAATGCTCTGAATATTTGATTCACTTTTCCCAAAATGACACTAAAGAAATTCAGTCTTTCAATAATTCCAATTAAAAAAATAACTACAATTTTTTATCTTAGCACTTAAATAATTATATCATGTATCTTCTTTGGGTGAGGAGTATCAGAACAACTTTTAACTTGTTCTTTTACCTTTGCTGTTGGGAAGGTGTATTTTCACAAAAGAAGACAGGGAAACACTCAGTAGATCAACTGATTTAAATGTAAGTGGCTAAAGCTACCAGTACAACTACGTTTATTGCAGTATTGTATACCATAGCTAAGATATGGAACCAACCCAGTTGTCCCTCAGTAGATGAATCTATCAAGATATTGTGATATATAGATACAGATATATAGATACATCTATATATCTATGTCTATATATAGATGTATCTATATATCTATATCTATATATAATGGAATTTTATGAATCCATCATGATATTGCCCCATTCGTTAGGACATGGAAAGACATGGAAAATTATTATATTAAGTGAAGTAAACCTGGCACTAAGGAATATAATCCCATGTTATCCCTTATTTGCAATAGCTAATATTTGTCTAGGACAATTAGGAGAGGTCAAAAGCTATGTACATAAGACCAGATAAGATGATGTCAAGAAAATGAGTCCCAAGATAGGGGCACACATGGTTTTTACTGTCTTGCTTTTTATTTCCAATTTTTTTTATTGTGATTAAGTGGTTACATAATTTCCCTAATTTCACAGTATTGTGGGATAGTGAAGCTTAGTTAAAGTCACAAACACATTCTAACTTTCATAGGACAAATTGTCTACCATGGTGTATAACATTTATGAGTTCTATGAGCTTTGCAATACAGTTATTTCTTCCACATTGGGGGATACGTATATTTCTTTTGTTTTGCATAACATCAGCTTTTCACTCTTTCCCACTTGCTCCCTCCCTCCCATCTCTGCCATTGAGTGGCTTAGTTCATTTTGGTCAATGTCCAGTGTCGTTGATGTGTCCTACTATTGTGTTTTTCCGTGATTCCCTCTAGTTCTGTCGTCCTCCTAGTTTCCCATCGTTGTGCACATATATACTATACATGTAATCAGCAGCATGGGGGTTATTTAGTAGTGATTCGACCAGATGAGTGAAAGTCCTTTGTTTCTGAAGCCCTGTTAATTTTGTCATATCACCTAACATTTTGGATTTAACATCCACTTACCAGAGACACCATGTGCCGTTTTTTTTCTTTGCACTTGGGTTACGTCGCTCCATATGATTAATTCTAACTCTATCCATTACCCTGCAAATGCCATTATTTTGTCATTTCTTATGGTTACATAATATTCCATTGTGTATATATACCACAATTTTTGGATCCATTCATTTGTGTTGGGACATCTGAGTTGTTTTCATATCCTGGCTACTGTGAACAGTGCTGCAATAAACATGGAGTTGTATGTGTCCTTGTATACTGGTTCCTGTTGTTCAGGATAGATGCCTAGAAGTGGTATGACTGAGTCATAAGGTAGGTCAATATTTAGCTTTCTGAGGACCCTCCAGACTGCTTTCCAAAGTGGTTGTATAAGTGTACATTCCCACAAGCAGTGCAATAGTGTTCCTCTTTCTCCACATCCCCTCCAGCATTTGTCATTTCGCTGACATGCAGATGGTGGCCATTCTGACTGGGTAAAGTGGTATCTCAGGGTTGTCTTTATTTGCATTTCCTTCACCACCAGGGATGATGAACATTTCCTCATGTGTTTCTTTGCCATTTTTATCTCTTCTTCTGAGAAGTCTGTCTTTAATTCCTTTGCCCATGTAGTAATTGGTTTGTTGGGTGGGGGAAGGATTTGTTTCTTGAGTTCCAGGTATATACTTGATATTAACCCCTTGTTTGATATACTGCTGTAAATATTTTCCCCAATTAGTTGGTTGTCTTTCTAGCTTGGTTACTATAGCTTTAGCTGTGCAAAAACTTTTTATTTTAAGGTAATCCCATTTGTCGAGTCTCTCTCCAAATTATTGTGACCCTAGGACTTTGTTCAGGAAGTTCCTTCCTGTGCCTATAAGTTCAAGTGTCTCTCCTACTCTGTCCTGCAATAGTTTCAGAGATTCAGGTTTGATGTTAAGGTCTTTAACCCATTTTGAGTTGATGTTGGTGCATGGTGATAGGTGGGGTCCAGTTTGAGTCTTCTGCATGTGGCCGCCCAGTTTTCACAGCACCAGTGGTTGAAGAGGCTGTGTTTCCTCCACTGTATGTCTATGGCTCCTTTGTCAAATATCACCTGACTGGAGGTATGTAGTTTTATTTCTGGATCTACTATTCTATTCCATTGGCCTTTTGGTCTGGTTTTGTCCCAGTACCATGCTGTCTTTGTTATTGGCTCCACAGTAGAGTTTGAAGTTTGGCATTGAGATCCCTCCCACGTTGTTTATTTTCCCTAGAATTGTTATGGATATTCTAGTCTTTTGTTGTTCCATATGAATTTTTGGACTGTTTTCCGTATTTCAGAAATGTACGTCATTGGGATTTTAATAGGAATTGCATTGGGTTTGTATATTAATTTTGGCAGTATTGCCATTTTCAGTAAATTAAGTCTGCCTATCCAAGAGCATGGAAGGCCTTTCTATTTTCTAGTGTCTTCTGTAATTTCTTTCTTTAACTTTTTATAGTTTTCATTAAATAGTTCTTTTACATCTTTGCTTAGGTTAATCCCAAAATATTTTATTTTGGGGGATGTTACAGTGAATGGGGTTGCTTCCTTTGTTTCCCTCTCTGCTTGTACTTTGTCAGTGCACAGGAAGGAGACTGATTTTAGTGGGTTGATTTTGTATCCTGCTACCTTGCCGAAGTGATTTATAATTTCTAAGAGTTTGGGGAAGGAGTTTTTGGAATTCTGAAGCTATAGTATCATGTCATCTGCAAAAAAGGATAGTTTAACTTCTTCTTTGCCTATACAGATCCCTTTAATGTCTTTTTCTTGCCTTATTGCCCTGGCTAAGGGGTTTGAGGAATATATTGAAGAGGAGTGGAGACAGTGGGCATCCTTGCCTTGTTCCTGATTTTAGGAGACTTGGTTGTAGTTTTTCCCCATTAAGTATAATATTGGATATTGGTCTGTCGTATAGTTTTTATTGTTTTAAGAAATGTTCCTTCTATTCCTATTTTCTCCAGAGCTTTTTACAGGAATGAATGTCATATTTTATCAAAAGCCTTTTCTGCATCTGTGGATATAATCAAGTGATTCTTAACCTTGGCTCTGTTGATGTGCTGGATAACACTTATTGATTTACGTATGTTAAAACTTCCCTGCATCTCTGGAATGAAACCTACCTGGTCGTAGTGTATGATTATTTTTATGTGTTTTTGGATTCTGTTAGCTAGAATTTTGTTCAGAATCTTTGTGTCTGTGTTCATCAAGGTAATTGGTCTGTAATTCTCTTTTTTGGTTGGGTCTTTTCCTGGTGTGGGGATGAGCGTGATATTGGCATCATCGAATGAGTTTGGGATAGCTCCCTCATTCTCTGTTTCTCTGAAGAGCTTGAGGAGTATGGGTATTAGTCCTTTTTTAAAGGTCTTATAGAATTCTGTTGTGAATCCACCTGGTCCTGGGCTTTTCCTTGTTGGAAGACATCTTATTGCTTCCTGTATCTCCTTGTAAGATATTGGCTTACTTATTTCCTTCTTTGCTCAGTTTGGGCAACTTGTATTTCCCTAGAAATGCATCCATTTCTGCCAGGTTTTCTTTCTTTTTTGAGTATAACTTTTGAAAATAGTTCTTTATAATTGTTTGGATATCTTGGGTTCTTGTTGTGATTTTTCCTGTGGCATTCCTAATCCTATTAATTTGGGTTTCCTTCCTTCTTTTCTTAATTAATCTTGCCAGTGGTCTGTCCATGTGATTTTTTTCAAAGAACCAGCTTTTTGTTTTATTAATTTTACCTATGATTTTCCTATTTTCTATTTCATTAACTTCCGCTCTTAGTTTGACTACCGGGCTCCATCTAGTAACTTTAGGTTCCATTTTTTCATGTTTTTCTAGCTGTTTTAATTGCAACACGAGATTATTTACTTTGTCTGTCTCTATTTTTATGATGTGGACACTGAGGGCAATAAATTTACCCCCTCAGGACTACTTTTGTTGTGTTCCACAAGTTTCTTTGTGATGTGTCTTCATTTTCATTGAATTGTAGGAACTTTTTAAGTTATTCTTTTATTTCTTCTGTTATCCAGGTGTTGGTTAGAAGTGTGCTGTTCAATTTCCATGTATTTGAGTAATTTCTGTGGTTTGCTTTGTTAATGAGATCTAGCTTGATTCCACTGTGGTCAGATAGGATACAGGGGATTATGTCAATCCCTTCTATTTGTTTAAGTTCCTTGCATGAACTATGTTATGGTCTATCTTGGAGAAAGTTCCATGAGCTGCTGAGAAGAATGTTTACTGTATTGTTTTAGCGTGAAAAACTCGGTAGATGTCAGTTAGTTCCTCTAGAAGTATGGCCTCACTTAATTCGGTAGCTTCTTTGACAATCCTCTGGTTGGTAGACCTATCCTTTGCTGAGAGTGAGGTGCTGAAGTCTCCTAGTATTATCATATTGGGATCTATTTTAGTCTGTAAGTTTGAGAGCATTTGCTTAACATATTTGGGTGCTCCAATGTTTGGGTAATATACTTTGGTAATGGTAATATCCTCCTCTTGGATTGTTCCCTGTATTAATATGTTGTCCGTCCTTGTCTTTTTGTATTGATTTTAATGAAAAGTTTATTTGTCCGACATCAGGATCGCTACCTCTGCTTTCTTACTGGGGGCATTTGATAAGTAGATCCTTTCCCAGCACTTCACTCTGAGTTTGTTTGTATGTTTGGCTGACAAGTGGGTCTCCTGAAGGCAACAGATGGATAGGGCATGTTTTCTGATCCAATCTGCAGTTCTTTATCTTTTGATTGGTGAATTAAGACCGTTAATATTAAGAGATAGTATAGAGACATCCATTGTGGTCCCTATCATTCCCTGTTTTCCTAAGTTTTTCTTCTTTCCTTTCCTCCTGTGCTTGCTCAGTTGGACTTCTATTAATGCCTGTCTTGTTCAGGTGCCCATTCCTGGTTGCTTTCTTCAGGTTGTGTTCCCCCTCTTAGCATTTCTGGTAATGCTGTCTTAATATTTATGTATTTATTTAGTTTTTCTTTAGTATTAAAAATTTCAGTTCTCCATCGAATGTGAATGCTAGCTTTGCTAAGTATATCAGTCTGAGTTGGCAGTTATTGGTTCTAAGGGCCCGTATGGTACTTTCCCAGGCTTTTCTTGCATTCAATGTCTGTGTGGAAATATTTTTTCCCGTTGTAGTATAACTCCATTTTTGCTGCATGCAAGATTGTTTCCTTATTATTCAGATGTATCATTTTTACCAAAATGTGCCTAGAAGTGTTTCTCCTGGAATCTTGCTTGTTAGGTGTTCTATATGCTGTTATGTAAGTAAGAGGATCTTTTTTAAGATGGGGGAAAATTTCACTGATAACCTTGTTGAATATGTGCTGCATTCCCTTGCCTTGATATTCTTCACCTTCCTGCACTCCAATTATATGAAGGTTAAGTTTCTTGGCAGTATCCGATTTCTCTTGGATTTCCCTTTGGCATAATTTACATGATTTTTCCATATCTGTGATTTTTAGGTCCAGTTGTTGCATTCTGTATTTGACATTCTACATTCCATTTCGTTCACTGTGTTAACTATGGCTTCCATTGTGGTTTGCATGGAAGAAATGGACTCATTTATGGATTCGATGTTGGTTCTCAAAGTACTAATTTCATCTCTTAGTGAGGTGTGTGCTGCCTCTATTTTTGTACTAATTTCACCTATTAGTGAGGTGTGTACTGCCTTTATTTTTGCATGCACATCCTGTTTGATAGACGGCATCTCTTTTGATATTTCATCCCTGTGTTCTTTGAATTTCTGGTCTATTTCTCACTTTAATTCTTGAGTCATTGCCTCCAGCATCTCTTGGATGTAGCTTTTGTCTTCCATTCCTGCTTTGCTCCTACTCAGGCTCTTCCCTGGGTGGCTGCTAGCTTTTGGGTGTGGCTTGCTATCCTGGGTGTTGATAAACCTTGTAATTTTTCTCTGCAATTTTCGTATAGGGATTCAGGGATTATTGGAGACTAATCTGAAATTTTATTTTGGTCAATAGGTGTCTATCTTTGCTTGGCTTCTGTTTCTGTGCTGGTAGAGAGAGTCTGTACCTGGTCTTGATTCTGTTGGGAGCTGAGCTGGTGGTCTGACCCACATCGGGTTCTCGCCTCTCTGCTGTAGATCACTGTCAGTTCCCACCTTTAGACGGGTTGAGCAGCCTAGATTACTCCTGTTTACTCCTAGAGGTGCTCTTGGCGAGATCTAATGTGCTGGATGTACTATTTCAGTTGCTGGAGTCTGTTATGGGCTCCTGATGTTTGTTTGTTTGTTTGTTTGTTTTGACAATTGTGGGTCTGAACTCTGGTCCTGGGCACTGTTACTTAGCTATTCAGCTCACGGCTGGAGCCCTACCTTTGAGCCACAGCCCCACTTCTAGCTCTTTCGGCTTATGTTGTGCTGAGGAATCAGATCCAGGGCATCAAGCACACAAGAAAATCTCTCTATCGCTAAGCCACTTTACCAGCCTGAGCTCCTGCTGGCAACCTGAGTTGTCAAATTCCTGGCCCAGGATATATGGGTCAGGTTCTGACCGGGCATGGGCTTCTTGTTCTGTTGCCCTGGAAACCCAGATCTTTTGCTGTCACAAGCATGTTTCCTAGGGGGTGCAGTTCCCTGTTTTCCGCCCTCTGATGAGGCATATGCTCAGCTTCTGACTTCAGTTGGGAGGTGTTGGCTGTGTTTCTCAAGCACTAGGTCCCAAGGCCTGGTCCTGGTCCCCTGGTTGGGGCACGCCAGTTAGACCTCTGCTGCTGTGCATCCCACCTGGGTTACACAGTCTGGAGTATACAGTTCAAGTTTCTTCCACTGTTGGTTGTTGTGACCCAGCGGCACTGTTCTTAGCTTGGGTGTTTAAGCTCCCTTCCAGGGGCAATCTTGCTCCAGCCTGGAGGGCTGGGTGGACCCAACAGGCTGGTGGAGCTCTCGAACAGTTCCCAGTTGTAGTGGGTCCGGTAGTCCGGGTGTTGGGGTGGGGGTTTGGGTCAGGGTCTGGGAGTTTCCACCAGCTCTGACCTCTCTTGAGGGCTATACTGTCCCCTGCAGGATATTCACCATGGCACTAGTTGTTGTTTTTGTGTGATGTAGGTTGCGGGTTGCTGCTCTAATCAGAGTTCAGTTGAGGTGGTTGTAGGCTGGGCTGGGCGGTGGTGGCTCTGCATTTTTTCTCCTCTGTCTCTGCCTTTGTTGATGTTCAGGCCAGTGCTGCAGGATGAGCCTCCAATTTCCAGCTGAGGGGTGGCGGAGGGATCTCCATGCAGGTTCTGAGCACTTGGGTTTGTCTCTGTGCTCTCCCAATGAGCACCAGTACCTTGCAAGTCTTCTGCTCTAGTGTGGGCAACCCTTGTAGTGCTGGGCTTCCCACCGAGTGGCTTAGGTGGCATGGAGCCACTCTGCCAGGACAGTGAGAGGAGGGGGTGGGATCTTTGTGCAGGCTCCCAGCTCGGAGGTTTCTCTGTACATCATGATCAGCGTGTCCTACACTGGTACCTCAGGCTTCTTCTGAGTGGGAGATCTGAAGATGACCCCCTGTGTCTCAAGGGACTCCAGCAGCCCCCGCCGGGCTGGGGTGGCCGTGGCTTGGTGTATTGCCCTGTAGATAGTAAAGGTTGGGGTAGGGCTCTTCGTGCTTCTGTGTCCTGAAATTCTTCCTTTTCATTCTTTCTTTTTTGTTTTTTTTTCCCCCATCTCCTGTTTTTCTGTGGGTATTTGTCTTTTTGCTGTTGTTGGTCTCTTGGGGAATTAAGCATTGGAAATCAAACTCTCTTTTTGGTTGGAGAGAGCTGTGGCATTTTCCTACTGCTCTGTTGCCATCTGGGTCCCCCTTCTTGCTATGGTTTTAAAAGTATTTATAATGTATTATGTGATTTTGTGTTTCTTTGGTATGTTCTTCCTCCATGGTATAACCCCTATTTTCACTTCATTGATTCTGGTGCCCTGCACCTTGTATATAGATTTTTCTAATTTGGGGAGGGGAAGGGAAAAAAATGTTTAAATAAGGATACAGGTTGGCTCATTGTAACAATGAGATGTACAAGACAGTATGTTGACAAAGAACTTTACAACTTTGTGCATGGGGGAGGGGAGGCAAGAGTTAGATAGGTGGAGAGGGAAGGGTTGGTGGGGAAAAAATAAAGGAGGGGTTAACCATACTTGATAGGAAATGTAGTTATTGCCGTACTCATGTAACTGTAACCCCTCTATACAGTATCTTTACAATAAAAATATACTAATAAGAGGAAAACAATAAATGTAAGTGGCTAACTTATTCAGACGGCTGAGATCTGAGGATCATTGTTTAAAACCAGCTCAGGCAGGAAAGAGAGAGACTCTTATCTCCAACAGAAAACTAAAAATCTGGAAGATGTGACTCAAGTGGGAAGGTGCTAAACTTGAGTCAACCAAAAAAGGGGATGGGGACAGAGGAAAGCATTTAGGACCTAACTTCAAACCCAACGACCACCACACATATACACAAGCAAATTTAACTAACAATTCATGTATACATCATGTGAACTGCCTAATTGGAAATGTGCAT
Source organism: Dipodomys merriami (assembly GCF_024711535.1). Lineage (NCBI taxonomy): Eukaryota > Metazoa > Chordata > Mammalia > Rodentia > Heteromyidae > Dipodomys > Dipodomys merriami. The sequence continues at coordinate 1,468,735 of NW_027204071.1, forward strand.
AAGAATTTAAAAAACATTTCTATTTTGAAGACATATATAATTTGTGGAGGGAAAAACAAATTATTTAAAGAGGGATAGGAGCAGGGGAGGAAGATGAGGGAGATGGGAAGGGATGGTAAGGAGAAACAAAAGAGGAGGCAAAAATGCTTGATAAGAAATTTACTCATTAGCTTACCTATGTAATTTTAAACACGGTGTACGGCATTTTCACAATAAAAATTCATTTTAATAAGATTTTTATTGTAAAAATACTGTACAGAGGGGTTACAGTTACATGAGCAAGGTACTGAATACATTTATTATCAAGTATTGTTGCCTCCTCCCTTGTTTGTCCCCTACCATCACTTTCCACCCACCTCCAAACTATACTCCCACTCCCCCCCCACTTAAATTGTCAAGTTCATTTTTCAACATAATGTCTTGTACATCTCATTGTTACATGGGTCAAACTGTATCCCTACTTAAGGATTTTGTTTATTCCCTTCCTCTCCCCAAATTAGAGAAGTGTATATACAAGATGCAGGTCACTGACATCAAATAGTGAAAATAGGGGTTATACCATAGGGGAAGTACATACAAAGAAGCAAAACAAAAATCACATGGTACATTATAAATACATTAGAAACAATAGCAACCCCCCCCCACACACACACCCGTGTCCCTATCTTGAGGTTCATTTCACTTAATACGTCTTATGTGGCTATAAGGAATACATTTTTAAAAAAGAAAGAAATTAACACTTTATTTTATATTTGCAGAATCCATTATTATTTGGGAACATGTCATAGTGTTTGAAAACTAAGCAAATAAAGGTTGATCACAATATACATATACCTCCTTCAACTGCACACTTGTCATTTTCCCTGGGATTTTAAGAACCAGATAATGTGGTTTTCATCCTAATGCAAACCAAATGACCTCACTAGTCACAAACACATCAAGATAACAAACAAGTAATGTGTAAGAACTGTTTATTTTTAAATCCTTGCAGAATGGTCTAATTTTCGATTTCAGTGTAATTTCCCTTTCAGTACAATATGTAATTGGGAATTACAGAATTCCAACCTGTAAATCTCTCTCTCTCTCTCTCTCTCTCTCTCTCTCTCTCTCTCTCTCTCTCTCTCTCTCTCTCTCTCTCTCTCTCTCTCTCTCTCTCTCCCTCTCTTTTTCTGTCTCTCTCATCTCTCTCTCATTCTCTCTCTCACTCTCTCTCTATCTGTATTTATGATTGTTCCCATTAATATTAAGGCATTAATTATTTATATAGTTTTGTTTTGTAAGGTAAACTTGGTTATATAAGAGATCCAAATGAATTTTGTTATTTTTTTGATTAACAAGGACTTCAATTTTGGAAAAATATTTGGTACATTACATATATTTATACCCAAGTAACTACTGCTGCTTACAAGTATTCTGTAGTTTTCCCCAACATTTTCAATCATGGTTAGAAATTGTACATAGTTGCCTAGCACCAGTGGGTCACGCCTATAATCATAGCTACTGATGAGGCTGAGATCTAAACATTCTGGTCCAAAACGAGCCCATGCAGGAAAGTCCATGAGACTCTTATCTGCAAATAACCACCTGAAATCCAGAAGTAGCACTGTGACTCAAGTGGTAGTGCACCAGGCTTCAGCTGAATTGCTGAGGACAGCACCTAGGCCCAGAGTTCAAGCCCAGACCAAAAAAACCAAGCACAAAAACAAAAACTTTTTTAACATGGTCAAAACACAGATAAAAATTCTGGGAATATATTGGCTGGCATATTTCATTCTTACTTAAGCAAAAGTTCTTTGTGGTTGGATTTAGAAACTCTATTAGAAGATCATTTTTGCCATAGCCTCATTCTGGTTCAAGTTAAAGTGTGTGGCCAAAAAAGGAGGTTTTGTGGTCAAGTTATGAAAATTTGTCTTAAATCATCACTGTAACTGAACACTGATCTCTGTTGTGAAGTTCTTCACATCACTCGATAAAGTCATCTAAGATGACACTGACATTCACTTACAGCCTTTCAACAAATCTAAGCAGTCAGACTGAGCATGGTGGATATTGCTAATATGGGATGTAGCATGCGAGATGCAAAAGGAGGAACCTGAAGGGAGGCTTCAGACCACAGCAACTCAATTGCGTTGAACTCATGGCCCTGATGAATTCATGTTGAAGACCTAACCACTAAGTTTCCAAGGTTATGCTGTAAGACAATCCCTCTTATCATGTTCTACCAATATATTTGTTTCTAGACTATAACTGTATCTAACTAGAATAATCAAAACCTAAAAATCTGAAACATTCCAATATACTGGAATAAACATTTCTTTCCATCCTACACTCAGATATAGGGAGAATTCAAAAAGATGTTCTTGGGCTGGGTTATAGGTCAGTGAGTGTACTTGCCTAGCTAATGAAATATCCGGGGTTCAATCCTCATTAATACAAAAGAAGAATAAAAATCAGATAGGAGGAAAAGCCCAGAAAGTGGAAAGTAATTCAAGTAAAACTCCTGAAACAAGGACAGACTCCCCTGGTATCTGTCAGGAAAAAGTAGAAGAAGAAAGGCCACCCCCTCCACCTGCCATAGCTACCAAGTGTGTTAGAACTAGACCAATCAAACCTCAGGCAATCAAAACTGAAGAAACAAAACCATAAAGGCTGTGGTTTGCTGCAGGATATTGAGGGAGGGGAAGCGAGAATTGGGAAAAGGAAGATTGGTAATGCCACCAGCCACATAGGTAAAATGGTCAGTGACATGTTGTGTAGAACTTGGAGAGATGCATATGGGAAACAGGAGGAATTACATTGACATACAGTTGCTGTACCAGTTAAAACGATCCTTTGCAAGCTAACACCTCAGTTGATGGACATATATCGTCAGCCAGAATGTATATAGAAATATGCACATATTTCTCAAATGCACACAACTCAGATCCAAAAGTAGGAAGAAAGTAATACTACAGAAGATAAAAAGTTCAAACTGAACCATGTGTTGGTCCCAGCTAATACATAAGGTGGCTCAGTGGTAGAGTGCTTGCCTTGCATGCATGAGGCCCTGGGTTCGATTCCTCAGCACCACATAAGCAAAAAGAAAAAAAGCCAGAAGTGGCGCTGTAGCTGAAGTGGTAGAGTGCTAGCCCTGAGCTGAAGAGCTGAGGGACAGTGCCCAGGCCCAGAGTTCAGGTCCCACGACCGGACCCAAAAAAAAGAAAAGGATGCTAATACTTTACCTCCCTTCCTTTCATTCTTTTTTTATATATTTATGATGATTATGGCTTGGAAGTGACCTAAATATAACTGGTGCTGGGTAGAGGAGCCTTAATTTTTATTTTGGAAGCTTGATATTTTTATAACATGGTAATTGGATGGAACACAATCAAAAACCATAGTAACTGATCTCCCCTTCCTGGATGAATAAGCAAATGATTAAATATTAATGACAGCATCCTTGAACATATCCAAATGTACACTGCCTGGTCGCATTGGCATCTCCTTCTATGGAGCTCTCACCATTCAAACACAATAGATTTGGTAAAATATTGTTAGGTTGAGTCTTACTTGCCTTCATTCAGTCATCTTTGTATGTATCCAGTGGTTGTGGGATAAGTTTTTTGCTTTGTTGTTTGTTTGTTTTTCCTTTCCTGCTCCTGCACTTCCATTTTCAGATGATTTATTGATGACGTTCAGTAAGAGACAGAGTATTAAAACTGTCCCACTGATGGAAGGAAATATTCGTGTGAATGCACATACACAAGCACAAAACCCTTAATCCTCCTTTTGGTTCTTTCAGGGGAGGAACCAAAGGTCCCCTTCCCTTTTGGTGGGCTCCCACTTGTCTTGAAAGGAGGCATCTGGCACCTGGGCGGACAGGGACCAAGAAGATGTTCTAGGAGGTGAAGAACAATAGGCCCTTGGACAGGGAATGTTTGTAGCACTTAGAAGCTGTGTTCAAGCCCCAGTACTGAAAGAAGAAAGAAAAGGAAGGGGGAAAATGTGGAAAAAAGAAGGAACTATTGTTTGAGTGCATTTATATATTATCTATACCTCATGGATAACCGTGATATGAATCTGTTACCCTAGATGAGGCCCATTCTAACCACCCATCTTCACAATAAACCTCTTCTCCAGTGCCAGAGTGTTTTGCCACTGCCAGGTGAATAGTTAGATGGAGTTCCTTTCCTGTAGTCAGGTTGTGGGAAATGGTAACTCTAACCGACTGGGATTACCCATGACATAGCAGAGATGAGCATAGCACACAGCACATGGAGAGAGCCATACTGGACAGTCCTGTTTCCAGTTTAGGGGGCCCAACCCCTCTTCTTGCTCCTCTTTCCATTCTGCTAGGTTCCTGTCTCATACCTCTCCCCATCATCCCACCTCCCGCCTCCATCCACTGGCCCATGGTCACCCCATGTTTCCCCCAACCCACCACCATTCTATGAGCCCTACTCCCCCTTTGTGGACCAGACAACTTATTGAAGCCAGATATCCACTCAGGGCCGCATCCAGTCTCCTGATCCACCCTTCTCACTGCCACAACTTTTACCTCCACTCCCACCTTCCTGGCCCCACCCCTTCGAGCCACCACCCCTTCTGGCCTCACTGCTTTCCCCTAACTGCCTGGTCCAGCCCCTCCCTTGGGAACATATGCTTAGGATGGGGAATGTGCACATTCCCAGCACTCACTACCCAATGCTAGGTGCCACAATATTCTGAACATAAACTATGGCTGCCACAGAGAAGGAAGTCCCAGGTCATAATCTGCCCATCCTCCCTGCCTGGCTAAGGCCTGGACAGCCTCAGGGCTCTCTGGTTTACCTGAGTTTGCTGGCAGTTGCAGGACTGGATATGAAGATCTTGCCTCCATCTCCTCAACCGGTGTTGCATCTTCCTGAGGGATCTTCAGCTTCAACACCTAGATCTCCATCTTTCTACTCAGTGTGGGCCCAGCTACAGACAATATCCCATGATGACCCTGATTTGAGGTAAAGGAGCCCCCTCTCCTAAACCCCTCTCTCCTAAACCCCTCTCTTTCCAGTTTCTTCTATGCTTCCCTGTGGGAGCCTCCCATCTCAGGCCATTTTCAACTGAAGTGGGCCATCTCCTCTTCCTGGAACCCAATATCCCCTGCCAGGCTCCCCTTTCCCACCAACATCTGGCCCACCACAATCCCTTGCTCCTCATCACACGGGACACCCATACCCCATTCCCTGGCCCTGTAGTGACCCTCGAACTTTCATTGGGTTAGGGATGTGTGGACCCAGCTGCCAGAGACAACCCTAGAGGACCCAGTTCCAATGTAATGGTTCCCCACTCCCACCAGTCTCCTCCTCCCCACACCTGTTGGTCTAAACCTCACCCTAAACCCGGCTCCACCCCTCTCAGTGTAGGAAAATTCATGGGTGAGAGGATGTAGCTCCTCCATAGAAGGAAGATAGGAGCTTAGAGTTCAACCCCATCCCCTTCTGGTTAGCCCCCAGTAGTCACGGTTGCTATGAAGCAACTGCTGCGCCTCCAGCAGTTGGAGCTGAGGAAGATGCCACCTCTCCCAACTGGTGCTGCATCTGTTAGAGGGACGTGGTTCCCCAGGCCCTCTTTGGCTTCACCAGCCAGCTGATCTCCACTTTCAAGGTCACTGTGGAATCAACTGCTGGAGCAATCAGCAAAGACCCAGAGTCAATGTAAGTGAGTGCCACCTCTCACTCCCCTCCATTACCCTTTTCTCCATTCTCTCCTCTGTTCCTCAACAGGAGCCATCCCTGGGACATGGCTCTTAAATATTAAGTGGGCTGAACCTGTCTTCTTCTTCTCCTTTCTATTGCCAAGTTGTCCACCTGTGTCCTTCTTCCTCACTAAACCTCTGCTATCCCCACCCACACCCCATATTTCCCCTTCCCACAATCAATTGTTTCCTCTGCCCACCCCAAACCATGCTTCCTCACTCCAGTTGCTTCCTTAACCTTTGCTTTCCTCACTCCATCCTCCATCCCTTGCTTCCTCTGCCACCCATTCCCATCCTTCCCCCATTCCTTCCCCTGCTGAGTGAGAGGATGTGCATGGCATGCACATATGAAGATGATGCAATTGGACTGAACCAAGGCAAAATAATCATTGGAGAAAGAAAGCAGGGGTTCAGAGTCTTTCCTGTCTACCATTCCACTTTGTAACATGCTTGTTGTTCAGTTCCACTGCATCTGCTGGTACTGGAGCTAATATTGCTGACTCTTCAATGTCAACATGGGGGACCTCCACTTTCCTCGTGAGTGTGGGCCCATCTCCAGGAGCCATCCCTGGACAGCCATGAATTTAGGTAAGTGGGGCGTAACTCCTCCCAGCTGATCCCCTTTCCCTGACCACCTTCAACCCCATTCACCTTAGTCTCCAGTGTCCCACTCTCTCTTCTCCTCCCTGTTGACTTCCTGGTTCAACCCCTCCTGTGAGAACATGTTCAGGAGAGGGAATGTGTGTGTGTGTGTGTGTGTGTGTGTGTGTGTGTGTGTGTGTGTGTGTGTGTGTGTTTGTGTCCACACACAACACACATAAGTGGTGCCAAACTGGTCTGAACCCAGTTGTGGTGGTTGCAGACTCAGAGATATATTCATATTAATATTACTGAGATTTGCATTACAATATAAGCAATATAGGTATTTTAAGGAATTGGTCATTCAATGCCCTAGATTCCTAATGAATGAAGAATGGGGTTTGCCCTGCCTCCCCTCCCAGCAAGGGTTGTAGAGCTTCAGGATTACTTGTTTTCTCTATGTTCACTGGCGTTTATGGGGCTTGAGGTGCAGCCCTTGCCTCCTTCTTTCAACAGGTTTTATGCCTGCCACAGCAGCTGGGGAAGCCTGAGTGATCTTCAGCTATACCACATGACCTTCCTGTTAAGTGTGGGCCCAGCTGTTGGAGCCATCCTCAGAGGACATCACGAGGTAAGTGAGACCCCTGTTCTTCATTCCTTGCTTTTCCATTTTCAACTCTGACCCCTGAGGCAGACATTCCAGGACAGCCCTATTTTGAGATAATTTGGTCCCACCACCTCTTCCCAGGTTCTATACCATCTGCCACTCCTCCCTTCCAACAAGTTGAGCTGAACATATGCTATAGCAGGTGCCAGAGAAAGAAGGTTGAGGATGAGAGCTGCCCCATCTCCTCTCTTGGCTATGGCCTCTTTAGCTGGGGGTCCCGGGGGGGTTGTGTATTCAGAATATGTTCCTGGCTGCTTCAGGCGAATTCACAGTACCCTGAATACAGTATCCTCAAACTTGACATTCAAGTCAAACTCTATGAATTTATGATACTATTCCAAATTACTAAAATTTATTGGATCTAGAAACCAAAAAATCCAACTTGTTATTTTAGTAGCAATTGACATCATGAAAGTAGAATATTGATCAGGAATAGAGGTAAGAAAACAAGACAATGTGGGAAAATGTAGAATACTGGATGTGCGTTAGAGATACAAAAATCATATCCTAGCCAGGAGCTGGTGGCTCACGCCAGTAATCCTAGCTACTCAGGAGGCTGAGATCTGAGGATTGCGGTTCAAAGCCAGCCCGGGCAGGAGAGACCGTGAGACTCCTATCTCCAATAAACCACCAGAAAACCGGAAGTGGCGCTGTAGCTCAAGTGGTAGAGCGCTCGCCTTGAGCTGAAGAGCTGAGGGACTGCGCCCAAGCCCAGAGTTCAAGCCCCACGACTGACAAAAAAAAAAATCATATCCTATAGGCTCATTTATTGAAAACTTGTCATCCTATATTGAAAGCTCAATTTACATATATAGTTACAGTTACTTTTCTTACCTATCACTTCTGATCACAAATCCTTTTATGAATTTTTATAGTACTTTTGAATAAATCACATTTTATTGTTAAAATACCTTACAGAGGGGTTACTATTACATGGGCAGGATAATGTGTACATTTCTTATCAAGTATTGCAGCCTCTTCCTTTGTTTACCCTTCACATCCCTTCCCAGCCTCCCCTCCCACCCCCCCACCCATACCTCCCCCCTCTGCCCACCCACACCAACGTTGTAAAGCTCATTTTCTTTTTTTAAAATTTATTTTATTTTATTTGTGAACATTCTGTACAGAGGGGATACAATTACATGGGCAGGATAATGAGTACATTTCTTACCAAGCATTGCCGCCTCCTCTTTGTTTATCCTTCACATCCCTTCCCAGACTCCCCCCTCCCCCCCTCCAGTCCCAATCCTCCCAACCCTCACCTCACATCAACATGGTAAAGCTCGTTTTCGACATGACAACTTGTATTTCTCATTGTTGCAACAGGTCCACCTGTATCCTTAAACGAATTGTTTTCCCCATCTCCTCCACAAGTTATACTGACATCAAATATAGTGAAAGCAGGGGTTATATTGTGGGGGAGGGACATACAAAGCAACAAAGAAATAATATTATAAATGCGTTAGAAACACATGCATGAAAGAAAAAAAAACATTAAAATAAATATCTAAGGGTTTATTTTCCTAACATCACATTATCTGACCTTTTTCGCTTGACTCATACATATACTAGATATTGCAAATAAGGGAAACGATGGGGCCTGTGTTTCTTTGGGCCTGTCTTATTTCCCTTAATATAATTTTTTCCAAGTCTTTCCATTTCCTAACAAATGGGGCAATGTCATTCTTTCTTATGGAGGCATAGAATTCCATTGTGTATATATACCACATTTTCTTGATCCATTCATCTACTGAGGGGCATCTTGGTTGGTTCCAGATCTTAGCTATGGTAAATAATGCTGCAATAAACATAGTTGAGCTGGAAGCTTTAGTGTGGTCTTGTTGGTAAACATTTGGTTAAATGCCCAAAAGTGGGATTGCTGGGTCATAGGGGAGTTCTATGTGGAGTCTTTTGAGGAACCTCCATACTGCTTTCCAAAGTGGTTGAACAAGTTTACATTCCCACCAACAATGAAGTAAGGTTCCCTTCTGTCCAAATCCCCTCCAGCATCTGTGGTTGTTAGAGTTCTTGATTTTTGCCATTCGAACTGGAGTGAGGTGGTATCTCAATGTTGTTTTGATTTGCAATTCTTTTATGGCAAGGGAGGTTGAGCATTTCTTCATGTGTCTATTGGCCATCCTTCTTTCTTCTTCATAGAAGTTTCTCTTTAAGTCTTTCACCCACTTGTTTATTTGGCAGTTGTTTCTTTGAGGATTTGTTGTTGGGGGATTTAATATTTTGATTTCCAATTATATTTTAGATATGAGACCCTTGTCCATTGTATGGCTAGTAAAGATCTTCTCCCAATCCATGGGCTTTCTATTGATCATGCTATCTATGTCCTTTGCCAGGCAGAAGCTCTGCAACTTTATGCAATCCCATTTGTCCAACCTTTCTTTGATTTGTTGTGTTTCTGGGTCACTATTCAGAAATTTTCGGACTGAGCCAAGGAGACCTAGGTTTTCTCCTATTCCATCCTGTAATGTTTTCAGAGTGTCTGCTTTGCCTTGGAGGTCTTTGATCCATTTGGAGTTGATTCTGGTGCAGGGTGATATATAAGGATCTAGCTTTAGGTTTTTTTTTTTATTTAATTTTATTTTATTTGAGAACATACTGTACAGAGGGGCTACAATTACATGGGCAGGATAATGCATACATTTCTTACCAAGCATTGCAGCCTCCTCCTTTGTTTACCCTTCATCTCCCTTCCCAGCCTCCCCCCTCCCCCCACCCAATTATACCCCCCTCCCCCACCCCCACACCGACATTGTAAAGCTGCTTTTGACATGATATTTTGTTTGCTACAAGTAGTTAACCAATTTTGCCAGCACCATTTACTGAAGAGGCTGTCTTTGTTCCACTCTATTGTTTTAGCTCCCTTATCGAAGATTAGATGGCTATAGGTCTGTAGGTTCATTTCTGGGTTTTCAATTTTTTTTCATTGGTACTGAGGTGTGTGCTTATGCCAATACCAAGCGGATTTGATTACCATGGCTTTATAGTAGAGTTTGAAATTTGGTATTGATATTTCTCCAGCAGTGTTCTTTCCATTGAGGAGCGTTTTTGCTATTCGGAGTCCTTTTTTGTTCCATATGAATTTTTGGATTGCCTCTTCTATTTCCTTGAATAATGAGGTTGGAATTTTGATAGTTATCACGTTGAATTTGTAGATAGCCTTGAGAAGTATTGCCATTTTCACGATGTTAATCTTTCCAATCCAGGAGCATGGGAGTTTTGCCATTTTTTAAGTTCTGTGTTGATTTCCTTTTTCAAGATTTTAGTTTTCATCATAGAGGTCCTTCACTCCTTTGGTTAAGTTAATTCCTAGGTATTTTATTTTTTGTGGGGCTATTACTAATGGAGTTGCTTTCCTAATTTCAGCCACACTTTTCTCATCGTTGGCATACAGAAAGGCCATTGATTTTGGGGGGTTAATTTTATACCCTGCTAGTTTGCCAAAGTTTTGAATCAGCTTCAGTAATTTGTGCGTGGAGTCTATGGGATTCTTTAGATACAAATCATGTCGTCTGCAAAGACGGAGAGTTTTATTTCTTCTTTCCCTATTTGGATCCCCTTTATGTCTGCATCTTGTCTTATTGCTGTAGCTAGGCATTCTAATACTAGATTGAAGAGAAGAGGAGAGAGTGGACATCCTTGTCTTGTTCCTGGGTTCAGAGGAAATGGCTTAAGTTTTTCACCATTAAGTATAATGCTGGCTGTAGGTTTGTCCTAGACAGCCTTTATTGTATTGAGGAATGTTCGATGGATTCCTAATTTTTCCAAAACCTTCATCATAAAGGAGTGTTGGATCTTGTCGAATGCTTTTTCTGCATCTATTGAGATAACCATGTGGTTCTTATTCTTGCTCCTGTTGATGTGATGAATAATATTAATTGATTTGGGTATATTGAACCAGGTTTGCATCCCTGAAATGAATCCTGTTTGATCATGGTGTATGATTTTCTGGATGAATTGTTGAAGTCGGTTGGCCAAAATTTTGTTGAGAAGTTTTGCATCAATGTTCATCAAAGAAATGGGTCTATAGTTCTCTTTCTTTGATGAGTCCCTGCCTGGTTTTGGGGTGAGGGTTATGAAGGCTTCATAGAATGTGTTCGGTAGTGATCTTTCTATTTCAATTTCATTGAAGAGTTGGAGGAGTATTGGTGTGAGCTCTTCTTTGATGGCCTTGTAGAATTCCGCTGTAAAACCATCTGGTCCAGGACTTTTCTTAGCTGGGAGGACTCTTATGGCTGTTTCTATTTCAAAGCTTGATATGGGCCTGTTAACCTGGTTTAACTCATCTTGGTTTAGTTTTGGCATGTCAATATTTGCTAGGAAAAGGTCCATTTCTGTCAAGTTCTCAAACATATTAGCATAAAATTTTGAGAAGTATTCCCTCATAATATTTTGAATCTTGGTTGTTTCCGTGGTAATGTTTCCCATTCTCATCTCTGAGTTTATTTATTTGGGTGTGTTCTCTTCTTTTTCTAATAAGGTTTGCTAAGGGTTTGTCAATTTTGTTAATTTTTTCGAAGAACCTACTCTTTGTTTTGTTGATTCTTTCTATAGCTTTTTTGGATTCTAATTAATTTAATTCTGATTTAATTTTAATTATTTCTTCCCGTCTACTGGATTGGGGTTTATCTTGCTGCTCTTTTTCAAGGAGGTTTAGATGTCTCATTAAATTGTTGGTTTCAGTTGTCTCTAATTTGTTGATGTAGGAACTCAGAGCTATAAACTTGCCTCTGAGTACTGCCTTTGCTGTGTCCCAGAGGAGCTGGTAATTTGTGTGCTCATTTTTTGAATAGCATGAACATTTGAATTTCCTATCTAATCTCTTCCATGACCAACTCATGATTCAGCAGTGTGTTGTTCAGCCTCCATGTGATACCAGACTATCTTTGGTGGCTTTTGGTGTTGAGTTCTAATTTTATTCCCTTGTGGTCAGAGAGAATGCAAGATATAACTTCAATGTTTCTGAATTTGGACAAGTTTGCTCTGTGGCTTAAATATGGTCTATTTTAGACAATGTTCCATGTGCTGCTGAGAATAACGTGTATTCTGATGCTGCTGGGTGAAATGTTCGGTAGATGTCTGTTAAATCTTGTTGATCTTTGCAGCTGTTTAGATCTGTAGTTTCTCTGTTGAGTTTTGCCAAGTTGATCTATCTAGTGGGGAGAGTGGTGTGTTAAAATCCCCAACAATTAATGTCTTTGTAGTAATATTAGATTTGAGGGAAAGTAGTGTTTCTTGGATAAATTTGGTTGCTCCATTGTTTGGCGAGTAGATATTTAGAATTGTAATATCCTCCTGAAAGAGAGATCCCTTAATTAATATGTAGCGACCTTCTTTATCTCTTCTCACGAGTTTTAATTTGAAGTCTATTTTATCTGATATTAGGATTGCAACTCCCGCCTGTTTATGGGGGCAGTTTGCTTCGTAGATTTTGTTCCAACCTTTAACATTGAAAATGTGTTTGTTTTTACGGGCAAGATGTGACTCCTGAAGGCAGCAGATAGAAGGATCTTGATTTCTAATCCAACTAGACAGTATATGTCGCTTACTTGGATAAAGTCAGTTAATATTGAGAGATAGGACTGAGAAGTTTTTGGGAGATCCTGCCATTTAATCCACCTTCATGGGGGCTAGAGGTACTGGGTTCTTGCTATAGTTCTTGGATTCTCAGTTTGGGTGCAGTTTCTTGGCCTTTATTGTGGTCTTGTTGGTTTCTATGTGTAGGACATCTTTACGAATATTTTGTAGGGATGGTTTGGTGGAGATATACTGTTTCAATTTTTCTTTGCTATGAAAGGATTTTATTTAGCCTTCAGTTATGAAGGAGAGTTTAGCTGGGTACAGTATTCTTGGTTGACAGTTTTTGTCTTTAGGACATGGCATACATCATTCCAGGCTCTCATTGCTTTGATAGTCGCTGCTGAGAAATCTGAGGTTATTCTGATGGATTTCCCTGTACAGATGATTGGTCTTTTCTCCTTGACAGTTTAAAGATCTTTTCCTTCGTCTGAATTGATCCTGTTTGGATTATAATGTGATGGTGGGATGTCCTATTCTGGTTTGGTCTATTTGGTGTTCTAAAAGCTTCTCATATCTGAATAGGCCTATTTTTTTTGCATGTTTGGGAAGTTCTCTACTAGGTCCCTGTTAAACAAATTTCCTAGATCATTAACTCCTATTTCTAGGTGCTCGTCTACACCCATTATCCTCAGATTAGGTCTTCTGTGGTGTCTTCCAAGTCTTGAATAGATCTATCATATTTCTTGGACTTGTCTTGGATTGTTGTATGTTCTTTCTCCACAATATCTAGGCTGTCTTCAATCCCCGAGGTTCTATCTTCTGCATGGTCTAACCTGCGGTAAAGACTTTCTATTTGTTTTTTATCTCATTTCCCCAATTTTTCAGTTTTGATGCCTTCAAATTCTTTGTTGAAGCTTTGTTCTAGACTTGTATGAGCTTTTTTACTTCCTTAATTTGGTGTTCAGTGTTTATTCTCAAATAATTTAGTTGATTGGTTATGATTTCGTTGGACTCCCATTCCTTCTTTTGGTTGCCATTCAGCATTCCCTTTGTGGTCTCCATGACTTCCTTCAGCTCTTTGTTAATGGATTCCTGAATGCCTTTAGAGATCTTTGTGTATTCTTGTCCTGTTCTCTCAATTCCTGTATTATTCTTTGCTTAGCTTCCTCACATTCATGCCATTCTTGTATTTCTCTTTCAGTGTTCTCAGCGTGCTCATGCCATTCCTGCCTTTCTTTTGGAGTGGTCTCCAGCTTGTCATTCAATTTCTGTATCGGTTTTTGAGTAGCTTCCTCAGGCTCATGATATTCCCGCATTAACCTTTGGTTTGCCTCCTCTCTCTCCCTATCACGCTCATACAGAATCTTTTGTATGTTTTCAATCTTTTCATTTACCATTGTTGCCAGCAGTGTTTGTAGAGCTCTCTGGGAACTCTCCTCTGGATTATTCATTATCTGTTCTGTCCCCTGATTATCATGACTTGGAGTTGAGATATGCGGACTTTCCATTTTTTTGTGTGTTTTTCCAGCTCACTCTGCTCATTTAGGATGAAAGTAACACCAGTTTTGTGCTAGAACGCTATCTTAAGGCACGCATCAATCAAAGTCTGTACTTGCACAGTCCAAAGTCTGCAGATACAATCTAGTTCATCAGATATATGTATTCAACATCAAACAATTATATATTAATGGGCTACAAACCCCAAAGAAGTATTTGGCATATGAGAAATTATTATGTTGAGGAGAGATGTAGGTAAAAATAGGAATAAAAAGATGTAGGAAGGCACAGGGATAGTTTACTTAACTAAGTCCTAATCTCAAAGTGGGAAATAGTTTGGATAGGATGAAAGCAGAGAGAGAGAAAAAAAGAAGAAAGAGAAAGAGAAAAAAGAGGCAAGAAAAAATAGAAAAGCAAAAATTAAAAAATAAAAATTGTAGTGCTTAAAAATTATGCAGAATTAAAACAAAATACGCAGAGTAGAAGTGGATACAATGAGTGAAGGGGAGGGAAATAATGGAAACATGAAAAATTAAAAATAAAAATACTGAAATTATTATACAGGTATAAAGATTCATAGTGCTATTAAGGAATTTAAGTCTAAGAGGTTTTGAATTGAGTAATAAATTTCTGGATTAAGTGTGTACACAATGGGGGATAAGGTCTAATAATTGACTATGGGTATATCTGAGGATGTGCAGAACAGCAATTAAGTCACACAAAGAAGAATGAAGAGAAGAAAAGGTGAAAACATTGAGGAAGAAAGAAAAAAAGATCAAATATTCAGGAGAGCTAAACAAAAAACAAAAAAAAATAAACTTTTAAAAAGAAAGAAAAAAAACGCACACACACATATACTCCCCAAATAAAAATTATAAGAGGAAGAAAAAATGTTACTAGAAAACAATTTTTTTTGGTCCAGTTGTGGGGCCTGAACTGTGGGTCTGGGCGCTGTCCCTCAGCTCTTCAGCTCAAGGCTAGCGCTCTACCATTTGAGCCACAGCGCCACTTCTGGCTTTTTTTCTTTTTGCTTATGTGGTGCTGGGGAATCGAACCCAGGGCCTCATGCATGCAAGGCAAGCACTCTACCACTGAGCCACCTTCCCAGCCCTAGAAAACAATTTTTTAAAAAGGTAAAAATTAAGAATTAAATAAATTTTAGAAAAAATTTTTTTATTAAAAGGTACCCCAAAAAAAGAAAAAAAAAGTTCTTTAATTTTATTGGAGGGTTGTGAAGATCCTGTATCTCCCTTGTGTCTATAACCAGCCACTTGTTGGAGTCTCTGGTCTGCTTGTGGTGTTTGATTTTCCTGTGGCTTGGTTGGTTTCTTAAGTCAGTTTGTGTAGGCAGAAAAATGCTCTGCTTTACCCAGATTTTGTGATCCTCCTCCCAGGCTAGTTCAATGGGAGGGAGATCTGCTTTGAGTATCACAAAAGAGGGAGATGGCTCTTTCCTCAAGTTTGGAGATGCTGTGATGATTCTAAATTCTGGGTGGTGTTGAGGCCTTTCAGCCATCAGTAGCTTTTCCCTGAGGGGTTAGTGAGAGACTCACAAAGCCCAGCCTGGAGCCATTCTCAGGGTTCCTGTTTACTGAATTTCAATTGATTGTCAAGGCTGCTAAAGGGAGGGGCAGCCTCTGGCTCTGTTTACCAAGTGAAGAAAGCCACTCCTGGAATTGGCATCCAGAGCTGGGTGACTTTTCCCTGGGTGGAGCTGAGTCTGGCCGGTCAGTTTAGGTTCTTGTGACCTGCTAAATGACGCTAGTTTTCTTCCAAGGCCTGAGTTGGAGCTAGCAGCTCAGCCTGGCCTGTGTCAGTATCAAAGATGGAGATGTCTGGAAGTGGGGGGGTGGCCTTTCCTCCTCTGCTCCCTGAGAAGGAGTGAGGATTTAAGGCTTCTACCCACGTGGAGTCTTGGTTCCTGGGTTGTCTCTGGTCTGTGAACTGAAGGATGAAATGTTTGCTCCTTGTCGCTTCTTGCTGATATTGCGTAGAATCTGCTCGCCTGCCGCATCTGACTCCTTTGTCCTGGACTCTCTGTGTTGCAGGTATGGCAGCTATGGCCATTTTCACCACCACTGCAGCCGCAGTAGCATCTGCTGGCAAGTGCTCAGATCTATCTCCTTGCCTGGATTTTCCCTCTCTGTCCTGTGATGGCACACTTGGTGTGATTCTCTGGCTTAGGACTGTTCACTGGAACACTAAAACTGCTTTGTATACGAGAGCTTGTTTAGCCTCCAGCTTCTCCTCTGCCATCTTCCCGGAACTCCCTTTCAAATTAAACTTTTTCAATCACTCTGTAATGCAGTATGGAGAGTACTCAAAAGACTAAACATAAATCTCCCCTATGACTCATTAATTCCCCTCGTGGGCAGTAATCCAATAAATAACAAACAAGCTCACATTAAAGCTACCACATAACCATGTTCAGGGCCCAGGGAAAGATTTCAAGGAATGGGAAAAATGTTAACCCTGTTGGTATTTGTTTCCGCAAATATGAACCTTTTGACATCAGATACCACATCATTCTATTGGCAGTAGTTAGTTTAGGACTTAAATGTAGCGGGTGATAAAAGGGCTTTTTTTTTGAATGTTAGGAAAATATGTAGGCAGTCCATGAGAAGGGGGATTTTTTGTTGTTGTTGTTGGTCTTTAACTATGGGAGTGGGACCTGTTCCTAAGCTCTTCAACTGAAGGTCAGTTCTCCACCTCTTGAGCCACAGTGCCACTTCTGGTTTTCTGGTGGTTCAATGGAGATAACAGTCTCAGGTGCCCCAGCTGTCTTTGAACAGCAGTCCTCAGATCTCAGCTTCCGGAGTAGCTAGGATTACAGCTGTGAGCGTCTGGCACCAGGCTAAGAAATGGGGGATTTTTATATAAAAAGTGAATCCACCTCTTCTCCTGTGTCTAAAGGTCAGATATCAGTATTAGAACACGTCACCCTCAATTCATTTCATCATACATTTGTAAATTTTCTCTTTTCCTTCATGTGGGAATACTTCAGTAAATATCAACTCAGATGTGGGACTGGATCAATTGTATGGGAATTGCTAGCAAATAAATCAAGAACTACTAAATAAAATCAAATGAGCCCCTCATTTGGAAAAATTTTTTTTTCTCTTTTTATTACAAGTCTGTGCTTGATTACTTCGTAACGTGATATTGAACCTCCTAACAGAGTGATGACATTTTATTTCTCTTCAGTAATTGGCCTTCTCCCACATGTGGTCAAATATTTAAGAATCCAAAGATTTCCATTGATAATTCATTAAGCTGTCCTCTAAGAAAATGTGCATTTCTGGAATTTGGTCTGCTGTCTTATTCTTACATGCACAGGCTTTCTATGATTTATTGTTCTACAAGGAATTCTATTTTCCAATCTTTGTGTGACAAATTTAATCTCTCTAATCAGTATTTCTGACCCTCTCTCTAGAGTCTCATTTCAGTCTGACTCATAAAAATATGTTTTTATCAGTTAAATGGCTCTCATCTTCTGTTATTTGCCTGACTTCATGTAGGCTGTGATAGCAGCTCTGACTGGCTGTGCTTACTGGAGTATATTTTTTAGAGGTCTAGGATTACTATTCAAGGTAGTAGCTTCACTGGGTCCCAATGATCCCCTGGCCTATACTCAATAGGTTTTTCTCCTAAAGAAACAAAAACAGCTGACTAAATTCCTGTTTTCATTGTTTCAAAATGAGCCAATCTGGCATCCTTGCAAAACCATGAATAATCCTCTCTAACAATGGTCTATCAAGATGGCTTTTCAAAGTTGACTGTGAAAAATGTTCATTTTCAAGTCACTACCATAAAACAGATCACATCTCTGGGAGCAGAAGTTTGGAAGGAAGGATTACCTTCCTTTTTTCTCTTAAGATAGATCAAATCATAATATTCTTCAGTTGTGGTCAGCGTGGAGCACATTTTCCCAAGAATATACTGTATTGTAAAAGAGGACCAACTATCAAAATAAAGGAGGAAATACTTGTCTAGAGTCTGATTTATCTTGCTTATATTTGTTGTTATTTTCATTATTTCAAACACATGGATAATTTGTACTTGGGATTAGACAGATTTATCTTGCTTATATCTGTTGTTTTTTTCATTACTTCAAACACATGGATAATTTATACTTGGGATTAGACAAGTGACAATGGATTAATGTAATAAACATTCATTACTTTCATATATCCAATATAATACACTTAACACCTTATGGAAAATTAAATCCAACTATTGAAACAATGTCAGAAATATAAAATAAGCCTCAATATGTATTATCTGGCACACTCAGAAATTCAGTCTCTCTACAAATATTTATTTGGCACAAAATAAAAATTTAATGAATATGTTCTATAAGCATCATATGAAATACTGTATATAATTTTATGGATGTATATAATTTTATGGATGTCTCCTAGACAGGAATTTAACATGCATGTAGTAATCAAATTTCCACAATTTAAGCTAGACAAGAGGAGTCATACCCTCATACACTGCCTGGAGAATGTGTGGTGTGAATTTTACCACAGTGTTGAGCCTTTTCACCTAATACCAAGAGTCATGCAATAATTTATTATTTGATGTTATGATGAGTGCTAAGTGTAGAATAAACTGAATTATTAAATTAATTCACAAAAATGAAATGATGATTTATTATTGAAATAATGATATGTTTGTTTAAATTCTAATGCTTCTCAATTTTACAATTCATGAAATATATTATTAAAATTAGTTTCACTTTCTTCTTTTCTATATCTACTAAAATTAAAATTATATGTTAAACATTCAATATTAAATCAGTAATAATAACATTATTAAAATAATATATTATTAAACTGTGATTTGAATTATAGTTCTAACAAATTGTGATGTAAAAAATACTACTATGGGTAATATTTTTTAAACTTACCAGCTTATTTGCTTCCTGTGTCATTTGTTATTCTTGGTCCAATTCATCTCTTCACCTTAATTGTTTATTTTTCTATTTTATCTCTATTGTTTTACTGAGTTTGCATTTTGTTTTCCCTGTTTAGTGACTGACATGAGGGTGAAAATGTGTATGCTAGTTTATCACTTCCTATGTTACAGTGAAACCACTGTACTCCACAGCTGTTCTACTTTTCTCTGTATAGTACAATATTTTCCCCACTCTCATCTCCTGTATTGCTGCTCTCATGTATTTTATTTTTATTTAAATTTTATTATCAAGTTAATGTACAGAGGGGTTAGATTTACATAAGTAAGTTAGTGAATTCATTTTTTTCTAACTTGTTACCACTTCCCCCATGTTACTCCCTCTTCCTTCCTAACATCCCCCAAGATTATTTCCAAAATATTGCGAGTATCTCGTTTGCATAGGTTCCCCCTTTGTCCTTTGTCTCACTATTTTGTTTATTCACCTTTCCCTTTCCTAGTTCAGATCAACATATTTACAATAACCAGGGTATCAAAATCAAATACAGTGACTACAGGGGATAAACATTGGTGGGGAAAACACAAAAGATAAAAAGAAATCACATACTACATTAAGAACAACAACAAAAACATGTCTTTGAGTTCATTTCACTTGGAATCACCTTATAAGATCATATGTAGGGCTGGGAAGGTGGCTCAGTGGTAAGAATGCTTGCCTTGCATGCATGAGGCCCTGGGTTCGATTCCTCAGCACCACATAAGCAGAAAAAAGCCGGAAGTGGCACTGTGTCTCAAGTGGTAGAACACTAACCTTGAGCTGAAGAGCTCAGGGACGGTGCCCAGACCAAGAGTTCAGGCCCCACGACCGACCAAAAAAAAAAAAAAAAAAGATCATATGTAAGTAGATGAGCTATTCTGCTCATCTACTAAGATTATCCTTGATGTACACAATAATGCTTCCCTATTACCCACTAATACCACTTCTGGGCATTTACCCACGTGACAACAAACAAGGCCACACTAAAGCTACCAGCACAATTGTGTTTATCACAGTATTATTTACCATAGCTAAGATATGATATCAACCCAGATGCACCTCAGTAGATGAATGAAGAAAATGTCACTCTCTCATACACACACACTTACACATGCATGTGGAATACTATGCTTCCATCAGAAAGAATGATACCACCTCATTTGTAAGGAAATGGAAGATCTTGGAAAAATATTAAGTGAAGTAAGCCAGACTTAAAGAAACATAGGTCTCAGGTTTTCCCTTATTTGTAATAATTAGTTTATTTCAAGAATAATCTCATGTATTTTACTTTGACATTTTGTTCTATGTTGAGCATAGAACATTATTGCTATATTGTTTGATATTATTTCTGCAAACAGGCAGGTATATTTAAAGAATTACATTAATCTCATCCATTACTGAAGGAAGAACAACTTTAAAGAGCAAACCCTACTCAGAAGAACAACTCCTATTTATTTAGCTTCATTCGGAAGAACAACTCCTACTTACTTAGCTTCATTCCTTTGTAAGGCCACTGTAGTCCCCTGTAACCTCATCTTGTACATTACAACTCTGTACTTGGTTATCCTTCATATCTACTATCTTCTACATTGTGATCTAAATGCCCTAGTGATTCCAGTTTGCTTTACTTTAAAAAAAAATTCTCTCTTAATGTTTGAGGTTGGTGTGTTTGCGTGTGTGTAGTATTACAAAGATCGGAAGACAAAATTTTTGTTCATTTAGATTACATCTTTCTGGTCATTGTAAATTGTGGCTAATGGGAGAAGTATCTTGCTATTTTAAGGATGAAACAGAACATGTATTTGTGCATGTACCAGAGTTGCTTTAATTGTGTGAATTTGAACACTTAACTTCGAAGTATATCTTGGCTGCTGTTGTGAATAATGTGAATAACAATGAACTACAAATATATTTACGAGTTACCCAGAGAGAAACAATCACATGATTGGTGAGTCAGATGATATTGCAACTTTGCATTTTTTTAGAAAATGCATACTAATTTCTACAACGAGAATACGAGCCTGTATTTTGACCAAGAGTGTATAGAATTTTCTTTTCTCCATACTCTCACCAACATTACCTTTTGAGTTTTATGAAAGTGCATGTTTCTAATAGGTGAAGTAACCCAGACTGGATTTAGACTCAATTCCTCTTAGTCCAACCTCCTAAATGCTTGGAATTACAAACCTTTACCACCACACCTGGTTCTTTTGGGGTTTTTTTGTAAGAGTTATAATAGTTATGAAGTAGTATCATAGTAATTTTCAATTGCATTTCTCTAATGACTTCTGTTCACTAAGCCAGCATAGAAATGGTATTAAACACAACTTTGTAAACCCACTGTGATTTTCAGGGGTTTTTGGAAAACAGGCCTATTCAGAACTTTTGTCCATTTTTATTCATGTTACTTGTTAATCTCATGTTTAAGCTCTCTATACAAAATCAATAATTAATTCAAGGTAGTAGAAAGGAAAAAATTAAGCAACTCCTAACATTTTAAAATTTTCAATATCATGATATTGCTTAGATCACTTGAGACTATAAAACTCAATTTAGTTTGACCTTTTACAAGGCTATATTTATTTTATTTTATGTTTATTGCTCTTTCCAAAGCCTGCATGTCTGATTTCCATTGGTTTCCTTCAGTTTCAAGTAGTTCAGATTTCAAACTGAAGAATAAATGGAAGGAAGCAAACAAAAAAACACTGTTCCTCTCATCCGATGATGCCTCTTCAAGCATGAGGTAAGTTCATCCTTCTAAGTCCCTATGATAGGGTATCAAAAGGAGAATTCATTCTTCTAGGTCTCCCTATCTTTGCAATGTAACTTAAATGATGTAAAACACAATATACTGCTCAGATAAGTTTACGTTTTATCAGTTTTGCACATTTTCATATGCGCTTCAGCTCAGTGCACAACATTTCTTCATTATTCTGTCCCTGATATTTTTACAATAGCAAGACAAGATAACCAGTTTGAATTACAGCATGAGAAGTTATCCACCTGGCTTCCTTGAAAGCAGATCACAGTCAATTGATAACATTAGTTCTGCTTTCTCTCTACATGTAATGGTTTCTGTAATACATATGGAATTATATTTAGTATTAAAAATTGCTGACCACACTCAAAGCTTATTCATAGAAACTTAAGTATTTCACCAGTGTCATGCCTCTTAATTCTTAAGATAATATTTGCTGTAATGCTAATGTTATTACCATTATAATGTTGGGAAAAATTGTAATTAAAGGCACTAAGGGCACGGTCCAAAGACACACAATGAGGAAGGAAATCAGTCAAAGTTTCAAAAAGTCTTTCAGCAATACAAAAAAGGTAGGTAAAATCTCTCCATTCTCTTACACACTCAATTCAATATACATATTGTCCAAGAAATAATACCATAGCAATTGTTGCCAAGGGTGTTTGTTTTCTGCCACATTTTGTCTTCAACACAGACTGTGTTGGTGACATTGGGTTATCATGCACAGAGATGAGCTTATAAATTGAGGTCCAAAGAGAGCCAAATTTCTTCTGTTCCACATTTCCAATTTCCTTTTTAAAAAGTAGTAAAATTTTTAAATATCATCACGTACTGTCTTTTAAGAATCCAAAAACGAAATAAATTCACATATAATCACTCCAAAATGCTTTAAATGTAGATGATAAAACAAGCACTCATGAAGTAAATTTTCTTCTACATTTAATATGTTTCTGAAAGCCTTGTGCTGGTTGGTCACCCTTGTAATCCTGACTACTCAGGATATGTACTCAGAAGGCTGAGTTCTGTGGATAACATTTGGAAACCAATCAGAGCAAAAAATCATGACATTATTTTTCAAAAATTTTAATGAACTAGAAAAGAGCATGAATGGAGATGTAGCTAATATACTAGCTCACCAAACTAGAGGGGAAAGGCCTAGCAAGACCTTAAAGCCCTAAGTTCAAACTCTGAGCACGCCAACATGCAGGCACACACACATGCACACACACTCACACACTTATTCACATCAGTGTTTTGCATTAATTTCTTAGTTAATGATATTATATGGGTATAATAGGGGAAATAAACTTTTCCATCTCAGAACATTTTTATATGTATTTTATTGTTAAAATACCATACAGAGGGGTTTCAGTTACATGAGCAAGGTAATGAGTCCATTTCCTCTCAGGCATTGTTACCTTCTCCTTTGTTTTTTCCCCCACCATCCCTTCCTCACACCTCTACAAGTACACTCCCCTTCATTCCCCCCAACCCCACCTAAATTGTAAAGTTCAACTTTCAACATAGTGTCTTGTGCATCTCATTGTCACAATGGGTCGACCAGTATTCCTAGTTAACCATTTTGTTTCTTCTTTCCCCTCCCCAATTAGCTAAGTGTATATACAAGATTCAGGTGCACCAAAATCAAATACAGTGAAAACAGAGGTTATACTGTGGGCGAGGAACATATAAAGAAACAATAAAATACATTGTACATTATAAATACATTTGAAATAATAGCAAGCAAGAAAAAAACCCACTTGTGTACTTACGTTGCGGGTCATTTCATTTAACATCATCTTATCTGGTCATATGCCCATAGCTTTTGACCTTTTCTGCTTATCTCAGACATATATTATTTATTGCAAATAAGGGAAACCATGGGGCCTATGTTTCTTTGGACTTGGCTTACTTCACTAATATAATTTTTTTCAAGCCTTTCCATTTCCTAACAAATTGGGCAATGTCATTCTTTCAGATGGAGGTATAGAATTCCTATTCACACACACACACACACACACACACACACACACACACACACACACACACACACACACAATGGAAATCAATCAATCTATCTATCTATCTATTTATCTATCTATAACATTTTCTTGATCAATTCATGTACTGAGAGGCATCAATGTTGGTTCCATATTTTAGCTATGGTAAATAATGCTGCAATAAATATAGTAGTGCTAGTAGTTTTAGTATGGTCTTGTTTGTGATCATTTGGGTAAATGCCCAGAAGAAGTATTTGTTGGGTCATAGGGGAGCGCTATGTGGAATCTTTTGAGGAACCTTCATACTCCTTTCCGAAGTAGCTGAACAAGTTTACACTCCCACCCAAGAATGCAGTAGGGTTCGAATGCAGTAGGGTTCCTTTCTGGCCACATCCACTCCATCGTCTGTTGTAAAAATATGGAACACTTCATGAATTTGCCTGTCATCTTTGCACAGGGGCCATGGTACTCTTCTCTGTATCATTTCAATTTTAGTGTATGTGCTGCCGAATTGAGCACAGAACATTTTTTATATAGAAAGTGTAATTGATTTTCTTAAACTAAACAATTCAACAAAAAGTAAGTTCTAAAGAATTGTTGTGAAATTTTAAAACCATGTGTTTCTTATATAAGCACACATTTATGAATAAAGTCAAGATTGGCATGTCAAAAACAATATAATTCCAGATATTTGTTGTTCAAGAGATGTGTAAGAGGAGGAATTCAATTATTCTATACAAGGCACCTCTCATAATGAACATTGAAGCAAGTGTTAAGGTTTGTTAAAAGTTTTAATGTTTTAAATATTTTTAATTTTGGGAATTTGCTTATATATATGCCAAAAATAAGACTGTATGACAGGTCATAAAACTTTTCCATAAAGTATTTAAGATTTATTGTAGCAGCATATACTACTAAGTGTGTACATTTCAGAGTTTATAGAAATTTTACTAATGAGAATTTGCAAATTCTTTGTGTAAAGAAGCAGAGTGAAGAGTTAAGACTTTGTTAATTCCACAGTTTCTGTTAAAACTTTAGGGCTTCCTTACTTTATAGGTTAGCGAGGAACAAATGATGATATAAGCCATATACAGATGAGATGAGCCATAAATAATAATCTTAGTGGGAAGCTTTAAAGACTACTCATAGCCTATAAAACTCTTATTGAACATCATAATCTTAGGCAGTTTTAAATGTACAGGATTATGAAAAAATAGTAAAACCTAATATGTAGTATACTTCAAATACTGGAAACACTGGTAATTGTTTCATTTTTCATTTTATTAATCATTAATATTTAATGATTGGTTTTGTTTATTGTAGCATTGTTTTCCTTGTTGTAATATAATACAACTTTTTGTAAGTCGTCATTAGGAGGTACTTTGAGAATGTTACTGGGATGGCCACACCATTTTTTATAGGTGCATATGAATTTACAAAGAGCAAAATTAAGAACAAAATACTCATTAAAAATTTTCTCAAGTAGAGTCTGAATCAGGAGTGTTAAGTGTCCACAGCTAAAATCTTAGCCCTAGGCTGAAGCAGCCGTCTTACAGAGTTGAGGACACAAAAGTGAGAGACAGTGATTTTTTGTGTTTTGATTTTGTTTTTGTTGGTCGTGGGGCTTGAAATCTTGGGCCTGGGTGCTTTCCCTTAGCTCTTTAGCTCAAGGCTAGTGCTACCACTTGAGCCACAGGACCACCTTTGTCTTATTGTACTGATGTGGTACTGAGGAATCAAACCCAGGGCCTCATTCATTCTAGGCACGCACTCTACCACTGAAACCCCTTCCCACTTCCTGAGAAAGTGTATTTTAAAAAGTCATCTAAACAACATTTGCTTTCTGCTTTGGCTTATATAATGATATACATGAATATCTTTTTATATTTTTGTGAATTGTCATACTTCTAAATTTATATTAATTCCAGCCACTTTATCCTTTTCAAAGTCATGAAATATCTCTAAGAATTTGTTTCTGTAAAGACTGTTTTTGCATTTATAATTTCTTCTGAGTCACTTTTATTTTTTTCAAAATCACTTTATATTTTATATTGACGGGTTTTCACACATCAAATGCCTTCAAATGTATATATGTATTAAGGTTTGTATCCTGTCAATAAATGTGTAGAACACAATTATACCACTGACAAAAGATAATTTGCACTTCATTTATGTGCTTTTGGCCTTGGAGAGTGACTTTAGGTGTGTCAACACAAGTAAAATCAGCATGAAACAAGCCAGCATTTCTTCATTTAAGATATAAGGAAAGGATACAGGTTGATCCATTGTAACAATAGGATGTACAAGACACTCTATCAGAGGGGGATGGAGGGAGGAGTTGAGGTGGTGTAAAGGGAAGGGATGGTAGAGGAAAAACAGGAGGGGTTAACAATGCTCAATAAGAAATGTTCTCATTTCCTTACTTGTGTAACTGTAACCCCTCTGTACAGTATCTTTACAATAAAAGTATATATTAAAAAGATACAAGGAAAATTTCTGTACTTATGGGAAGTTATATTTGTCATTCCGTATCAGCAAGGTATTGTTTTTAGGATGACAGGCATATTAAAATTTTGGATACTCAAATTCTCTACAAAAATAAATATATTATTTACATTAGAAACTGCCCACAATCTAGTGCAGTGTAATTGCTATGAGAAATTTTACCGCATTCTAGGTTTGTAATGGAAAGTAAATGTATATGCAATATCAACAGATATGAATTTTTACAGATAATTTTTGTCTGCATTTTGTGGATGGAATTGGGAAAGCAATTTTAAAAAGCACAAATTTCATCACCAAGAGCTGTCCGCAAACTGTAACAAGTTTCTAATACAGCAAAATTGAATGGTTTGGAACTCCAAGAAGTACTTGAATTGACACATTATCAGAAAGTGTAACCAGGCAAGCACTTTTGTTTTTAAATTTTTGGGGGGGGTCCGGTCGTGGGCCTGAACTTTGGGCCTGGGAGCTGTCCCTCAGCTCTTCAGCTCAAGGTTAGCACTCTACCACTTGAGCCACAGAGCCACTTCTGGTTTTTTTTCCTGCTTATGTGGTGTTGAGGCATCGAACCCAGGGCCTCATGCATGCAAGGCAATCGCTCTACCACTAAGCCACATTCCCAGCCCCTAGGCCAGCACTTTTAAGAAATGCAGCTACTAGATTTCTCATTGAGTGCTTTCATAACACTTTGTGAAATACAAGTCAGAACCTCATTGGAGACTAGACAGTTTTCCCTCACCTTTCTGTCAAGCTCAGTTATTATCAATCAACATATAGCTAATCTTGAATAATCCTCTAATAAGAAAATGTTGATGGAGTGTTTATATGCAGAAAAGCTCGGAACGCTAACTTTTTCCAATTGGCCTGAATGGTTGACCCCCACCCTATTATCCCAAGTCCATACGGACTCCAGGCATAATTCCAGGTATGTGTGAACTCCTTTGATGTGCAGGTAGGGCAATCCACCTAGGCCCAGTTGTAAACATCCCATCTCAGACCCAACTGAAAGTCCTCCATCTTTCTTGACCTAGGGGCTTTTCATTAACCTCTACCTCCTTGATCAGATCTCCTGTAAAACACTGATCCTGTGCCAGCTACCTCACACAACCTCAATCTTGCTGGAAGGGCTGTGCCCCTGGCTGTTCCTCAATAAAGAGTCCTTTCTGTTGGTGATCAAGTCAGGCCTATTCCTTTTCCATTCTCCTCCATTTTCCTAACATATGGTGCTGACACCCAGGAGATAAAAAGCACCAGGAGTAAGTAGGTGCCCTCTGCCAAGGGGCCACCCACCTCCTTGCCACCTCTCACGGAGCCTTTCTGCTACCTTCCTCCTCCTTCCAAGGCTTTTCTTCATCAGAAGCACAGAGCCCTCTGAGCTTACTTTGGGCTAAACAGACACCTGAAAAACCTCCCAGCCTTTGCTTTTGTAAGCAGTACAAGCAGTGGATGGCCACGCTGCTGTGGCTTGAGGTATTATTGCCCCCCTGTGTAAGCTCA
The DNA here is from genome assembly GCF_024711535.1 of Dipodomys merriami. Lineage (NCBI taxonomy): Eukaryota > Metazoa > Chordata > Mammalia > Rodentia > Heteromyidae > Dipodomys > Dipodomys merriami. The sequence continues at coordinate 1,496,437 of NW_027204071.1, forward strand.
GAAAAGGCCTTATCTCTCCCCCTATTCTCTATCCTTTACCCTGTCCCTGGATTCTGATCTCCAGGCAGGAGGCTCTTCACTGTTTGACTGACTTCACCCAATACCTAAAAGCCTTCAGGACAAGGTAACTAGCCCGGTCTGTGGTGTAGGCACCTGACATGGACCCCAGGAGGGCAGGACTCCCTCCCTTCCTTCTTGTCTGTGGGGTACAGAGACTCCAGAAGTCTCTTCTTTCCTTATACCCTGATACCCTTTAATTAGGACCTTTGGGGATGCCCTCTCTTAATTATTGGGATCCATCCGTCTGGCTTCCCAAAGCCCCAGCGGTGCCTGGAGCATCAGGACAGGCTCCATAGTCCTACCAAAATTTCCAAATTGTCTCCCAAAGACACCCCATTGGCATGCCTGCTGTCTAAACTTAAGACTTTGGGCTGACTGATTTACAGTCATAAAAAAACAAAACTGACTTGTTTTTATTCCAAAATCTGGTCTCATTACCATGGCACTGCTGACCTAAATTCAGAACCTTAGGTTTTACTCTTGCTGATTTAAACAATTCTCCAATGAAACTGGGAGGAGTCTGAGGTCCCCTAAACCTAAGCCCTCCTCAAGCTCTGCTCCAGAAAATCCTCACTTTGCTTGTTCTGTTCGGTCCACCAAGTCCTTCTCTGACCTCCACTCCAGAGGGCTCCCTCTCCACTCTCCTGCCTTGCTCACCAAGCCCTTCTCTGCCAGGAGCCACCCAACGTTTCCTCTAAAAAAGTAACTCCTTATCTTGTAGCAACTCAATCTGTCTCTCTCCCCCTCTCCATTTCCCTCTATCTCTCTTTTCTTTGATGACCTCCATCACAAAAGAACCTTTTCTCCTTCCTTGCTCTTCTAACTACACTCTTGGTATTTGCAGTTGGTCCATATTCTCTAGGCTAAAACTGTGTCTGTTTCAAGCAAACTCCTTTTGCTGACCCCAGTCTCTGTGCCTGCCTGTCTGCATGCTTTTGTAGCTGACACAAGGTGGGGGTGGGCATAGGCCTCCAAAGGTAAAACAACAAGCTATGAGTCCTGTTAAAAATCCTTCTAAACAAACCCCTCCATACTTATACATTTCTCAACCCTCTTCTATGGCTAATACACCTTCTTCCTTTCCAGACCATAATTAAATGGTCCTCTGGTCTGGACATTTCGTTAATCTGTTTTTGACTGAGGCTGGCTGACAAACACACTGAGGACAGCCTCTGTCTTTTGCTGCTCTCTCCCTTTACCACCCTGAAATCCCATAATAGAAACAAGCCAATTCTTCTTCTCTTAGGGACTTAGACAATAATACAGTCCTTTCCTATTTCCTGAGTCCACTCACTTCAAAATCTAGATTCTTAATTTCTCCTCTAAGTGGCTACCGAAGAAAAATCCCTCCCTCTCACCTCTTCCAATAACTTTATCCAATTATTCAAACTACCTTTTCAGTAACTTCATTATGCCACATCCTCCCTTTAAATATATGCAGGTTAAAAGTGCTATCTTTTCCCCTTACAAACCTGTTCAACCACCTCCTCCCCCAATTCTCTCTACATGCCTTGGAAGCTGAACCTAGCAAGAGACAAAGACCACATGATGGGTTTTTCTTCAACCCCCACACTTCCACCAACTTATCTCCTCTCTACTCTTCACTGTTCTAATGGTTAAAATGTTCAATTTAAAATACTAAACCACCTCATCACCAAAATTGATTTAAAGGGTTCCTTCTCTTGTTGTCAATGTTTGTTTAAAGGTGGAAATTCTGTTTCTCAAAATTTGCCTTGCATTTTGTTTGGTATTGCCTTGAACACATGGTTTTTTATCATATTGGTCAAAACAATACCACTTTGCCATTGGAATTCCAAAAAATCTTATGGCCGATTTTCATTTTTTTAAAAACCTACGTGCCTTAAAACGTTTGTTTAAGTGTGTGTTTGTGTGTGAGAGAGAGAGAGAGACAGAGACAGAGACAGAGACAGAGACAGAGACAGACAGAGAGAGAGACAGAGAGCACGTTCAACATAATCTCATTATAATACATAAAAACTGTGTAAAAATTATCTTCTTATAATTCTTGGTAGTGATATTTCTCAACAAATGTGCTGTTTGTTATAAGAAAACATCTTTTTCAAGGGTAGTAGTAAAAGTAGTGAGACCCAGTTCAGCTCCTAGCCAGCTGTGAGGATAAACACCGGTAAGGAGGTAAGAATTTTCTAAAAATGTTTGTTCCACATATTTGTTTCTGTCAGAAAATTTGAGTATGTGGAAGATGGTATGAATATGCCTTAAAAGACAGTTTATGAGTAAAAGTTTGTATGTAATTGTTGGCTGTGATTTACATTAAAACTATCATGTCATTCTCTATGTCCATCTAAAGTCAAGTGTCTTAACCAATCTTTGTATAAATTTGTAAGCAACAAACAGGAGATCTGACAATTCATCCGAGGGACAGATTCTGGCCAAGATCTTGCTTGGACTATCCTACCTCCACCATGGTAGATTGGACTTCTGACTGACTCCATCACACACAGCTGATTCTTGGTAAAAGACTGCTTTAGATTTACAAAAACTAAGACTCCTGGAAAACTCTCTGGAAACCTTTCCAAGCCTGACCTGAGAAAGCCAGCTGCATTGTTATGGTGTTAAAACATGTGTAGGCCAGGACAGCCTCTTGTAAAATTGGTTATCAGGTTTTCCAGGCATCCAAGCTGTGCTCAAACTCTCATCCCATCAATTGAGTTTTGTCATTGTAGAGTTCTGGCAAGTATTTGTTGATCAATTCTTGACAGGATGCATGTAAGCTCTACTTGTTCCTATTAATTTCTGGTTGCTTTAATTGGAAATAATAAAAGATTTTTGTGGCAAATATTGCAGTTCAAAGCCAGCCTGGGCAGAAAAATCCCTCTGAGACTCTATAATCAGCAAAGAGCCAGGCTGGAAGCAGGCTCAAAAATTAACGATCCAAAGGCTAAAAGTGAGCTTGTGACTCAAAGTGCTAGCTTTGAGCTGAAGTGCTCAGGGAATTCCCTCAGGCCTTGAGTTCAAAGCCTATATCTAAGCCACAAGCACCTACACGTCCAGGACAAGGTGGAAAAGAATAAGAGGAGATGATGTCACATCAGCCACTTCGTGCCTACCTTTTCAAAATTAACCAGAGCCAAGCGGTCAATAGACACAAGTTGAGAAGCTTGTCCATCTACTGTCTGTATCTGTCTAACTTCTAACTGGACAGGAATTTACATTCTTGCCTTTGTTACCTGCTATTGATAGGAAATGATCAAGGTCTCACACCAGGCCCTTAACTTCTCCAATCCAGGCCTAACTTCTGACTGGTTATGGGCTCATGATACAAATGGAACATTTATGGCTTGTGCCCAGGGTTTGTTTTACTGTGTCACTCATATGAACTAGTCCTGCCACCTTGTCAGCCTTTTGACTGATCTCATCATTTTCAAGTTACTCTCTAACAGGATAACAGTCCTCACTCAGGATCTGGGACCAAGTCAAGGCCATCCTATTACTGTAGGCAACCAGAGGCTTTGCTGACACTGCCCTGGATCCAACACAGACCTGAAAGACCCCAGCCCCAGTGACTCCTTTAAACCCTCATGCCAGCAGGAAATAGCCAGAAAAGACCATGATGCCCCTCCACATTTTATACTCCTTCAGGTTTACAAATGATGGGAATCTGCTTTGTTCTCATAACTCCATGATACTCCCACTCATCACAATTCTTTTTATGTCTCAAAGACCCTATATGAAGAACTTGCCTCTCACCTCTTGGCCCTAACATTCTATCAAGATGGAATATGATGAATTGACCCCGACCCTAAATCCCGGGTATTTGTGAACTCCTTTGAATTACAGGAAGGGCAATCCACCTAAGCCCAGCTGTACACATCCCATTGTGGTCCCAACTGAAAGGCCCCCACCTTTCTTGACCTAGGAACTTCATTAACCTCTACCTCCTTGCTCAGATCTTTTATAAAAACCCTGATCCTGTCCCAGCTCCCTCACACAACCTCCAAACCCACTGGAAAGGCTGTGCCCCTCACTGTTCATCAATAAACAGTCCTTGTTTGTTGATGATCAAGTCCATCCTATTCCTTTTCCACTCGCCTCCATTTTCCTAACAAGGACCATCTGTATTCTATGGCCCAGAAGAGAGAAAATTAGGTAAGCATATATGTAATTTTGATTCTACCCACATCAGTTATCTATCCAGACCTGTATCAAAGTGAGAGGATTTTAAAAGAATTTAGTGAGTTAAAATTTAAAATTAAATGTAGAATGAAATTAGTTCAAATGCATTACTTTAAGATATTTAGAAACAACTGAGCAACCTAAAGGTCAATAAGACTTTTTTATTGGAAGGGAAGGAATAGTGTTATTTGGTTCTGTATATTCTAAGTAATTTGCAAAACGAATTTACAAAATAAAATTTACATTTGCAGCAGATTTGACACATTAATTTTTGTATATTGAAAGGAGCACAAGCCTCAAGAATATGTCGATGCAATCCTCTAATTTATCTCTAAATGCTTATGCTTCTGGTCTCAATATTAAAACTTCAAAAACTTAATTTTTAGCTAGTTGTGCAAAGGGATTTCGTTTCATCATGTCAGTGTTGAAGAGAGTGTACATGTGCATTTCAATGTACAATGCATCTGGATCATTTTCACACTTTCCATTTTTCTTCCTTCACTTACCCCAATCCCATTTTCCCTTCAAGTTTCCTATTTATATTCTCACATATGTACATTGAGGGTTATGACTGTATTAGTCAAACATTTCCATCTCCATTCTTCTGCCCTATTCCCATTAAGCCCAGCTCTCCCTTTTAAAACTTGTTTCAACTTCAGGATATTTTGTTAAATTTCTCTCCCTTTGGCATTTGGCTTTGGGCTTGCCACATTCTCTTCCATGTTTGACCTACATAACTGAAGATATTTCTCCACATTTCTAATCTCTGAATGGCTGAGATAGGTCTCTTTTACTATAACCATTCTGTCCTAAATTCAGAATTGTATTCCTTCTTTAGTAGTCTGCTCATCACAGGGAAAGCTGTAGAACTCAAGGCAAATAGGGTGGAAAAGTGTAGTAGTGGAGGTCATTAGACATTGATGAAGTAAACTATATAACTCATGTGTATAGATGCAAGGGAATAACTGGGAGAGAATGAGGGAATGGAAGACAGTGTATGAAAGGAAATATACTCATTAACTGACTCACATAATTGGAAACTCTCTGTATATCACCTCTGTTATAACAATTAAAGTCATTTGAAAAAAATTCCTCCATGCAATGTGCTAGCCTAAACTACTTCCTTTGAAGAAAATCTACAGCAGTTAGAACAACAGTTAAATTTATTAGAAAGAAAATACAATATTTAATTTGAAACCGTATCACATCAAATGAGGTTAGGCCAAAAAAAGAAAATAGAGTCAGGAAAATCTTTTTGTTGCTATTAACTGTCTGCAGAGAACTCTGAAGTTGAGCTAAAAGTGGAAATGCTATGAGGTGGCAAGTCCACCCTGACATCTCAGAATGCTGAGAGCTGGCCACAGAAGGGTTAAAACAGACAATTCTTGAGAGAGTTAAGAGACTGGAGTGTCACACTCCTTCCTTAGTGCTGGAAATGCTGAATTTTCAGTGCTGTTGACCTTGAAGGCAAAGGTGATGTGTATATCAGGTCTAGACATTGTCTGGTTGCAGTCTCCTCTCTCAAAACAAGGGAAAAAAGTGTTTCTCACAAACTCTGTTTCGGCTCTGATGGTAATATTAATATAGATGCTTTATTTATTTTCTTGGTCATGACGCTTGAACTCTAGGCCTCAGTACTGTTCCTGAGATCTTCAATTCAAGGCTATTGTTTTACCAATTGAGCCATAGCACCACTTCAGTTTTCTGGTGATTAATTTGAGATGAGTATCTCAATGATCCTGATCCTCAATCTCCTGATCCTGCTGGCTTTGAACTGCAATCCTCATATCTTTGCCTCCTGATTAGCTAGGATTATGGGTGTGAGTAACTCGTACCTAGCTAGATGCTTTATTTTTTTCATGTATCCATGGTTACTTGCTCTATGTAAATTCAAGAAAAAATGTTTGATTGTAGAGACTCAAGGCCCAAGTGCTACTTAGCCTTGGGAACCCAGGTTTCACTATATCTCTCTTTTATATTTATTTTTTTTGCTTTTTCTGCTTTTTTATTGTGAAAATGCTGTACAGAGGGGTTATAATTATATGGGCAAGATAATGTGTACACTCTTATAAAGCATTGTAGCCTCTTCATTTGTTTCCCCTTCCCATCCTCCCTCCGCCCCCCCAACCAAACCTCCTCCCAGCCCAAAAAAGTTGTAAAATTCTTTTTCGACATAATGACTTGTGCATCTCATTGTTGCAATAGGTACACTTGTATCCCTATTTAAACGATTTGTTTTTTCCCTTCCCCTACACAAATTATACCAACATCAAATACAGTGAAAGTAGGGGTTATATCATGGGGGAGGGACATACAAAGCAACAAAGAAATAATCTAATAAATGTGTTAGAAACAATTGCATGAAAGAAAAAAAACATTTGAATACATATCTTAAGGTTCATTTCCCTAACATCAACTTATCTGGCCTTTTCTGCTTGACTCAGACATATACTATATATTGCAAATAAGGGAAACCATAGGACCTATGTTTCTTTGGGCCTGGCTTACTTCACTTAATATAATTTTTTCCAAGTCTTTCCATTTCCTAACAAATGGGGCAATGTCATTCTTTCTGATGGCGGCATAGAATTCCATTGTGTATATATACAACATTTTCTTGATCCATTCATCTACTGAGGGGCATCTGGGTTGGTTCCCTATTTTAGCTATGGTAAATAATGCTGCAATAAACATAGTCGTGCTGGTACCTTTAGTGTGGTTTTGTTTGTGAACATTTTGGTAAATACCCAAAAGTGGGATTGGTGCTCAAAAGACTCCACATAGAGCTCCCCTATGACCCAGCAATCTCTTTTTCTTTATATATGTGTTTGTCTGATTTTCTTTGGCTCCAGATTAATATATAACTATGTCGGATTATGGTTAACAACAAGTTTCCTCTACAATGGTAAGAGAAATGTCCATTTTAAGAGACATATCAGCAAAGGAAATTGATCAATAAGAAAAACTGGTTCCCAAATAGAGCATTTGAAGAAAAAACGAAGAGATAATTGGAGAGAAGAGGAAATGAGAGAAAGAGACAGAGAGAAAAAGAAACAAATTAGAAAGAAGGACGTAAAGAAATCTAATAAGCAGGAAACAGAATGAACAGAGAAAACCATAGAAAAATAGTCTTGTAAAGATACCTTAGAATCAGACAGACAGATTTCTAGAAAGGCCACAGATTATATTATCAAACATAGGCTAAGAATCAGGTAAGCTAAGGACCATGGAACAATCCAAAAACTATGTAAGGACAGTAATTTAAGTACACACACCTTTCTCAGTCCCCTACCACATCCAAAATTGTATGGGATCACATTATTTAAGCAACTCTTGTAAAACTTCATTAAGATAGTTCAGTGTTGCTCATGAGGATGTGATCTCTGACAAGCTGCTAGTGAATCTTCACCTTCCAGAAGTCACCTACTTGGTGTCATTGAATCACATAACAAATGTTACCACCTTTTCTCATATCAGAATAACAAGACACAAATGGAAACAGATCTGCACTCAACTTAGAATATAAGATTTTATAATTACTTAATCTACAAGTCATCTTTATCTGATTTAGAAACATGTTCCTAAAGCTGAAATTGTTTTTGTCCTTTTCAAGCCTGGACACCCTTAGGGACATAAAATGCAATGTAAAAACATGAGAAATAAAAAAAAAAACACCTCACCAGAGATCCTTTCATTCTTTCTTGATGTTGACAATGATCAGAAGATTCTGGAAGCATGGCTGGGAGATTGGCAAATGAGGTAGTCAGGAAAGAACCTCTGTGATTTAGCCCCAGATTTTCCTGTTGAAAATATTCTAAATGAGCTGGAAAATCATAAAGCCTTCTGGGGAAAAGAATTTTTTCTGTGTCAAGTAGAGCATTAAACTCTTCTCTAAAGGTGAATCCACAATCTATTAGTTGGTAGATAGGATAAAAGCAATTAATTTCTAGGTTAATATACATATAGGATTTTTAAAAATAATGTTCCCACAAAATAAATGAATAATTGAAAGAAAAAACACATCCCAACTTTAGTACAATTAGTTATTACTGAAATACACTTAGGGATGTATGAAGTACATTTTATTAATGCAAAACTATCCTAAGGACTCAATTTAGAATTTGTGCTCTACCTCATTCATCAACAAAATTAATAACCATAGAACAATGTATGTGAATATTCCATATCTGTTCACCAAACTCATACAGGAAAAATGCATCTAATAGATATTTCTTGTTATAATTTCAATTATGGTTGTCAAGTATACAAATATTTTTCTGTATACAAATACTCAGAACAACCTTGTGCAATGCTGCGCAATTTGCCATTTAACCTGCTTTGTCCAAATGGACATCAGTAAAAAAGATATAAACACCAGTTTGAGAAGTCCCTCACTTTCCTAAACATTGATATGAAAAACTATGGCGATCTTGCTGGATATACACGATTTAATAAAGACACACCTTAAAATACTAGTAATCGGAGTGACACAATGCCAATTAGCCACCTACATCCAAGGAAGGAGAACACTAAAGTCTAATATGTTACTTAAACAATACTAGCACAAAATACTAAGGTGAGGACACCCCAGAATCTAGATACATAAAATTAAAACAAATAAATAGCTTTGTCATTTTATATTTTCAGTTGTTTTATTACACAGGAAAAGCTATTATCCACAATTCTGTATATTTTAAAATACAATATTGTGGAATGGAAACTCATAATATAAAATTAAATGAACTTTACATTGACATTTACCAAAACTGAAAATCTACTCTGTACACATCAGTTAGGTTGTTTGTGTTAGGAAAGACAATATGAATCATTTAAAAGCAATGTTTACACATTAATATTGGGTTTTTCTACATCACCACGATGTTTCTTCAAAAAATTTAGAAAGAGGGCTGGGAAAGTGGCTCAGTTTTAGAGTGCTGGCCTTGCATGCATGAGGCCTTGGGTTTGATTCCTTAGCGCCACATTAGCAGAAAAAGCCAGAAGTGGTACTGTGTCTCAAGTGGTAGAGCACTAGCCTAGAACTGAACAGCTGAGAGATAGCCCCCTGACCCACAATTCTGGCCCAATACTGGCAAAAAAGAAAATAAAAACAGAAAAATAATTTAAAGGAATTTATTGTAAGCTGTGTCCATATTCATAATGCTTGAGGTCAGGAGTATTATAGATTTCAAGGTGGGATATTTTATTTTTGTTTTGTGATTTGGACTATTTTCATATATACTAGTGATTGAACATACCTCCTTAAAATTTCAAAATTTTCTATTTCAGATTATTTTATTAAAATATAATCTTTATTTAAAAGATGGCATTGTAACTGGGCTATGGTTGCTTAATCCAAGTTACCCAAATGTCTGAGACCTTAGGATCATAGATTGAAGACAGCTGTGGGAGGAATGTCTGGGAGACTCTGATCTCCAATAAATTACCAAAAATAGTTGTCAGTAGAGATGTGACTTAACTGGTATAGCATTAGCATTTGGCAAAAGAAGCTCATGGTCAGTGTCCAGGCATTAAATTTAAGAAGGAGGACTAGCACAGAAAAAGTGGCATTGGATTGTATTAAAATATATTTTACCAATTGTTTCAGAATACGTGTTTAGGAAGTCTCATTTTAAATGGTGTAAAGCAGGCTCATTATTATACTGGAGAAATTGGCATTTGTCCATAACAAATAAACCAAGTGGAGTGTAACCCTGTTAGTAACAATTTAAAAGTTGCAAACACAAAAGGAAGTGCAGAAGATAAAAATTGGTTGAACATGTTTCTATAAGATATTTGAAAGGAGTGCTTATGCTTCACTGACTTCAATTCCCAAAAGGAATTTCCAAAGTGAAATACTTCTTTGAGCAGATTGTGACAAGAAGGATAACATTAGGTAAAACTTCAGAATATGTAAAACACATACAACCTTGAGCAAAATACATTACTTCAAATTTTCTTCAGTAACTTTTTATAAGACCAGAGATCCCTGACCAACACCTCCAGAACAGGCAGGAAAAACCAACATAATAGATCTAGCATTAATTCTCGGGTCTTCATCTGGCCCACAAAAGATGGACGGAGTCCAAGGAAAGGTAACTGTGGCCGCTAGCCCATTCCCCAGCCTCCCTTAGCAGCGGGGAGTCAACTCAAGCAGGAAAACTCATTTATTAACACAGTACAAGTAGTTTTTAAAGCAAAAATGAGCAGCTGGCATTGGAGGGGAGGAAGAGGAACCAATCACTGTCAAGGTCATACCCTATCATGCACCTAAGCTTCCATGGGCTGGTTATGCACAGAAAATACAGCAAATTGGGCTCTGCCCACTCAATTCCTTCTCAGCACCATCTTTGCTACCCATGTGCTCTACAGATTCTGCCTTTTTTGTTTTAATGGCAGACCCACCTCCCAGTTAGTTATCTTTTCCCCTCCTTTGTCAAGGTTATTTTAACAGGATTACATTGATAAGGATAGCATTGGCCACTCAGGAGGTTCAAGGCAAGTCTGGGGGTCGAGGTTTGCCAGACAAGGATAGGGAGGGCCCTTGTTCATGATCCAAGAGCCCGTCCTAGTTATCTCACATCCTTACCTAGAACAATAATAAACATCAGTCTCACCACCGTTAGAAATGCCTGAAGCAGTTCAATTAATTCCTGGGCACATATAAAAGTCAGTATCTTGTAAGGTTGTTCTCTTCAGAACATAGGAGCAGCCTGGGTATTGGGAGTTCCACACATGCAGCATGGTGAATCCTCGTGGGCTCCCACACTCAGGCCATTCTACTATATTCCAGAAAAACACGGAACATTTAAAACAAACTGAAGACATAGCAAACCAATCCTGGGCACATGGTGTCTTTAAAATGAGCCAGTTCCTTGTACATGCCTTTAACCGAGCACAGGGTCAAGATGACCTTTGAGCTTTACTGTCAGCTCCCAATGGCTCCCAACATCTCCCCTGTCTTTGTTTAAAGAAGCGAACCCCCCTGTATTAGGTTGGGTGGATCACATTGTCTGCCTTACCCGTCATCGGGAACTTCTTCAGAGTGAAGCGGAAGGCCCTGTCTTACGTTGGTCAGACTGACACCCCCTCTTACCCATCTCTGGCCGTGATTCCTCTCGGGGGAAATTCATTCACTTGGAGCTTGATCTTATGTAAATGTTTGGCTAAGCTCATAAGAGTTTTGCAGTGCACGTATCATGCAAGGAAAGCATAGAAAAACCATCAGCAAATGCATTACCAGGCCAAGCAATGTCTTTAGCAGTCCTTTAACATTAGTCAAGGATGGAATAGCAGTCTGCCTCTTCAGAATCCAGAGGTGGGGCCTGTTCTAATCTGGCTATTTGCCTGTGGGGTTGAAAAAGATCTAAAGACAAGATATTTGATGATTTCTGCATTGCCACCACTAATCACTGCCCAGGTCACCCTTTGAGGTTGATGCAGATTCCGTAGGGCCATATCCCAGACTGGGAGGGTCAGGAGAGCCAACAGCTGGAGTATCACCATCTGCAATTGTTAGAGAACACAAGAGATTCTCAAGGTCTGGTTGCCCTTGGGGATGGTTAGTAATTATCTTTCTGGCTTTCCTCTTTTAAATACAAGCCTTGGCCACCATAGCCCTTTTTCTTTCCTTGTTAGTTAGTTTATCCTTGGGTATCCTCCTGTACAGAGGAAATGGGTAAAAACTTAAGGTTCCTGGCAGGGATCCAAATGGGGACTGTCTCCCCTTTGGGAAAAACACATCCAAATCTCCTGCCCATGGCGTGGTCAGGACCTCTCCATTGTTGTGTCAGGGGGTCCTTCCACCTGACTTTCAGATGGGGCTTAGGGTTTAGTTGTTCCCAGTGCTTCTGAAATCTGGATTCAGTTGCCCCTTTTGAAAAATTGAAAATATTAATGGTAAACAAATCTATCTGTATCTGTATATGGGGGCTAACTCCCCTTATTTGTTTTAATAATTGATCCTTAAGACACTGGTGATTTCTTTCTATAATTGCTTGGCCTTGGGGAATATAGGAAATTCCTGTAGTATGATTAATATGCCATTTGTCAAAAAATCTGACATTGCTTTACTAACAAAACAGTGTCCATTATCGGTTTTAACTTGTGCTGGTAGACCCAAGGTGGCAAAGCATTGAAGAAAATGTGCTTATGAATATTTAGTTATTTCTCCTGTATGTGCTGTGGCCCAGCATGCTCCTAAGTAGGTATCTATAGAGACAAATGTATATTTAAACTTACCAAAGGCTAGGAAATGAGTAACATCCCTTTGCCAGAGGACATTAGGTTTAAGGCCTCTGGGATTTAACCCTGGTGGTTGTAATGAGGATACTTTTAAGAAGGGCTGGCATGTTGTACAGGTATGTACTATCCGTTTTATGTCCTTTACAGGAATCTGAGGAAATCTATGCTGAAAACCTCTCCAATTAATGTGGGTTAAATCATGCAAACAGGTAGCCTCTTGTAACTTTAATGGTTGTGGGCCAGTAGCTAACTGGTCTACCAAATTATTGCCTAGGGATAAAAACCCAGGAAATTTTGAATGCTCTCTCAAATGTTGAATATGAATAGGGGCTCCCCGCTCTTCTAATAGGCTCATAAGGGTAACCATAAGAGGGGAAATAGGGTTTTCATCCAGCTTAATGTGTGCCTGGGGAATACGAGGGAGCAAGTTAATCATATATAGGCTATCAGAATACAAATTAAAGGGCTTTTGAATGTCCTGAGGGCCATCATTATGGCTAGCATTTCTTTATATTGTGCTGACCCTTAAGAAGGCTGAAATCTTTGTTGGCTTGGGGTCTTTTGTTGTTCCTCAAAGTCTGCATACAGAGAGCCTGCTTTTCCTTCATCAGTAAAAACATGGAGGGTGCCACGAATAGATATAGGAGAAAATAGAGATGGTATTTTGAGGGGAAGTCGACATAACATGACAGTCCATTTGGATGGCCCATAATGGCAGTCAATTTGGCCTAGAAACCCCTCCAAGGAGAGAGCAAGACGAGCATTGGCTCGAGCGAGCCACTCAACATCTGCCATCTGAAAAGGAAAAACAATGAAGTGAGGGTCAAGGTCATAATGCCTTTGGGCTTGGGTCCTTCCCTTGACAATAGCATCTGCAAGTTGGTCTGCCTGAGAGTACACCTGAGGTGTGCCCCCAAGGGGAGTGTGAACGCACTCTAATGGCTCCCCTGTTTGAGTTAAAACTGCAGAAATCAATGTAACACCTGCAAACAACCAAAGGGAAAATGGGCTCAAAAATAAAATACCTCATTAGGGAACATTTATCCAGGGCTTTTTGGAACTGCAAAAATATTGCCCAATGGATATCTGTAATTGTAATAACTTCTTGGGGCGGCCTGTCTTTTAGTAGAGCAAATAAGGGCACAAGACTATCTTTAGGGACAGGAACCCATGGTAACAGCCAATTGATTTCCCCTAAAAGACTCTGAAGTTGGGTTAAGGTTAGAGAGGCTAGAATATCCAGCAAAGGCTTAAGGGGTCTGGCCTGAGTCAAGGTAAAGTGGGTTCCAAGCACCTTATAACAGGAGGTAACTTTTGAATTTCAGTGAGGGCTATGGTAAACTCCCTCCCCTTTTAAATATGGCAAGAACCTGGGCCAGAAGGCCCTCCAGGTGGCTCAGGTCTTGGTGTCCAAGAATTATATCATCCATGTAGGCATAGGCAAGGGAGGTATCTGAACCCAGAACAGGCCCTAAAAGTGTGGCCAAGTATTGTTGGCAAAAGGCTGGGCTATTGGACATTCCCTGTGGCAGCACCATTTATTTGAACCTCTGATCAGGCTGGAAAAATTTAAGAGAAGGGATGGAAAAAGAAAACTTCTTGCAGTCATCTGGAAGCACGGGGACAGAAAAAAAAAAAGCAATCTTTAATATCAATCACAACCAATGTCTATTCTGAAGGTATAGCAGGAGTCCAGGGCATGCCTCTTGGGAGCGTTCCTCCTAGCTCCATCCTTTCATTTACCTTAAGTAGATCTTGGAGCATATGGCAAGCCCTGGAGACTTTTTGAATAACAAATACAGGTGTGTTCCAAGGATTCATAGAAGGGGCTATATGCCCAAAGTTTACTTGTTCTTCCACCAAAGGGTGGATGGCTACAAGTTTAGGTTTGGTCAATGGCCACTGTTCCACCCAGACAGGGCTTCCAGGCTTCCAACTGATGGGAGGTACTCGGGGAACAGTGGCCTTTAGAATTGGGGGTGCACCCAAGCAGTTCCCCTATGTTCTTCTCTGTAATTATGAAATTTAAAAAATCCTTTTTCTTAACTCCCTCTAGATCCTGTTTAAGCCTTTGTGCTTCTTCCCCATCCAGGATATCATCATAGGAAGCTTGATGGTCCATAATGAGCACAGCATCCATTTGTCTTAGCATGTCTTGCCCTAGTAAATTGGCAGTGAGGCTGTTTGCTACTAAAGGGCATATCTTTCCCTGTTCTACATCTGGGTTAGTCCATTTCATAAGGGCAACCATCTCTTTGGACTGGGAGTTGCCCCCTACCCCCAAAATAGGGGGCCCAGGTACAAGCTTCCAATCCAAGGGCACTTCCTCCTCCCTGAGTATGGTTTGATTTCCCCCCGTGTCAATTAAGCAGTGAAACCTCTTTCCTCCTATGAGAATACTTATTTTAGGGCTTAGTCCTTCCACTAGGGGGAAGGACTTGGGTCGTCCTGCTGCGAGGCTGCCTGTGCCTCGCAGCAGAGGGGGTTACTCCTTGAGTAAACAGGGCTAGAGGATGCCCCTGCCCTAGTTTAAAGGCTTCTCATCTAAATCAAACTTGGATCAACAATCCTTTTTCAAAAGGTATCCCTTCCTGCACCTGGGGCAGCGTGTAGGGGGCGGTTTGGTCCCCCCCCCGGGCCGGTTGGAGGGGGATTGTTGTAAACAGTCCCTCTTAAATTGCCCCTCCTGCCCATAAGAGACCCCTCCCAGATGGTCTTTGGGTCCCTTGGCCCTGGGCTGCCAGCGCCTGGGTAATAGCCTCAGTCATTTCAGATGTCTGAGCATGTAAAGCTAAAGCTAATGATTGGGACTGGTGCTGTTGCTGTCCACATTCTGGGAGGCCACCACCCATCTGCTCAGGGAACTCTTTCTCAATCCTGCGCAGGACATGCGGTGGTCTGCATTCATCCCTTCCCAGACCAGCAGCTTTACAAACTGATCTCAGAGGTTCCCTGCTGGTAGCTTGCAGTGAATGCTCTGTTGGACTCATTCTATAAACTCAGCTAGAGGCTCACCAGGTTTTTGCCTCACTCCTGCTATGGGGGTCTCAGTGGGCCCATCATCCAGTTTGTACCATCTGGCAAGTCCTGCCTGCCTCACCTGGTCACAGTATGGGCCAGGTATTGTGGCCTGTTGGACACCAGTGGAGTACCCTTCTCCAGTCCCTGTTAACATGGCATAAGTAAAAGGTATTGCGGGTTGAGGCTGCCAGTTATTCTCCACTCGCACTCTACATTCCTCCTTAAAGAAAGCACACCATTAAATCAACTGAGAACTGGTGAGAACAGCTTTGGCTACATCCAGCCAGTCCTTATGGACACATGGGTGATAAGCAATGTCCTGTAACAGGGTCTGGGCCCAAGGAGAGTTCGGGTCATCCTCCACCACTGCCTTGTAGAGCTCTTTAAGATCCTTAGCTTCCCATGGATATCATTCCAAGGGCCTGTTTGCTCCTGGTGCCAGATTGACCAGATACACTTGGGGATGTAAATCCTGTGGCCTAGGCTCCAGGCCCCCAGGTGGCCCTTCCTTTCCAGGGTAGGCCTCTGAGTAGGTTACTTCCCCAGCCCTCAGCTCCTACATGGATCATTGGTAGGAGTCCAAGTCTTGCAGGTCCCTCTCGCATGTCCTGTAGGGTGTCTTACCCTATTCCCCCCCACCCAATCGGGGGAATAGGGAGGGAGCCTACGACTATCAGGGGGACCTGAGTCAGAGGGGGTAACTTTCACCCTCGTTTTGACTTCCACTGTGCATGTCTCAGTGCATTCTCCCTCCAATTTGACCCATTCCTTTTCCTTCTCACATCCCAAGTCCTACTTTACTCCTTCTAGGCCTAATGTTGCCTCCTCCTCCTTCTTTTGTGAGATAGCATTACCCATAGTAAGGGTTTCACTTACCCTGAGAGACTGTTTTGCCTTGACCGGTGTCTTTTCCTTTTGTGCCCTACTTGTGGCGCAAGATGTCGGGTATTCGTCTGTCCCACAAAAGACGGACGGGGTCCAAGGAATGTTAAGTCCCCCACTAGCTGGTTCTCCAGCCTCCCTTAGCTCGGGAGACAATCAGACACAGCAAGGAGTCAACTCAAGTGAGGAAACCTAGTTTATTAACACAGAGCAAGCAGTTTTTAAAGCAAAAAAGACCAGGTGGCATGGGAGGGGAGGAAGAGAAACCAATCACTGTCAAGGTCATACCCTATCATGCACCTAAGCTTCCACAGGCTGGTTACGCACAGAACATAAAGCAAATTGGGCTCTGCCCACCAACTCCCTCTCAGTGCCATCTTTGCTGCCCATGTGCTCTACAATTAGTAATTCTATATATGGCACGATCAGGATTAGTTTAAGAGATCACATTCCAGAAATGATAGTGAGAATAGGATTAAGGATTAGTAAATAGGCAGACACTATCATTTGTGACCATTACTCCTGTACACCAAACCACAGCCTCATGTTCCCGCTGATAGTCTCTGGCTTATTCTTAAACCCAGTTCTCCTCCACTCCTAAAAGTTGGTCTAAATCTTCCAGCAACACGAAATGATTGAGAACGTTAGAGGAATTTTGTGTTTGGGAAGTAGAACCAATTTTTGCTTAAGGTAAGAAAAGCTAAAAATATTTCCCCCTTCCTGTGACTTTCTGCATCTTCTCATTAGGATTTGTCAGAATTGACGAGGTCTGTCCTTTGAGGAGGTTAATTCCTTTTCATGGGGTGCCCCCTTCCAACACTGGTAGGCTTCATTGCTACAAATACAGAAAAAGCACACACTACCATAATATGTACAACTGTCTGTAGTCACAAGGTCGTGTACAATCATGTATGTACTCAATCAAGGAGCACTAAGAAGGCAAACAAGGCAGGAGCAGAAAAGACACACCTGTAGGAGAAACAACACAGAATACCAAAATAAAATTGCAATATAAGAAGACTCCAGGCAGACACACAATTCACAACATCACTAGAATTGTTACCATGCTCATGTTACAGCTGGGCAAAGTGAATAAATTCACATGGGTTAACAACAGAATCTCTTGGTCATGGAGTTTAAACAAAGCTCTTGGCTCTCTTAGTCTGGAGAACCATTCAACTTACTCTCAGAACTTCAAGAGTCATTTTCAGTTGTCTGCATGCACATAGTCTACTGGCAATGCAATCTCATGAACTGCAAATCATTAACCCCAGAAAGGAGTAACACATGGAGTGTAGACTCAGGTCCTACACCCATCTTAGGGTTCTCACCTCACATTATTTCCAGAGCCTGAGATTCCTTCAAGTTACAGTTGTCAAGGTCCACTGAAGACTGGCTGGGCACCTGCCTCGCTACTCCAACTATGAAGGGCAAAACTGTACTTCATAGCATTTCCAGCAGCAACGAGGGAAAGAAACGAATTTACAGAGTGAAAACAATGGTGGGTGAAGAGGCGCACATTAAGTAGGTTCTGCCACCCCATACTTCCAAAAAAAAATCCCAACCCTTTCAAAGCATCTGTGCTTCAATGGACACTACAATTCCCACAATGTGATAGGCTACCCTAGAGGAAGTTGGTCTTACATAGGTTGGACCAGTGTCAGACTCTAAGTCTGAGGAGTTCCTTGATGCATAGGGAAATTTATCTCCTAACTGTGTCAGCTAACATGAGTTTCTACTTTAAAATCACAATTTGCCTCTTGAAACATTGTGAGACCAATCAGATAATGGAAATATATTGGGGAGAATTACATAATTTCACATTTTAATTCTTAGTTATGATAATGTAATTGTGGTTATGAGATTACATTGCTTTTGCTTCTGTTTTTGCTTACCAGGTATGATTTGCTGACTGTAAATTGCTCTGTTTTTTTTCCTTAAAATTTAGAATATCTTCCATCGCATCTTCAAAAGGTTTACTGACACTAAACTGATTCCTTGACCAATTTCACCTGTTCTAATATATACATATATATATATATATATATATATATATATATATATATATATATATTGAACTCAGTTATTGAACATAATAATTTTAGTTAATTCTTGTAATTTTCTAAATAAAAAATAAGGTGAGGTTTGGGAGCCAGTGGTTGCTGCCTGTAATCTTCGCTGCTCAGGAGGCTGATTTCTGAGGATTGTAGTTGGAAGCCAGTCCCTGCAAAGAAGTATATGAGACTCCTGAGACTCTTACTCCCGTTACCCATAAAAAAAACCAGGGGTGGAGCTGCAGTTCAAGGGGTAGAAATCTAGCTTTGAGTAGAAAGCTCAGGGACAGAACACAATCCCTGGGTTCTAGGCCCAGGATGACATAAATAAAAGATAATGTTATCTTCACAAAAGATAATTACACTCTTTCCTATCTACACAGAAATGGACATTTCTATTGTCAAATTGATTTTCCTTGCAACTCCATTTCCTTCAACTTACAAATGGTAACAGTAGATAAGGATATCTTGTTGCTGATTTTAGGAGATTGGTATAGGAATTTTCACCATTAGGTAGGATATTGGTTATCAACTGTTCTTTTTGAAAAACAGATATTTTCATTAACATATTTTCAGTACATAGGGTAGCCTCGTGGTCACAGTTTAATGCAAGAATATAATTTATTTCATTGACCTCAATCAATCATACTTCCTCATCCACTCTCCTTCCTAATATAATTTTAACCTACTTCATTATATTGTTTTTGTAAATGCTTTTAAAGAATTTTGAATGAAGAGAATAAACATGGTCAACATTGTTACTTGTATGAGAATAAAATAATGAAACATGTCCAAACTATTTTACATCATGATGAAGGGAGGGAGATGTACCAAATAGAATACATTATAAGCATATATGAAAATGTCATATACGAAATCCTACATATATAACTGTTAACACTTTCTTTTGTTCCTGTTTGAAGTGTCTTTTACCTTTTTTTTCCCCCTCTGGAGTTGTTCTCTACCACTTAATTCCATTATTTTGATCACTTTATTAGAGATTATTTTGGATTTTACTATCCAGCTTGATTTTAATCCCTGGTCTTCAGATCCTATCCTACTGACAAGCTAGTATTACAAGCATGAGCCACCAGCATATGAGTCTACATGAACTTTATAAATGTACATTTTAAACCATTTTCTCTCCCTCTGCCACTGGGGTTATCTTCCAATAGCTCTATTTCCTGTTTAGTAGTAGTAGCAGTAGTAGTAGTAGTAGTAGTAGTAGTAGTACTAGTAGTAGTACTAGTAGTAGTAGTATAGTCCTTAAAATCTGTCTATTAAATCTGAAATCGGGCTTCTCTCCCAATAGATATGCTTTTCCATTGTGGTCACACTTACTGACTATTTGCATATCTGATCATTGTTAATCAAATAGAATGTGTAAAGTAACAAAGAATAACAACTGTGGACAGAACTCATTTATTTCTCTGGTTCCACTAAGTTAGACTATTATAGAAAAGTTTACTTTTCTATAGAGCTGTTCCAAGGACCAAACATGAGTATGTCCACAGGCTTTTCAGGGTTTGCCTAGCAAGGTGCTGCTTCTTTGGCCTTCAGCACACTGAGAAGTTCCACTAATATTAGCTTATTGTTGTCTTGTTTATGAGAGAAATATGGGAGCCTAAGATGAGAGATACTTGTTCCCAACCTTGTAAGGCAGAAATATGTACAATTATAACTAAACGGACGAGAGGCCTCTGTGCCTCTCTCCAACTGCTCTGTGGAATTTCTGTCCTTTGAAGAGGGAGGATATACGTGTTGTGTTTTAAAAAATTATGTTCTTTAAACATAAACATAAAAGCTCTCTAAAAACTCAGATATCTTACTAACCTTTAGTATTTTCTTCATTTGCTGTCTATCCTTAGGTTACTTCCAGACTATAATTGGTAGTTGTTATATTTTTTAAACATTGGGGTATGCTGCATGCATTTTATCACAATCACCACTACTAAACCACTGCTGCACTCTTTCTTTCTACCCTAACTCAGATGTGCAGGTTTGAGTCACTCCAGGGACAACAAGTCTGAGTAGAACATGTCTGATTTTGGAATTTCATATGCCAGAGAACGTATAATGGTCCCTTAACTTTTGCTATTGTGAGATAAGCTCCATGGCCTATTTCTTAAATGTGTTTTTCGGTCCTCTAATCCTACAATACTACATGACACTGAATGGAAGATTTCTTCATATTGGATGAGAAAATATTTGAAATGATATTGCTTAAGTGGAAACTTACAGGGTCTAGTGGAAATGGAGATAGGACTGATAAAATGGTTTTCTAAGGTCCCAATGGAATAATCTGTTTTATATTCAATTTTTTTCCAATTAAAGTACACACACACACACAATAGTCTAAAAGTGAAAAAAAACAAGAATGATAAATGTTCCTTGGGTTGTGAGAGAACAAGGAAGGTAAATTTGGAGGTAAATTAAGTTAGCAACTGTGATGGTTAATCTTGAGGATAAACTTAATTGAGATTGATTTGATTGTGTTTAGATGCACCCACCTAACTCTGGGTGTGTTTGGGGGGTTTCCAAGCAGACTAACTGAAGCAGATACGCCTCCTGCACATGGGTGGCACAGTCCCATAAGCTGGCTTTCCATATGGAATTAAAGAGGAGAAAAGAGAATCCCCCCATGGAAGCACTCCTTCTCCCTCTCTTACTCCTTCCCCTTCTCCATGTCCACCATATTCTGCTCTGCCATGACTGCCTGAAATCTATGACACTGAGCAAAATAAATTCCTAAGATATTTCTGTCAAGTATTTTGTCATAGCAAAAAATATTCATGATTAACACACAACCGAATTTTCCACTTCTACTTCTTGATTGATTGATTGATTGATTGATTGATTGAGCCCTGCCTAGAACTGGAGCTCAGTTGTAAGCACTGTCCCTGAGCCTAATTTGCTCAGTCAAGGGTAGTGCTCTACCCCTTGAGGAACAATGCCATTTCTAGCTTTTTCTAAGTACTTTATTAGAATTAAGAGTCTCATACACTTTCCTGGCCAGACTGGGTTAATCCACCATCCACAAATCTTAGCCTCCTAAGTAGCTAGGATTACAGGCTTGAGCTGCTTGTGCCTGACCACATTCCACCCCCTCTTCCTTCTTCTTGGTTCTTCCTCCTCTCCCCTCACAACCTTCCTCCTCTACACCATGCTAAATAAGTATAGGCTTTACCACTGAACTGGACAACCAGCCATAGGCTGCCATCTTTACTCAATGAAATAAAGAGTTGACGTCAATGGGTTGCTGACTGTATGCTAGGCACCAACCCACCTTTTTCTTTGTGAACTTGGTAATAAACCTATGAGATAGGTAATCATTATCTTAGTCTTAAAAACCAGGACACTGGAAGAGAACTAATGATTTGCCAGGGCCAGCATCACAAAACTTAAATCCTGGTCAAACAAACATTTCAATCCAATTTCAGTAGTGAAGATCAGACTCAGACCCAGGCACTCTCCTCACTAGACAGCCATGTACTTAGTCACACCTCTGGGCATTCTTGATTCCTTGTTACAGGAATGTGAGGGTAGGGGATAACAAAAGCCACACACTAATGGAGTATTATTTGAAGGTGAGTTTTGCAATTGGAAAGTCCAGGAGAAAAGTCCCAGCTCCAGCATTTACTAACGTTTGACATCACATACAAGTAATTTCAAATTGTTTCCTGTGTTTCTGTATCTGGAAAATGGAGATAATCAGAACCCCTTCATTCATGAAGGAGCAATTCACAGCAATGTGTAATTGGCTCAGCTGCAATCCTAAGTACTAAAGAGGCTGAGATCAGAGGATCAAGGTTCAAGGCAGTCTGAGCAGTAAAGTCTGTGAAACTTTATTTCCAATTAATCACCAGAAAACCAAAAGTAGTGTAATAATTCAAACTGGTAGAATGCTAGCCTTAAGCAGAAGAACTGAGGTACAGTGCTTGGGCCCTAAGTTCTAGCCTGACAACCAAAACCAACAACAACAAAGAGCAAGTTCCAATCATTTGTTTAACATAGTACATTGAGGCTGAAATCTGAGGATTGAAGTTCAAAGCCAGCCTAGGCAGCTAAATCTGAGAGTTTTATCTCCAATTAACGTACAAAAGCCAGAAGTACAGATGTGGCTGAAATGATAGAGCACCAGTGACAGACAGCCACTCACTGCTTTTTCTTCCACCTGGCATAAGTCCAGCACAAATGGCCCAACAGCAGATGTTTGTTGGTGAGAAACTGAATGAGTGAACACTAAAAGAGGCCTCGCCTCCTCCTATCTTTTCATGTCCAGGCCCCCTCTGACTGCACTGTTATCTGTTCTCTCATCCTGGGAAAATAACCAGAGCATAAAATGTGTCATATGAACCAGTTATAATTGTACACTTCAGTAGATTTAAGTTTATTCACATTTTCATGCAACCTCACTGATACCAACCTCTAGAACTTTCTCAGAATCCAACCTGAAATTAAGCACTTATTAAACAGCACCATCCATCAATCCATTTCCCCAGTCTCAGGAAACCTACCATTCTACTTCCTTTCTCACAATTTGACTGTTGCAGATCTCCTGTGAGTGGAGTCATGATATTCTAATGATAGTGATGGTCATGGTGTGTATGTCTATGTGCGTGTGTGTGTGTGTGTGTGTGTGTGTGTGTGTTTGTGTGTGTGTGTGTGTTCATGCTCATGCACACCCCAGTGTTATTGCTTGTACTCAGGTCCTGGGCAATATCCCTGGCATCTTTTGCCATTTCTACCGTAAATTCACATTAGTTTTCTAAGGTAGTTAATTGGAAATGAGTCTCATAAAACTTCAATCCTCAGCTCTAAACTTCTTGAATAGCTAGAATTACAGCCTTGAGCCAACAACACATGGCTAGAGATGGTCTATTTTAACACATTATTTCTGCTAGCATGTAGTGCTTCATTTTTTAGTCAAACATTAGTGTAAATATTGCTATGAAAATATTTTTGAAGGTGATTACCACTTTAATCACATGGGTAAATATAAACAAATAGATTTAAATAATTTTTAACGTTGAGTAAAGATTTATTACGGGCTGGGAATGTGGCTTAGTGTTAGAGTGCTTGCCTAGCATGCATGAAGCCCTGGGTTTGATTCCTCACTACCACATGAACAAAAAGCTAGAAGTGACGCTGTGGCTCAAGTGGTAGAGCACTGTCCTGGAGCCAAAGAAGCTCATTGACAGTGACCAGGCCCTGAGTTCACCCTCCAGGACTGCCAAAAACCAAAAACAAAACAAAGCAAAGCAAAAATGATGATTGCCCTTCCTAAATAGAATGGACTTTATCCAATGATTTGATGAATTTCAGAATTTGAGCATACTCAAATTCTGCCACTTAGCTGCAGTATAGAAATTCTGAGTCTCCATCTACAGGCTGAATGATGCAAAATTTTTCTCTTGCTTGAGCTATCAGGCCTGATATCCCCCAATCAGCATATACACATGTATGTATACTTTCATGCATGTGTATATATGTGTGGACACATTATATATACATATACATATACGTATACATATACATATACACACAAGTTTATAGTGGGGAGGGGTTGAAATTAAAGTGTAGACACTTTCCCCTAGCTTATTCTGCTTGAGACTAGTACTTTACCACTTGAGCCACACCTTCGGGTCTGGGTTTTTTTTTGGTGTGTGGGAGATAGTCTTAGGTGATGGTTATGAGCCATTTTTATTGTTGTTGTTTGGTGCCAGTACTAGAGCTTGAACTCAAGATCTGGGCACTATCCCTTAGCTCTTTCACTCAAAAGTAGCACTCTACAACTTGTCCTACAGCTCCATTGCAGGCATTTTAGTGGTTAATCAGAGATCATGGCTGTAAACCGTGATCCTCAGACCTCAGCCTACTAAGTAACTAAGATTACAAGCAAGAGATACCAGCACCTGCCTCAGATAGTATTCTTATCGTCATACTATTTTGATTTTGAGCTGTGTGGCTCTAGTCAGTGGCTTAATCTCTCTGAATACCATTTTCTGATATGTGAAATGAAGATTAAGTAAGCACATTAATAATAATAAATACTCTATGGGGAGGGTATGGACATTTGATGGAGTAAAAATAAAATAAATGTAACCTTCATCTCTCAATACAACAGTTGTTAGTAATCAATATTTATTATTTGTCATTATTATTTGGCCCGACCTTGATTTGAGAATCCTTATAAGGTACAGGACACAGAGAGAAGTCCCAAGGCAGCCTCATCCTTGCCCCTATCTCACTGGCTCCCTTTGAGGTCACAAGAGGCCCCCAGCAATGAAAAATGTCCTAGCTCTACATGTTATGAGTTGCTCCCAGATTTGATTTTGACTTTAATCATTGGTGCTCTGGCTGTGATTTTAAGGAAAATGGCTAAATACTATTGGTGCCAATGGGGACATAGCAGCCCATTCTATCTATACTCGGTCTTTGAAGGTTCCCCCAGAAAATAGAACGAGAGAGGGGGGGGTGGTCCACAAAGTTGTTTAGTCGACTAATCACGGTTCTGGCAGTCTGTGCTGGACTAGGACTGGCAAATGGGGTAGAGAGACCCACCTATAGCCATTGAGGGAGTTTCCTTTCTTTTCCTGGTGATTTAGGTGATTTTTACATCTTTCCAGGCTACCAGAAGATAATAGGATAGGAGAAGGATCAGAGTGGGCATGTCACAGAAAGGATCAGATTCCAGGGAATGGATACCCATGTCTTCCTCTTCTTGCTATGAGAGGTCCTTGATGTCCTTGGTTTCCTAGTCTTTACAAGTGAAGCAAAGGCTAGCTCTTCCTTCCCACAGCCCAGGGAGCATTCAATAGGCCTGAACTAAAGCGCAGGATGGGCCCTGTAGGGGGAATCTCATCTTTAGCACCAGCCAAGGATGTGTTGTTAAAAAACTGTGCCTCCTGGTTCTCTGTAGGTTCCCAGATACCTAGCAGATTTTATTTCACTCAACTCTTGAACTAGTTCATTCCTTCCCTCCCTTTTTTCCTCCCTTTCCCCTTCTATCCTCTCCCTCTCTTTTTTGTCAGTCTTTGTTATTGAATACAGGGTCTGTCCCTGAGCTTTTTGCTCAAAGCTAGCTCTCTACTATTTTGAGATACAGTTCCACTACTGGTTTTCTTGCTAGGATTACATAACTGAGCCACTAATTCCATAATTCTTCCCTCCCTCCTTCTTTCTCCTCCTGCCCCCACTCCTTTTCTTTTTTCTTTCTCTTTCTTTCATTTTGTGTTTGTCCTAGGGACTGCACTGAGTACCTGGGCACTGTTTTTGAGCTCTTCATTCAAGGCTAAAATTCTACCACTTGGACCACAGTCCCACTTCTAGAGTCTTACAGTCTTTCCTGCCCATGCTGACTTTGAACCACAGTCCTCAGATCTCAGCCTCTTCACCAGCTAGGATTAAAGGTGTGAGTCACCAACACCTGGCTTAGTTGTCCTTCTCAAGAACTTTCATCTCAGGCAGAGCAGGAATTGCTGTACTGAAACACCAGCCAGACACTGTAATATGGACAATATATGTCTCAACTGGCCTAGGATCAAACATTATTGAAACTAATTCATACTGAGGAAAACTAGGTAAGACAGGTTTACCCATAAGGGTGAAGAATCCATGCCTGATACCAATGGTTCACATGTAGACTCCTAGTTACAGAGAAGGCTGTGATCTAAGGACCATGATTCAAAGCCAGCCTGGGCATAAAAGTCTGTGAGACTCTTATCTCCAATGAAAAACTAACGACCAAGAAATGGAGCTGTGGCTCAAGTGGTATAGTGTGCCAAACTTGAGAATAAAAGCTAAGGGACAGCACCCAGACTCAAAGTTCAAACCCTAGGATTGGTGTGTGCATGCACGCACGCACGTGCACATACACACACACACACACACACACACACACACACACACACACACACACACACACACACACACAGAATGCATGTAGTCTGTCTTTTGGGCCACAGGTTTTTTTTCCAATGAAAGGTACTGAGGCAGGGGATTGGATTTAGGGTCTGGTGTCACTGATTGTCCAGGAATTTTCTTCCTCTGTAATATGGAAATAAGGATAACTGAGGGATATGGTTGTTCGGAGCATTAGACGAGCTAATAATAAGTGGTATATGTGTGTTTGTGTGTGTGTGTGTGTGTGTGTGTGTGTGTGTGTGTGTGTGTGTGTCTGTGTCTGTGTGTGTGTGTACCATTCCTAGGGCTGTCCCTGAGCTTTTTTGCTCAAGGCAGGCACACTACCACTTGGGACACTGGTCCAATTCCAGATTTTTTGATGTTTAATTGGAGTGCTGGCATTGAACCACAACCATCAGGTTGCTAGCCTCCTGAGTAGCTAGGATTACACATATAAACCACTGGCTTCAAACTATAATAAGGTTTTCATGAAGGGGAGTTGGTGATATTCTTCAGTTACTATTTCATGGTGACCTCCTCTGAGGCCCCCAAAATGCAACCAGATGGGGCTCTGCCTTCAAGGAACCAGGATGAGTCAAAACCAGCCAAGTAACGCTGCATTAACAAACAGCCCAGCAGTATTTCTACTCACAACATGAGTTTAAGTTGAGTCAGTAGGAGCTTCTTTTCTTCCTGTGAAGGACACTCTGCTCTGACAAACTTCTAAGATCACTGGCAAAGGAAATCAACTTAAGCTTCACTCTGATGTAGTTTCTACATATGTTGTAATCATGTGATTGTACCTAACCTTTTTTTTTTTTTTTTTTTTTTGGTTGATTGTGGGGCTTGATCTCTGGGCCTGAGCGCTGTCCCTCAGCTCTTCAGCTCAAGGCGAGCACTCTACCACTTGAGCTACAGTGCCACTTCCGGTTTTCTGGTGGTTTATTGGAGATAGGAGTCTCACGGTTTCTCCTGCCCGGGCTAGCTTTGAACCGCGATCCTCAGATCTCAGCCTCCTGAGTAGCTAGGATTACAGGCGTGAGCCACCAGCGCCCGGCTAGATTGTACCTAACCTTGAAATGAATAGAAATGTTTAAGTCTATCATGTTGCATGTGTCCCATGGTGTAGGAAGGCAGGCGTGTATGTCAGCAACTACTCACAAGTGTTTTAGTCCCATAGAAGATAAGTTCCTTTATCATTTTTTAAAATTTTTAACCTGGTAGTGCAGAGTGGGACTTGAACTCAGGGGCTGGACCCTGTCCCTTCGCTATTTTTACTCAAGGCTAGGATTTTACCACTTGAGCCACAGCTCGATTTCTGGTATTTTGGGTGGTTAATTGGTTAGCATTCTCACATATTTACCTGCTCAGGCTGGCTTGAACCATAATCCCCAGCTTCTAGCCTCCTGAGTAGCTAGTATTACAAATATCAGCCAACAGTGCCCAGCTGACACTTATAAGTCTTTTGTTTATTGGCCTAGGAAGGTGGCTCCATGATAGAGTGCTTGCTTCTCATGCATGAGAAGCATATCCATATCGTGGAGTTCCTTTCAATGTGTATACTATTTTAGATAAATATGAAGAGGCACTTAAACACCTTATCTTTTATGTAGGTAAGAGTTGTGTTTTTCTGGGAAGAAAGTCTTTAACTTACCTTATGTAATGGTATGTGTGAGTCGTCACCAAATGGTTTCTACATCTTTGTCATTCTCCTGAAATTTGCCTTGGGTTCTTAGCAATGTTCAATGATCAGGCCATGTCAACAGACACATTTGGCATTTGTCAAAAATGACAAATCCAAGGGAGGTACTGGTGGCTCACAGCTATGATTCAGTCATGAGGTTTGAGATGAGAGGATTGCACTTCCAAGCCAGCCTGGGTAAGCAAATCTGAGTCTCTTATCATTAATTAACAAGGAAAAAGAGAAAAACAAAACATGGAAGGAGCCCGGCACCAGTGGCTCATGCCTGTAATTCTAACTACTCAGGAGGCTGAGATCAAAGGACCACGGTACAAAGCCAGCCAGGGCAGGAAAATCCATGAGACTCTAATCTCCAATAAATCAGGAGAAAACCAGAAGTGGCACTGTGGATCAAGCAGTGAAGTGCTCGCTTTGAGCTGAAGAGCACAGGGACAGTGCCCAAGCTGAGAGTTCAAGCCCCATGCCCAACCAAAAAAACAGAAAACTGAAAAAACAAAACAAAAATATCCACAAAGAGAGATGTGGCTCACGAAAAAGAGCACCAATTGTGAGCAAAAACCAGCCAATCAATAATATGAGCTTGGTTTAAGGATTTAGCTCAGGGAGGAGCATTTCCCTGGCAAGTACAAGGTCCTGAGTTCCATCCTGCCTACTCAGGATGAAGAGATCTCAGAATCTTGTTTCTAAAGCATCCCTTGCAGGAAAGTCTGTACGACATTTTATTTTTGGTTTTTTTTTTGGGGGGGGTCCAGTCGAGAGGCCTGAACTCTGGGTCTGGGCGCTGTCCCTCAGCTCTTCAGCTCAGGGCTAGCGCTCTACCACTTGAGCCACAGTGCCACTTCCGGCTTTTTTCCTTTTTTTTTGCTTATGTGGTGCTGAGGAATCAAACCCAGGGCCTCAGGCATGCAAGGCAAACGCTCTACCCTGAGCCACCTTCCCAGCCCACTCTACAACTCTTAACTCCGATGAATCATCAAAATGCCAGAAGTAGAGCTGTGGATCACGTGGTAGAGCACTGGCCAAGAGTGAAAACTAAAAGACAGAACACAGGCCCTTAGTTTAAGACCAAAGATCTGAACACATACCTACACACACACAGACACACAGACACACACAGACACACAGACACACAGACACACACACACACACACACACACACACACACACACACACACAAAGAAATATTGATAATTTAGTCCAAATGCACATAAACATATTCAGGTACATGAGTACGTTTCAAAGAGGCAGAAACAAATATGATCACAGTTTGGAATATAAAAAAATGCCACGTGCCATCGGTTCATAGCAGGGAAGGAAGGCATGTGTCATTTCACCCTTAGGGAACTCCTCTAGTGGATATTTTGGGCAATCTCTCCACCAGGATATGTCTGTACTACTGGAGAGTCAAAGGTGGCAAGTTCCTCAAGAACCAGAAATTCACATTTCACCCCATCCAAGGGACCTACATTTCCAAGAGGATCTTTGCACTCACTCCCCAAGGAATCAACAATACCTAAAAAACAGATAGGATGGATAACAGTGAATTGGGAGAAGGAGCGGGGAATCCTGGGCTCCCTGTGCAAATGGTTAAATGGGAAAGGGACTGACCTGAGTAGAGACACAAGGATAAGTAGGTGGAGGTGAGGCAGGAAAGCAGAGATGATGAGGGCACTAGTCCTACAGGAGGCATCACATCCTGGGACACAGGCATGTGCAGACAGGGTACTCCCCAGAAAGAGAATGCTGGATGAGGTCAGGGGACAGGAGAGGGCAACAGAAAGAACTGATTGTAAAGTATGAAAAGTAGAAATAAGGGTCCCATACTGGGGCACCAAGGGACCTGGGTTCTATTCTGACTCTACTGAGTGGACAAATCCCTATGCTCACAACCTCAATTGACCCCACCTGGGAGAAAAGTAGGAAGAAGCACAGACTGCTCAGGTGCTGCCACTGAGGACACCTACCAGATGAGGAGGAAGGAGAAGGAGTCACAGGTTTGGAGTAAACCCACACCAGGGTGGGAGACTGGGGTGCAACATTCTGTCTACACCATACCTAGGCACTCAGCTGTCTGGCTCCCGGCCCCTCAGGGTTCCATCAGGCTGCAGCCTACAGTGCAGAGCCCACAGCCCCACATTGGGCAGGAAGACCAGAGCCACCAGTAATGGAGCCACCGCCTGCACAAAGCACTTCTGCTTCTGCTTCTTCAGAGCCAGTCAGCCCACAGTTCAAGCAGCCTTGCTCCAAGCCCTGGCATGTCCAAATGGTGGTAGCAGCAACAACTCAGCAAAAGGGAGTTGCCCAGGCCCAACCCCTATCCATCCCCCCTTCCCGTCTGCTGTTCATAGGCTAGCAAACCAGATGCTACCACTTAGTCACCACAGCAGGGGGTAGTCGCTGCCACCAATCCCAAAGTTGGGCACTATGGAGTCCTCAGACTCAATATTCCCCCTTCTACACTTGTTAGAGAATGACTCTATCTGTCGACCTTGGCCTTCTTCTGGAGAGTTCTAGTCTATCCAGGTGAGATCTGTGGGTCTGATATCAGATATCCCCCTCCTCAACCAAAATGGTGCATCCTGCTACTCCATAGCTCCCTCACCTTCCCACCCAAGTGTGGTGAGAAAGAGCTAGAAATGAGTTGTTGAGCTATAAGTGGTACCTGCTTGGTGCTAGTGAGCATGTAAATTTTGGTAGTTGAAGTGTACCCCAGAGATCGATTCCTCCTCACAACGTCCTCTGAGGGTGTGAGCTATCCTGGGGGAGTCGAGCTTGTCAGGCTTTGCAGATACTGCTGGAGCCCTGGCATTGCTTTATGCTCAAGGCTAACACTTTATCATTTTGAGACACAGCTTTGCTTGTGGGGTTTTGTTGCTGGTGCTGCTGTTGCTGTTGTTGTTGTTTGTAGATAATTGGAGATAAGAATCTCAGGGACTTTCCTGCCCAAGCTGGCTTCCAATCTTGATCCTCAGCTATCAGCCTTCTGAAGAGCTTGGATAAAAGCTGTGAGCCATTGGTGCCTGGTTAATCTCTTTTGTTAAATTTGATAATTTTTGCTTTTTTCTGATTTCATAGTCTATCAAAATATGTGTGGAATACCTTTTTCTGCATACTGTCACTGTGATCCTTGATTCTTTACTGGGGGCTGTCCGCAGAAGTGCCGTCAACCCTTATGAACTCTATGAGGGGACTCTATGGCAGCTGAGTGTCCAGGGCAAAGTTGGCAGAGGAGGCAGTGGCACCCGCGGGGATTTGGCAGAGTAAGGGAAGACACAGAAGAAAATGAGCACTGCTTATATGGGCAGCCTGAGTGGGCAGCCCCGGGGGTTGATGGTGTGGGTGCCCCTAGGCAGCTGAGGATGGCCTGGAGGCAGCGGTGCTTCTGCTGCAGCTCCGTGGCTTCCATCACTGCCATTGCCTCTGCAGAGCAGGTGCATTGGCTCTGCCTTGAGCCTGGGGTTATAGGGCAGCTGCTGACCGGCCAGGACTTGCTTCCGGGCATCTGGCTCATCCTGCGGCTGCCTGAAATTCATGTAGGCCTGGTGGAGGAGGTAGGGCATGAGCACAGTCACTGGCTGTCTCCCTGAGGCCCTTGACCTGGTGGAGAAACCAGTCCAGGGGTGCTCAGCTGCTGGAGCTCAGCTGGCAGTGTGGGACTCAGGCTGCTGATGAGCAGCATCTGGTGCTCACAGATGCTGAGCAGGGTCCATGGGCCAGTCCACAGGAGACGTCAGCAGGGGCGAGGCATGGAACAGTGGGCCAAGGCTCCTGGGTCCCTGAGGCTTCGCCGTCCCAGTCTCTGCTGCTGCTGGCCCTGAGCCCAAGGAGCACCCACTGCTAGTTGGAGGTTCACAGCATGTTAGCTGCCCTGCCGGCGCGGGGCTTCCCAATGACTCAAGCCTGAGATGGATGCTTGGCACCAGAGGCCTCAGGTGCAGCCTGCCACCCTCTCAACTGCAGCAGCATTGTGTACCACAACAAGCTGTACTGACTTGGCCTCACTCTGCAGCTTCGGTGCTGGAAAGGCTGTGCCCCACAGACCCTCATAGCAGCTGCATTGAAGCCCAGGAGGCAGTGTCCTTGGTGCCCCATCTTGGAAAAAGGACCCAGCGTGGTGGTGGCGGCTGGGCTGGAGTGGCCTTGCAAATGATTTAAGTACACTTTATTTGGGAGTTTACTGTCTTCTTAGTGTGTGTAAAGCATTAGTTTTGTTAGGTGACTAGTTGGACATGTCTACATTCTGACCAGGTTGGTCTAATTGAACATTTTTTATTAATTTACTTTATTAGTATTATAAAGAACATGTACAGAGGGATTACAATTAAATGAGTCAGGTAATAAATACATTTCTGTTTGTACAGTGTCTTCTTTTCCCTCACTCTTTCCCAGCACCTTCCTTCCATTAATTAAACATTTAGGGAATTCCCTGAAGGAAATATAGACTAATGTAAAATAAAATCTTACGTCAGTAGAGACTTAACCCAATCACATTTATTTTTTTGTAGAATAGACAAATCTATTTTCTGCAATGATGAAACAGCCATGAAGTATCCTTGGAGACTGGAGGGAAGTTGCTGAGCTACCTAACCTGGGCACTAAGGAGAAGATCAATTGGCCTAAAAAGATGCCTGAAAGAAGACAGAGCTGCAGATACGTGAGATGATTAAGCAGGTCCAAGCATTATAGAGGTGACATTAACTTACTTCTCTGCACACCATACTTAGTTTTATTTGCTGTATAAAAGAAAGGAAAGTTTAGAAAATTCATTATTGTGAATTTTCCAATGAAAAGGCAAGCCTTACGAACATTTATGTTTTTCTCATTAATAATACAGAATGGAAAAAGGTTCAATGTTGAGTATATAAATACTTTAAGTACTGTGAAGATACTCTTTGATGAGTCATGAAATTTAGTCCATGGAGCACAAATCTAACTTTTTTTTTGAATTTTAATTTTTTGTGAACATACTGTACAGAGGGGTTACAATTACATGGGCAAGATAATGAGTACATTTCTTATCAAGCATTACAGCCTCCTCCTTTGTTTACCCTTCACATCCCTTCCCAGCCTCCCTCCGCCCGCCCAACCATTCCCCCCCTGCCCCTCCACACCAAAGTTGTAAAGTTTGTTTTTGACATGACAACTTGTACTTCTCATAGTTGCATATGGTCAAACTGTATCCTTAAACGACTCGTTTTTCCCCATCTCCTCCACAAATTATAACGACATCAAATACAGTGAAAGCAGAGGTTATACTGTGGGGGAGAGACATACAAAGCTACAAAGAAATAATCTTATAAATGCATTAGAAACAAATGCATTAAAGAAAAAACATTTAAATACATATCTAAGGGTTCGTTTTCCTAACATCACATTATCTGAACTTTTCTGCTTGAAATACATATACTAGATATTGCAAACAAGGGAAACCATGGGACCTGTTTCTTTGGGCCTGGCTTACTTCACTTATAATTTTTTCCAAGCCTTTCCATTTCCTAACAAATGGGGAAATGTCAGTCTTTCTGATGGAAGCATAGAATTCCATTGTGTATATATACCACATTATATTGATCCATTCATATACTGATGGGCATCTGGGTTGGTTCAATATCTTAGCTATGATAAATAATGCCGCAATAAACATAGTTGTGCTGGTAGCTTTAGTGTGGTCTTGTTTATAAACATTTGGGTAAAGGCCCAAAAGTGGGAATGGTGGGTCATAGGGGAGGTCTATGTGAAGTCTTTTGAGGAACCTCCATACTACTTTCCAAAGTGGTTGAACAAGTTTACACTCCCACAAACAATGAAGTAAGGATCCCTTCTGCCCACATCTTCTACAGCATCTGTTGTTGTTAGAATGCATGATTATAGCCATTCTAAATGGCGTGAGGTGGTATCTCAATGTTGTTTTGATTTGCATTTCTTTTATGGCTAGGAACGTTGAGCATTTCTTCATGTGTCTATTGGCCATCCTTCTTTCTTCAGAGAAGTTTCTCTTCAAGTCTTTAGCCCACTTATTTATTGGGCAGTTGTTTCTTTGAGGATTTGTTGTTGGGGGATTTAATTTTTTGAGTTCCACGTATATTTTAGATATGAGACCCTTGTCCATTGTATGGCTAGTAAAGATCTTCTCCCAATCTGTGGGCTTTCTATTGATCTTGCTAGCTATGTCGTTTGCCATGCAGAAGCTCTGCAACTTCATGCAATCCCATTTGTCCAACTTTTATTTGTTTGTTGTGTTTCCAGGTCTCTATACAGAAAATTTCAGACTGAGCCAAGAAGACCTAGGGTTTCTCATATTCCATCATGTAATGTTTTCAGAGTGTCTGCTTTGACTTCGAGGGCTTTAATCCATTTGGAGTTGATTCTGGTGCAGGGTGATATATAAGGATCTAGCTTTAGTTTTCTACATGTAGTTAACCAATTTTGCCAGCACCATTTACTGAAGAGGCTGTCTTTCCTCCATTCTATTGTTTTAGCTCCCTTATCAAAGATTAAATGGCGATAGGTCTGTGGGTTCATTTCTGGGTTTTCAATTCTATTCCATTGGTCCTGGGGTCTGTTCTTGTCGCTACCGCCTCAACCAGCAAGGAAGACGCGACACCGAACTCTTCTTTCTGCAGTTTATTCAGGACCTTTTAGTAATCTTCTGACCCCCAACCCCGGGGAGAATTCCCCAAAGCCTTAAGTACCCGCTGGGTAGCCAACCCTGATACGCCACGTGGGAACCACCAATAGGTTCAGGTGCGCGGAAGCAAGCCAGATTCTTTGCCTTAGCCATATAAGGAGTTGTTTACCATAGAGAGCACTCGCCATCGGGAAGGCGGAGGGTGTAAGCCGGCGCCATCTTCCAGGTGCGGCCTCTCGCAGCTCTCTACAGTTCCCCCTTTTTTGTTTAAAGAACACAGATGAGAACAGAGGTCTGATCCCTGTTGTCCAATGCAAGGACTGCATACAAGCCTTCTCCCAGAGGGTACCTTCTCTAGGGATGACTCAGCCTGTCCATTGATTCGTTTTTCACAAGGACAGGAAAAGGCGAATCGAACCCGTGTGCATTCAAACATGCTCTCCTCGAGGGCAAAACTCATGCCTCTCGACTGCAGTACTTTGGCTTTGCAATCTGTGTTCATTGTTTTAGGGTGGCAAGCCACGCTTGGGGGGACTGACCTGCTCCAATGACTGTAAAGGCTTGGATAATCATGGCTGCACTGCGACGCTGAGAACCTCTAATTTGGCAAATGCACCACAGGCATACCAAGGAGGCTAACACCAGAAGGCCTGTCAGGGCTCCTAAACCCGCCCATTCCTTAAGATGATTCATAGCAGCGGAGATCCATGAAGATAAGCCCTCCGCCAATCCGGCATCCACTCAGGTCAAGTTCACCATGACGATGGCAACCCTGAGCTGTTCCATCAGGCTGTCGAACTCCCCAGTTCAATTACCTAAAAGATAACTAGACAACTGTTTAGACAAATTTGCAGCGTTTTTTAAATAGGTTTTTTCCTGGGCCTGAACTCTGGGCCTGGGCACTGTCCCTCAGCTCTTCAGCTCAAGGCCAGCACTCTACCACTTGAGCCACAGCACCACTTCCGGCTTTTTTCTTTTTGCTTATGTGGTGCTGAGGAATCGAACCCAGGGCCTCATGCATGCAAGGCAAGTGCTCTACCAATGAGCCACCTTCCCAGCCCTGCTTCTTCTGGGTTAATTGCACCACAGCAGCAGCTAATCCAGCATTAGTTAGTGGTCCACCTAGCTCTCTGCAAACTTTCATCCATGCTTCTAGTCCCCTATTCCTATATGGGGTTATGGCGGCTCTGCATTCCTTAGTGCACTGCTCATAAACAAGCTGTTTAATTAATGGCATGGCTGCGTCTGGGTCACCAAAAATTCTGCCAGCGGCCTCAACCATACGGGCAACAAAGTCCGAAAACGGCTCCATAGAGCCCTGCAGGATTTTGGTGAGATTGCCACTCACCTCGCCTTTATTTGGTAAGGCCTTCCATGCCTTTATGCCAATTTTATTGATTTGTTCATAAACTTGAACCCAGTAGCCTATCTGCTGATTGGCGAATCTCCCCTGTCCAAGCAGCATATCTCTGTCCCAAGCTGGGTTTCCCCCAGCCTGATTGGCCACAGCCTCTTCACTAGCAAATTCAATCAAAAAGGCCTTCCAATCTAAATACTGACCTGGGCTCAAACAAGCTCGTGCGAGCCCACTCCAATCACCGGGTGTCATGCAATGTCTGTTTAGGGCCTCCACCTGGGCTACAGTAAAGGAGGCTGTGATTCCGTATGTCCACACAGACTCAGCTAAAATTTTATAACCTTAAAATCTAAGGGTTCATGATACCGCTGTCCCTGTGGATCCTGAAATATTGGCACGCTAGATGTGACTCGGTTCTGACCGCTTTCCACACGCCTGGGCTGAAAGAACAGCTGGGGCTGCCACTTCCTGAGTCCTCCGCATAGAGCGGAGGGGCCGAAGGTGTGGGGCGGTGCATGGAGGGTGTGCATTCATCTTTATCTGGGTCCTCTCTCTCCTTCCCTTTCCTCCTCTTTCTTATCTTTGTTTTTTCTATTTGTTCTATGAGTGATTGTAGTTCCTCTGAGTCTGTAGACTCAGAGGTCTCTAGTTCGGCAAAATCGGGCTATAACCCACCTCTGCTCTCCTCCTTTTCTTTCTTTTTTTTTTTTTAATTTTATTTTATTTTATTTGAGAACATACTGTACAGAGGGGCTACAATTACATGGGCAGGATAATGCATACATTTCTTACCAAGCATTGCAGCCTCCTCCTTTGTTTACCCTTCACCTCCCTTCCCAGCCTCCCCCCTCCCCCCACCCAATTATACCCCCCTCCCCCCCCACACCGACATTGTAAAGCTGGTTTTGACATGACATTTTGTACTTCTCATTGTTGCAACAGGTCCACCTTTATCCTTAAACGACTTGTTTGTCCCCATCTCCTCCACATGTTATACTGACATCAAATATAGTTAAAGCGGGGGTTACACTGTGGGAGAGGGACATACAAAGCAACAAAGAAATAATCTTATAAATGCATTAGAAACACATGCATGAAAGAAACGAAAACATTAAAATACATATTTAAGGGTTCATTTTCCTAACATCAAATTATCTGACCTTTTCCGCTTGACTCATACCTATACTAGATATTGCAAATAAGGAAAACCATGGGCTCTCCTCCTTTTCGCTGTCTGCCCTTTCCGATCTTTCTTCCTGCAGCATTTCTAGGGCGGCCTGACCATTCTCTACCGCCTCACTGCAACGCTGGTCCTTGAGACAGCCTCTTATCAGTTTCCATATTGGTCTCACTCCGCTCTTAAGCATTCCTTGTTCAGAGGCAAAATCTAGGTCCCTCCCTAGTTTCTCCCAAGAGGCCACCGT
Source organism: Dipodomys merriami (assembly GCF_024711535.1). NCBI lineage: Eukaryota > Metazoa > Chordata > Mammalia > Rodentia > Heteromyidae > Dipodomys > Dipodomys merriami. Next base: position 1,533,866 of record NW_027204071.1, read on the forward strand.
GAGGCTTCCGGAGACAGCGAACCACGGGGCAACGATGTCACATTCATTCAAAAATCTCTCTAAAGTACTCTTTTTTATTTTTAACTTTTTTGAGTGCAGTAGCTCATTGAGAGCCAAAAAAAATTGGGTGCGAAGAAGAAGCGCCCATGTTTTAAACATTTAAAGCTGGTAAACAAACTTTTACTTTAACTTTTGGCTACTCTACTGACTAGCCCCGGGTTCTTGCTCTCTCTTTATCTACAGAGAAGAGCAAAAATCCCCCCGCTCTTGTCGCGGATTCCCCCTTTACCTGGGAACTTACCCCTGTGCTTGTCGTGCATTCCCCCTTTTACCTGGGAACTTACCGGTGCACCACCCTGACCACAGAGAGTTCTGAGTCCTCGTTGGGGTTATGGCTGAGTTCCCCGTACGGGCCACCACGTGTCGCTACTGCCTCGACCAGCAAGGAAGATGGGACACCGAACTCGTCTCTCTGCAGTTTATTCAGGACCTTTTAGTAATCTTCTGACCCCCAACCCCGGGGAGAATTCCCCACAGCCTTAAGTACCCACTGGGTAGCCAACCCTGATACGCCACGTGGGAACCACCAATAGGTTCAGGTGCATGGAAGCAAGCCAGATTCTTTCCTTAGCCATATAAGGAGTTGTTTACCACAGAGAGCACTCGCCATCGGGAAGGCGGAGGGCGTAAGCCGGCGCCATCTTCCAGGTGCGGCCTCTCGCAGCTCTCTACATGTTCTTATGCCAATACCAAGCTGTTTTGATTACTATGGCTTTATAGTAGAGTTTGAAATTTGATATTGATATTCCTCCAGCAGTGTTCTTTCTGTTGAGGAGAGTTTTTGCTATTCGAGTCTTTTGTTGTTCCATATGAATTTTTGGATTGCCTCTTCCATTTCCTTGAAGAATTAGGTTGGAATTTTTTTAGGTATTGCATTGAATTTGTAGATAGCCTTGGGAAGTATTGCCATTTTCATGATGTTAATCTTTACAATCCAGGAGCTTTGGAAGTTTTGCCATTTTCTAAGTTCTCTTTTGATTTCCCTATTCATGAATTTAAAGTGTTCATCATAGAGGTCCTTCACTTCTTTGGTTAAGTTAATTCAAAGGTATTTTATTTTTTGAGGGGTATTTCAGATGGAGTTACTTTCCTAGTTTCGGCAACACTTTTCTCATTGTTGGCATACAGACAATTCATTGATTTTGGGGGGTGAATTTTATACCCTGCTACTTTGCCAAAGTTTTGAATCAGCTTGAATAATTTGGGAGTGGATTCTATGGGATTCTTTAAATAAAAGATCATGTAATCTGCAAAGAGGGAGTGATTTATTTCTTCTTTCCCTATTTGGATCCCCTTTATGTCTGCATCTTGTCTTATTGCTGTAGCTAGGCATTCTAATACTAGATTGAAGTGAAGTGGAGAGAGTGGGCATCCTTGTCTTGTTCCTGAGTTCAGAGGAAATGGCTTTAGTTTTTCACCATTAAGTATATTGCTGGCTGTAGGTTTGTCAGATACAGCCTTTATTGTATTGAGTAATGTTCCATGGATTCCTAATTTTTCCAAAACCTTCATCATAAAGGAGTGTTGGATCTTGTCGAATGCTTTTTCTGCATCTATTGAGATACCCATGTATTTCTTATTCTTGCCGCTGTTGATGTGATGAATAATATTAATTGATTTGCGTATATTGAACCAGCTTTGCATCCCTGAAATGAATCCTGTTTGATCGTGGTGTATGATTTTTTGGATGAATTGTTGAAGTCGATTGGCCAAAATTTTGTTGAGAAGTTTTGCATCAATATTCATCAAAGAAATGGGTCTATAGTTCTCTTTCTTTGATGAGTGCCTGCCTGGTTTTGGGATGAGGGATATGATTGCTTCATAGAATGTGTTCGGTAGTGAGCTTTCTATTTCAATTTCATTTAAGAGTTGGAGGAGTATTGGTGTAAGCTCTGCTTTGAAGGCCTTGTAAAATTTCGCTGTAAAACCATCTGGTCCTGGACTTTTCTTAGCTGGGAGGTCTCTTAATGCTGTTTCTATTTCAATGCTTGATATGGGCCTGTTAAGATGGTTTAACTCATCTTGGTTTAGTTTTGGCATGTCAATATTTGCTAGGAAAAGGTCCATTTCTGTCAAGTTCTCAAACTTATTAGCATAAAGTTTTGAGATGTATTCCCTCATAATGTTCTGAGTCTTGGTTGTTTCCGTGGTGATGTTTCCAATCTCATCTCTGAGTGTGTTCTCTTCTTTTACTGATAAGATTTGCTAAGGGTCTGTCAATTTTGTTGAGTTTTTCGAAGAACCAACTCTTTTTTTTTGTTGATTCTTTCTATACTTTTTTTGGATTCTAATGCATTTAATTGTGATTTAATTTTAATTATTTCTTTCCATCTACTGGATTGTGGTTTATGTTGCTGCTCTTTTTCAAGGAGGTTCAGATGTCTCATTAAATTTTTGGTTTCATATCTCTCCAATTTGTTGATGTAGGAGCTCAGAGCTATAAACTTGCCTCTGAGTACTGCCTTTGCTGTGTCCCAGAGGAGCTGGTAATTTGTGTGTTCACTTTTGTTGAATAGCATGGACATTTGAATTTCCTTTCTAATCTCTTCCATGACCCACTCATGATTCAGCATTGTGTTTTCCAGCCTCCATATGATACCGGACTTTCTTTGTTGGCTTTTGGTTTTGAGTTCTAATTTTATTCCTTTGTGGTCAGAGAGAATGCAAGGTATAATTTCAATGTTTCTGAATTTAGACTAGTTTGCTTTGTGGCCTAAAATGTGGTCTATTTTAAAAATGTTCCATGTGCTGCTGAGAAGAACGTGTATTCTGATGCTGCTGGGTGAAATGTTCGGTAGATGTCTGTTAAGTCTAGTTCATCTCTGCCGCTGTTTTGATCTGCGGTCTCTCTGTTGAGTTTTTGCCGAGTTGATCTATCTAGTGGGGTGAATGGTGTGTTAAAATCCCCAACAATTAATATCTTTGGATCTATATGGGATTTGAGGGAAAGTAGTGTTTCTTTGATTAATTTGGGTGCTCCATTGTTTGGCGAATAGATATTTAGAATTGCAATATCCTCCTGAAGGAGAGATCCTTTAATTAGTTTGTAGCGACCTTCTTTATCTCTTCTCACGAGTTTTAATTTGAAGTCTATTTTATCTGATTAGGATTGCAACTCCTGTCTGTTTATGAGAGCCGTTTGCTTGGTAGATTTTGTTCCAGCTTTTAACATTGAAAATGTGTTTGTTTTTATGGGCAAGATGTGACTCTTGCAGGCAGCAGATAGAAGGGTCTTGTTTTTTAATCCAACTAGACACTCTATCTCGCTTAATTGGAGAGTTCAGTCCGTTAACGTTAAGAGATAGGACTGAGAGGTATTTGGGAGTTCCTGCCATGTTATCCACCTTCTTGGGGGCTGCAAAAACTGGGTTCTTCCTATGGTTATTGGCTTCTCAGTTTGGGTGCGGTTTCTTGGCCTTTATTGTGGTTTTGTTGGTTTTCTATGTGTAGGACTTCTTTAAGAATCTTTTGTAGGGCTGGTTTGGTGGAGATGTATTGTTTCAATTTTTCTGTGGTATGGAAGGTTTTTATTTGGCCTTCAGTTATGAAGGAGAGTTTAGCTGGGTACAGTATTCTTGGTTGATAGTTGTTTGTTTTTAGGGCATGGCATATTTCATTCCAGGCTCTTCTTGCTTTGATTGTCTCTGCTGAGAATTCTGAGGTGATTCTAATTGGTTTCCCTTTGTAGGTGATTAACCTTTTCTCCCTGACAACTTTAAGGATCTTTTCCTTGGTCTGAGTTGATCCTGTGTGGATTATTATGTGACGGGGGGATGTCCTATTGTGGTCTGGTCTATTTGGGGTTCTAAATGCTTCTTGTATCTGAATAGGCCTATCTTTTTGTATGTTTGGGAAGTTCTCTGCTAGGATCCTGTTAAAGAAATTCCCTAGACCATTAACTTCTGTTTCTACGTGCTCCTCTACACCCATTATCCTTATATTAGGCTTTCTGATGGTGTCTTCCAAGTGTTGGATAGATCTATCATATTTCTTGGACTTGTCTTGGATGGTTGCATGTTCTTTCTCTATAATATCTAGGCTATCTTCAATCCCCAAGATTTGATCTTCTGTATGGTCTAACCTGCTGTCAAGACTTTCTACTTTGTTTTTTATTTCTTTTCCTTCTAGTTGGTCAGCTTTTATCGCTTCAAATTCTTTGTTGAAGTTTGTTTTAGATCTTGTATGAACTTCTTTACTTCCTTAATTTGGTGTTCAGTATTTGTTCTCCAATCACTTAGTTGATTGGTTATGGTTTCCTTGGACTCCCATTCCTTCTGTTGGGTTCCATTCAGCATTCACTTTGTGGTCTCCCTAATTTCCTTCAGCTCTTTCTTAATGGATTCCATGAATGCCTTTAGTGATCTTTGTGTATTCTCATCCTGGTCTCTCAACTCCTGTTTTCTCTTTGATTAGCTTCCTCCCGTTCATGCCATTCTTGTAGTTCTCTTTGAGTGTTCTCAGCCTGTGCATGCCATTTCTGCCTTTCTCTTTAAGTATTCTCAAGCTGCTCATGCAAATCCTGTATCAGTTTTTGAGTAGCTTCCTCACTCTCATGATATTCCTGTATAAACCTTTGGATTGCCTCCTCTCTCTCCCTCTCACACTCATAGAGTCCTTTGTAGGTTTTCAATCTTTTTCTGCATTGACCTATTGTTTGCCTCCTCTCTCTCCCTATCACACTCATACGGAGCCTTTTTTAGGTTTTCAATCTTTTCTTGCATTGACCTTTTGTTTGCCCTCTCTCTCTCCCTATCATGCTCATACAGAGTTCTTTGTATGTTCTCAATCTTTTCATTTATCATGTTTGCCAGCAGTTTTTGTAGAGCTATTTGGGAACTCTCCTCTGGATTATTCATTATCTGTTCTGTCCCCTGATTATCATGAGTGGGTGTGGAAATACTCGAACTTGCCATTTTTCTTTTGGTTTTCCGGCTTACTCTGCCCATTTGGGATGAAAGTAACACCAACTTTGTGCTAGAACAGTAACTTAAGGCAAGCATCAACCAAAGTCTGAATTTGCACAGTCAATAGTCTGCAGATACAATATAGTTCAACAGATACCTCTATTCAACATCAAACAACTATATATTAATGGGCTATGAACCGCAAAGAAGAATTTGGTAAACCAGAAATTATTAGGGCTAGGGAGAGATGTTGTTACAAAATAGGAATAGAGTGATGTGGGAAGCTATAGCGAGAGTTACCTTAACTAAGTCCTAGTCTCAAAGCTGGAAATTGATTGGATAGGATGAAAGTAGAGAGAGAGAAAACAAGAAGAAAGAGAAAGAATAAAAAAGACCAGAAAAAATAGAAAAATAAAAATGAATAATATGCAGAATCGAGAACAAATTATTCAAAGAACGTGAATATAATGAGAGCAGGGGAGGGATATAAAGGAGATGTGAAATCTTAAAAAATACTAAAATATTATATAGGTATAAAGAGGTAGTACTGCTTTTAAGGAATTTAAATCTCAGAAGTTTTGAATTGAGTAATAAATTTGTGGATTAAGTGTGTACACAATGAGGGATAGATAGCTTCTAATAATCAATTACGGGTTTATCTGAGGATGTGCAGAACAACAATTAAGTCCCATAAAGAAGAACAAAAGAGAGGAAAAGGTGATAAGGATGAGGACGAAAGAAAAAAAAGATCAGAAGTTCAGTGAAGCTAAGCAAAAAACAAAAGAATTAAAAAAAAAAAAAGAAAGAAATACGCACACACGCATGTATCCCAAAAATAAAGATTATAAGGGGGAAAAATTACTAGAAAAAAAATTTTCATAAAGAGGTAAAAATTAAAATTTAAAAAGTTTTAGAAAAGAAAAAAAATTTTGTAAAAGTATTAAAAAAAAAAGAAGAGGACAAGAAAAGTTATTTGATTTTTTTGGAAGGGTTGGGAAAAATCCTGTATCTCCCTTGTGTCTGTAATCAGCCTCTGGTTGGAATCTCTGGTCTGCTTGTGGTCCTGTGGCTTGGTTGGTTTCTTAAGTCAGTTTTTTTGGACAGGCAGAAAAATGCTCTGCTTTACCCAGGATGTTGCGATCCTCCTCCCAGGTTAGTTCAATGGTAGGGAGATCTGCTTTGATTATCACAAAAGAGGAAGATGGCTTTTTCCTCAAGTTTGGAGATGCTGTGATGAGGCTAGGTTCTGGGTTGAGTTGAGGCCTTTCAGCAAACAGTAGTTTTTCCTGGGGGCTAGTTTGTGAGAAACTCACAGAGCCCAGCCTGGAGCCACTCTCGGGGTTTCTTTTTACTGATGTCGAGGCTGCTAAAGGGAGGGGCAGCCTCTGGCTCTTATTACACAGTGAAGAAAGCCACTACTAGGGCTGGTGCCTGAACTGAGTGACTTTTCCCTGGGTGGAGCTGAGTCTGGCAGGTCACACCGCCATTAAGTTCTTGTGACCTGCTAAATGAGGCTAGTTTTATTCCAAGGCCTGAGTTGGAGCTAGCAGCTCTGCTGAGCTTTATCAGTATCCAAGATGGGGGGGGTGGCCTTCCCTCTTCTGCTCCCTGAGAAGGAGTGAGGATGTTAGGCTTCTACTCAAGCCGAGTCTTGGTTCCTGGGTTGTCTCTGGTCTGCGAACTGCAGCATGAAGATGTCTGCTCCTTGTCGGTTCTTGCTGGTGTTGAGTAAAATCCGCTCGCCTGCCGCATCTGGCTCTTTCGTCCCAGCCTCTCTCTGTTTCAGGAATGGAGGTACTGCCACTGCTGCCGCTGCCGCCGCTGCTGCCGCAGTGGCAGCTGCTTTCAAGAGCTCCGATCTGTCTCCTTCCCTGGATTTTCCCTCTCTGGCCTAACTCTCTGTCCTCTGATGGCACACTTGGTATGATTCTCTGGCTTAGGACTGTTCACTGGAACTCTAAAACTGTTGTCTATGTGAGAGCTTGTTTTGCCTCCAGCTTCTCCTCCACCATCTTTCCATCACTCCCAAATCTAACTTTATATGTTTTACAGTCCTGGGATATAATACATGAAGTGATGCTGAAATTTTCTGCTATCATTAGAAAAGATACCTTTCCACACAGTGAAATCCTACATGATTTAACACTAATTAAGAAGTAAAATGTTTTATTCTGTGTCATTAGTAGAAAAATGATTGTTTTTTTGGCTCAAAATGGCAAATTTTTCTCAATGATTATGAACTATTTTGAACCTAATAAAGCGGTTTTGAATTTGAGTTCTTTTTTTTTCCTGCCAGTTCTTCTGGGACATGAACTAAGTGACTGGGTTCTGCCCTGTAGCTTTGGACCTCTTGGCTAGCATTCTACATCTTGAGTCACAGCTACGGGTTTTTTTTTTTTGCCAGTTGCTTTTTACTGGTTGAGATAAGAGACTCATGGAGTTTTTTGCACCATCTGGCGTCAAACCATAATCCTCCAATGTCAGCCTCCTGAGTGGCTTGGATTACAAGTGTGAACCATAAGTGTGTAACTTATGTTATGCTTTTTCATGGTAAATTTTCTCAAATGAGCCCAGAAAATGTATCAATTTGTGATTCTATGAATGAGTGAATTCATTTATTTCTTCTGTGAAGTAAGTCACAAATTAAATAAGATTAAAGAATTTTTATTTTCAGACCTGAGAACAAATTCAGGGACTGGCAGTTGTCAGGCAAGTGCTCTTCCATTTAGCAAAATCCCCAATACCAAAATTAAGATTCCTAACATTCAATAACACAAGATTCAGAGACTCAGTGGAAACTAGTTTGTTGACCACTGAATAGAATGAAAACAAATCACAAGATGAAAGGTCATGAAGGCTGGGAAAATGTAGGCTCCGATAAATAGCTCTGCACCTCTTCTCCCTGCTTCCTGTATTCACCTATTTTTAACCAGTCTTGGGGATTGAACTCAGGGTCTGGTCATTTTCCTGAGCTTCGTTTACTTAAGGCTAGCACTCTTCCACTTGAGCCACAATGTACTTCTAGCCTTTTCTGTTTATATCTTACTGAGGAATCAAACTCAGGGCTTCATGGCTGCTAGGCAAGCAATCTCCCACCAAGCCACGTTCTCAGGCCTCACTTTTTGTTCTTGAGACAAGATATTCAACTACAACACAGGCTGGCCTATGTCCATGTTTTTAGTATTAATTGACTTAGGAGAATATGCAGGGTACAACTTTCCTGTATCAATGTCGGCCACCTAATTGTTTCTTGGTGTAGGCCTTTAAGTTGGGTAGTGTATGATTTCACTTCTTCAGTGTCACAGTGGGTAGAATACTAATAGAGATAGAAATATATTTTCTAAAAAAATTCCTTAGTGATGTTTGAGGTCTAAAAATGTCATAGCATTAATTAAATCTTAACAAATGTAATTGACATTACAAAGGTAATATATGGAGGATTTATGGTTACTTTTGACTGATTGATTTAGAATGATCCCTTACCTATGGAGGAAGTCACATTCCAGAGACCCTTGACATAGATGATAATCCTAGAAATAGCAATAAGTGAAGACTAATTATCACAAGAAACTGCATTTATTTTTTGTGCTGGTCCTAGGGCATTAATCAAGGCCTAAGTACTGTCCCAGATTTGTTTTTAATTTTAACTAAGACTATTGCCTGATGAGTTTAGCACATAAGAACAAATATACTCATGAGGGTGAGATATAAAGACCTCTGATTGAGCCCTGCTTGGCCTAGAAAATGAATGGGACACTTCTCTCCCGAAAAGAGATGGAAGTGGTTCTGTACTTCAAGGGGTAGATCAACAGCCTTGAGAGAAGAAGCAAAAGCATCTTGCCAATTCACAGTGTTCAAGTCTAAGTATTGTTATATGTACACCAGAGTGTGTGTATAACACACATACACACACACACACACACACACACACACACACACACACACACACACACACACACACACACACACACACACACACACACACACACACACACACACACACACACAAAGAAAAAAAGAAAAGGAAAAAAACCCTAATAAGGTAATTAAGACACCTAATGTGATAAAGAGGAGAGAGCTTGAGGATTAATTTTTGTATTATTAGATTATTAAGCCACAATCTACAGGTGATTTAAAGTATACAGATATAGCTGGGACACCAGAGTTTCATTCTTGTTAATGTGTGTTTGTATGCATGTGTGAGCTCATATACCCCATACCAGTGCTTGAATTCAAGCCCTTATTCACTTCATTAGCTTTTTCTCTCAAGGATGATGCTTCCCCACTAAAGCTACATCTCCAATCTGGCATGCCTGTAACTCTAGCTACTTAGGAGTCTGAGACATGGGAGATTGTAGTTTGAAGCTCCATAAAGTAGAAAAGTCTGTAAGATTCTATCTCCAATTAAACAGAAAAAATAATGAGTCCAGAGGCCTGTCTCAGTAATTTTTCTGAGGTAACCTTTAGTCAGTCCTTCCTTACATTTCTCAGTGCTTATGTAACATACGGAGTCATATAGCTACAAAATATACTCAACCTTTAGACACATATGAGCATGCATATATTTTCATAATATGTACATCAAGAGAAAATATACATGTTTTTGTTTCTATGATCAGTCCACACATCTCCTAGAAGGTGGTGCGTTCATCTTGCACCCATTGCTGTGCATATGGTATTACTCTAGGAAGACGAAATAGTAGAAAGAGGCAGCATATGTACCATATAATTATCAGAATATCTTTCTTGTTGTAGGACTCTAGGTATGTACACATGCACTGTGTAAATATATTAAACTCATTTACTTGCACTGTTTGACAAGTGTTAGACAGCTGGCCCTGATTTTAGCAGTTACTTTGAACGAATATCATGGGTTCCCTAAGTTGTGTTAGAATGCAGTGCTAGACTCTGAAAACATTAAGGATGGAATAGGAGAAACCCTAGGTCACCTTGGCATGAGCTGAAATTTTCTTTTCTTTTTTTTTTTCACTTTGACAGATTTATTCATTTTAAATTTGTTTTAAAAGCATTCACGTTAATTCTTTGAATATAAGCTATTCAGTTTTATTATTTTATTGTGAACATATTGTACAGAGGGGTTACAATTATATGGGCAAGAAAATGAGTACATTTCTCATCAAGCCTTGCAGCCTCTTCCTTTGTTTACCCTTCACATCCCTTCCCTGCTTCCCCCGTCCCTCCCACGCAATCGTTCCCCCCCCACCAAAGTTGTAAAGCTCGTTTTCTATATGACAACTTATACTTATTGTTGCAACGGATCCACCTGTATCCTTAAATGACTTGTTTTTCCCCTTCTCCTCCACAAATTATACGAACATCAAATATAGTGAAAGCAGGGGTTATACTGTGGGGGAGGGACATACAAAGCACCAAAGAAATAATCTTATAAATGCATTAGAAACAAATGCATCAAAGAAAAAAAACATTTAATTACATATCTAAGGGTTCATTTTCCTAACATCACATTATCTGAACCTTTTCTGCTTGACTAATACATATACTAAATATTGCAAATGAGGAAAACCATGGGACCTATATTTCTTTGGGCTTGGCTTACTTCACTTAATATAATTTTTTCCAAGCCTTTCCATTTCCTAACAAACGGGGCAATGTTATTCTTTCTGATGGAGGCAGAGAATTCCATTGTGTATATATACCACATTATCTTGATCCATTCATCTACTGAGAGGCATCTGGGTTGGTTCCATATCTTAGCTATGGTAAATAATGCTGCAATAAACATAGTTGTGCTGGTAGCTTTAGTGTGGTCTTGTTTGTAAATATTTGGGTAAAGGCCCAAAAGTGGGATTGCTGGGTCATAGGGGAGTTCTATGTGAAGTCTTTTGAGGAACCTCCATACTGCTTTCCAAAGTGGTTGAACAAGTTTACACTCCCACCAACAATGAAGTAAGGTTCCCTTCTATCCACATCCCCTCCAGCATCTCCGAAAGTTTCTTAATAAAGACCCAGAAACACAACAAAGCAAAGAAAGGTTGGACAAATGGGATTGCATGAAATTGCAGAGCTTCTGCATGGCAAAGGACATAGCTAGAAAGAGCAAGATAAAGCCCACGGATTGGGAGAATATCTTCACTAGCTGTACAACGGACAATGGTCTCATATCTAAAATATATCTTGATCTAAAAAAATTAAATATCACAATAAGAAATCTTCAAAGAAACAACTGCCCAATAAACAAGTGGGCTAAAGACTTAAACAGAAACTTCTCTGAAGAGGATAGAAGGATGGCCAATAGACACATGAAGAAATGCTCAACCTCCCTAGCCATAAAAGAAATGCAAATCCAAACAACATTGAGATACCACCTCACTCCAGTTAGAATGGCTAAAACCAAGAACTTTAATAACAACAGATGCTGGAGCAGATGTCGACAGAAGTGAACCTTACTGCATTGTTGGTGGGAGTGTAAACTTGTTCAACCACTTTGGAAAGCAGTATGGAGGTTCCGCCACATAGAGCTCCCCTATTTCCCAGCAATCCCACTTTTGGGCATTTACCCAAATGCTGACACACAAGACCACACTAAAGCTACCAGCACGACTATGTTTATTGCAGCATTATTTACTATGGGTAAGATATGCAACCAACCCAGCTGCCTGTCAGTAGATGAGTGGATCAAGAAAATGTGGCATATATACACAGTGGAATTCTCTGTCTCCGTTACAAAGAATGGCATTGCCGCATTTGTTAGGAAATGGAAAGGCTTGGACAAATTATCTTAAGTGAAGTAAGCCAAGCCCAAAGGAACATAGGTCCCATGGTTTCCATTATTTGCAATATCTAGTATATGACTGAGTCAAGCAGAAAAGTTCAGATAAGGTGATGTTAGGGAAATGAACCCTAAGATATGTATTCAAATGTTTTTTTTCTCTTTCATGTGATTGTTTCTAATACATTTATAAGATTATTTCTTTGTTGCTTTGTATGTCCTTCCCCCACAGTATAAACCCTGCTTTCACTGTATTTCATGTCGGTATATTTTGTGGAGGGGAAGGGGAAAAACAAATCGTTTTAATAGGGATACAGGTGGACCCATTGCAGCAATGAGATGTACAAGTCGTTATGTCGAAAACAAAACTTACAAATTTGGTGCGGCGGGGTGTGGCGGGGAGGATTGGGTGGGGGGCATGGGGAAGGATGGGAAAGGATGTGAAGGGGAAACAAAGGAGGAGGCTACAATGCTTGATAAGAAATGTACTCATTATCACACACATAAAAAAAAGAATGCAGTGTTAGAATGCCTCTCATACATACCTACATACCTGGAAGAACTAGTACTTACTTATTGATTGTGAATGGGACTTTTTTTGCCAGTTGTGGGGATTGAACTCACGGTTGAGCACTGTCCCTTAATTTCTTTTTTTTTTTTTTTTTTTTGCTCAAGTTTAGTGTTCTACCACTTTTGCCGCCTTTTCTGTTTAGGTTGTACTGATGAATCAAACCCAGGGCTTCATGCATGCTAGGCAAGCATTCTACCACTAAGCTAAAATTCCAGCTGAGAAGGGGATCTTGATAATTGTTCCCTATGCAACCTTGAACTCTGCTTTCCAAGTAACTATTTTATAGGTTTGAGACACTACACTAATTGTAATTTTTAAATTTTTATATATTTCATTTTCCCCCTTTTTATTGGTAGTTCTGTGCCTAAAAGTGGTTCATCCCATGTATAAGAACTGTGTTTAAGGGAAAATTGGTTTCAAGAATTATTCTGGGGTATTTTTGTTTCTGTTTTGTGCTGTAATGAAAGATTTATTCCTGGATGGTAGAAATCTCTCATGGTGGGTAGTGAGTAAGCTGTGGAGCATTGATGGGGTGATGTGTGTTACTTGTTTTGTCCTTTTAGATTTTCATTTAGATGTGTTATTCCTCAAAGTAATTCCTTTACTATAGCAAGATTGTCCTTTTATTTTTGAGACATATTTTAGCCCAGGCTGATCTTGAACCCATGATGTTCTAGTTCAACTTCTTGAGTGGTAGGATTCCAAATGTGTAGCATCACACATAGCATGGATGCTCTGTAATTAGTACACACTTCTACTCAACTGCCAGTAGTTTGATGCCGTGCCCAGTGTTTACAAAGTATTGTTCTATATTGGAAGATATCTGTAGAAAGAATATCCTGCTCTAGATAAGTGCGTTATTTAGAAGTGCAGTGAGATGCATTGTAAACTAATTACACCATTTTCCAGGCCAGGACAAGAAGACTGTTAGGAAGTACACAGGTAAAGAATAGTGTGAAATATTATCTTGGGCTTTGAGTACAGTGATACAGAAGAGGACTTATACAGGTAGAGTCCTGTGAGGATTCTGGAAGTGGAACAGGTGTTTTCTAGGTAGATCAAATGTGAGGATGTCCAAGAGGAGGGACCAGAATTTTCTGAACCTTGAAGGGGCATAGCAGCAGAGTACTGGATGGATAGAAGCAGAGTGGAAAACAGAATACTCTTTGGGTGTTTGTATGTGTACTAATTTGTTGATGGCACAAAGCCTTAACCCCTGCCAGCAGCAGAGGAAGCTGCCCAGCTCAATCCCATGTGTGTGCTGGAGTGTGTGAGGCTACTGAGGGAGGAAGATGTGGAAACTCAGTCCACACTTGAGCCTGGGTCATTCTATAAATTCACTGTGGAAGAGTGTACCTAGATTTGTCACATATGAAATTAAACTTGTTAGGGAAGAACTGAACTGACAGCCCTTTTAATAATACTTATGTTGTGCATAGGTTCTTGTAGGTTTTTCCTGGGCAACACCCCAGAAAACTAGCTCTGCTAGTTATGCCTCCCATATAAACTGGAATGACAGATTCATGCCATTACACCTAGCCAATACTGAGTGAGATGGTTACTTGGTTAAAAAGTATTTCCTTGAATGGTCTTGCACCATAATACTCTCATTGTGTCTTTACAATACCACTAAAGAAAAGTTTAACGAATGTCTCCTTGTCCTCAAGTTAATCATGATTCTACCAAGGATTTGCCTTCTCAAAGCAGGATAACACCTCATAGAGAGAAGTGTTATGTCAGGACAAAAGTACCACCAATGACTAATCAGCAGGCAGTTAGAAAGAATATGAGCCTGGCTCTCTTGGCTGGGAGATCTTGTTCTTTGTAACAGAATTAGGCTTTACTTTTCTTTTTTTAAGGTCCGTTAGCAAAAGATCAATACAAAAATAAATAATTTGCATTGAGCCTCCTATATAGAAGATTCTAATGACAATATCTCCTCATGGGTTTTGAGAACCCAGTCTTTGGTGTGACAAGCTTGGTGGGCTTGGAGAATTGTTTTCTGTACTCACAAAAGCAGAATCTGTTTCCCATGTTCCCTTGTAAGACTGTTACACTTGTATGGGATTTTAGAAGACAAAAATATGTTTGAAATACTAACTTTCGCAGCCAGTTGATTTACCAGTTTCTATTTTGGCTTCTTTTTTCAATGTTATGATAATTTCTTAGTAAGCAAGTGTATAACAATGGTACCCAAGGAACTTGAAATACAATAATAATTTTCCACTCTCTACTTTATAATTGTATTCTTTCACTATCTTATATTCAATCAACAATTATCTGATAGCCTTCAATGGCTTTGTCAAAGACCCCAGTACCTTAAACTTTGCCAAGTCTGTGTCAGCTCCATTCTTCATGTTACCTGACTTCGCTGTGGCAGGTAGCTCCCAGTTATCTCATCTCCTTTCCCTGCTCAAAATTTTTGGCTATTTCTTCCCTTATCACCCCAGATTCTTTGTCCTGGTTAAGAGGTCTTCTGGCACATTTGGACATGTTGGAGGCTTCCTTGATTTCTCACTTCCCTCCATCTGCTCTCACACCAGCAATCTTTCTGGCCACGTGGCATTATATGATAATTGCAGGTTGCCAGATTCCCATTGTGTATTCCCTGCCAGGTCTTTCCCTTCTAATTCACACCATACATTAAGATGGGTGAAATGTTTTCATTTGCAAGTAAATGGATAGAAATGGAGACTATCAGGCTGAGTGAAGTAAACAGGTTAAGAAGGATAAAGGTCACATGTTTTCTATAATATGTAAATGCACAATCTAAAATATAAGCATGTGTAAACACATAGAGAATCATATATAAATTCATGTATAGAATCTGTCTGTACGTTTAGGAATTTATAAGAGGATTAGTAGGATTGGGGAAGGATAAATAAATTTATTTGTCATCTGTGCATGGCAATGTTGACAAAAGGAAACTCACCGAAATCTATTGAATATTGATGAGTAGGCTAGTTGGGGAAAGAGAGACTGAGGTCATCAATATCATTAAGATTACTCAATAAGAGTTTGTAAACTTTTATGGTGAAATCTCTTAAATACTATTTTCATGCAATTTAAATAAAATGAGAGATAGGAATGCAAAATAGCTACTATCATAGGTGCGTGTTTTAATGGAAGTGAGAAGGACAAACAGACTACAAAAGTAGGCAAACATGTTCAAAATACATAGTTTTTAAATAGGTGTGAAAAATAAACAACAAGGCATGTTGACATTGACTTGAGAAAGGCTGAAGATGTGTGAGAGTGATGGAGAGATGAGTCTCATAAAGATACATTGTTTGAATATACAAAAATGTCATAATCAAATCCCTTGGAAAAAGTGAGAAAAAATTACTACAGATATATGTGCTATTTTTCTTATCTCATACGCTAGTAAGTCTTTTTTAATTTTTCATACGCTAGTAAGTCTTTTTTAATTTTTAAAGTAACAGACCTTAGTTGTATATAACTGTCATAATTGAAATCTAGGGTTTAAATTATTCTCCCCACTCTATCTGCACAATCATATATGCCGTTCCCAAAAGAATACCATTGCCAGATATATATTGCCAGAACCTTTCCCATGCATATACAAACATCAAGTGTCCATGAGTATAACATACTCACATAAGATTTTACCGATTATATCATATATAGGTTTCTTCTCACTTGACCGAGCAACCCGCGGTGTTCACTATATATGAAACATTGTACTTAATTAATCAGCCTGTACATGATCAGTGGAAATTTCAATGGTTTTAATTTATTTTAGACACATCTCATTACTGCTAATGTCTTTCCACTAGTGAAGTGTAAGAATATCATTGGAGCATAAGGAAATTGGCTATAGTTTCCCATTCCCTACCCTTCCCCACCATTCTAATTTGTGATAGAGACTGCCAAAGAAGTATGGCTATAAATTCTTTTTAAAAATGTAGGACCTTCTGCCAAGGAAATAGTCCCCTTTAAGAGAATGTGAAATTCAGTGGGACTTAACATTTGTGAACATTAAATGTTGACACATGACTGAGTTTTCTAATACATAATTAACTTTGTGTGTGTGTGTGTGTGTGTGTGTGTGTGTGTGTGTGTGTGTGTGTGTGTGTGTGTGTGTGTGTGTGTGTGTGTGTGTGTGAGTGAATTCAGAGCCTGAGTGCTGTCCTGGAGACTTTGTACTTGAACCACAGCTCCATTTCCTATTTGTGGTGTTTCACTTGAGATTAGTGTCTCAGAGACTTTCCTGCTTGTTCTGACATGGATCCTCACAACTCAGGCTCCTGAGTAATTAGGATTAGAAGCTTGAGCCACAGATGGCTGGTCATTATAATCCTCTGGTTCTCAGAATGACACTTCTCTATTTTTTGCTGTTAAAACTGGCAGTTGGCACTTCATTGGCCTGGTTAGGGTAGGAGCATCTTCAGGGATTGTGGTCGCGGCCTTAGAATTGAATGTAAGTAATACCTTCCCCAGTAGCTAACATCCGTCCTCATCACTGTCTAAATAAAATTTATAAATTGAGAAATTGGCTTTCAAACTTGAATTTCTATTAGACATATTGTATTATTATTAGACAAATAATGGACTCCATTATATTTTCATGTTTTTATACTACATATTTTGATAATATTCACTTTCATTACCCTCTTTTGCCTGTCTCTTCCCAGGTTTTTACATTTTTCCCTCTCTCTCCCTCCATCTCTTACCCTCCCTCTCTACGTCTCTCCCCTCCCTCTCTTTCTCTCTCATTCTCTGTCTACCTCTCTGCTAGTATTTGCTTTTCACTTTTTGCCTTCATTCCACCTTTTAAACAAAGCCTCAAGTTCTAGCTTTCTCCTGGTTAATTGGAATTAAGATTTTTAGCCAGGCATCGGTGGCTCTTGCATGTAATACTAGCTACTCAATTTGCTGAGATCTAAGGATCCGGCTTCAAAGCCAGCCCAGACAGGCAATTCCATGAGACTCTCATTTCTAATTAATCACCAGAAAAGCAGAAATAGCTTTGTGGCTCAAGTGGTAGAGTCCTTGCCTTGAGCTGAAGAGATGGTGGGTAGTGCCCAGGCCCACAATTGAAACCCCATGACCGACCAAAAAGATAAATAAAACAATTCCTTAGATTTTTCTGTCAAACCATGGTCATAAATTAAATGTATTCATGTAGATAATATAGGAATTTAATGTTGTTGGCTTATTAACAACTATTTAAATTATTTTTGACAAATATAATGAACCATGCTTTATGAATCTCTTCTTATTCTGAAATACTACAAAAATATTAGAGTTTTCGGACCCTTCCTAACCTAATAGGAAGCCCTATTTTATATCAGAAGTATATATCAACCATTTCTTTCTCCTGTGTTCACCTTAATTTACATCTATTCCTTTATTATTTTTATTTGTCAATTATCTTTAAGTAGTTGTAGAAAAGAGGTGCCATGTGACAAAGCAGTTTATGAATACAGTGTCTATTAATCCATGCCACCCCTACAATATTCCCACCCCCCTCTGACACACCCCTTCCCTTATTTTTCGTAGTTTTGAAGAATATGAAATGAATTCCTTTTTAGAAAATTAATTTAGTTTATAGTTATGATAAAGAGGTAGTGTAGAGGGAATACAATTGCATGAGTCAGAAGAGAACATTTCCTTTCATGAAGCATCTTCTGTTTACTCACTGTCTCCCAATGAGCTCAACTACATTCTGCCCCTTCCTCCCTTCATTTATCTACCTTTTCCCTACCCTCTTCTTTGAGGTAGCCAATTTCTGCTAATATTCTCAGGCTTTGACCTAGTCTTTCTAAAGTTTATAGAATTTGGGCAACATTGGCAGCAGTGATGGTGCAGCAGGAAAGCTCCCACAATGAAGCCCACAATCACATGCAAGGTAAGGGCGGACAGGACACAGCACACCAGAAGTACTGGACCCTCTTCTTCAGATAAATGTCCCAGAGCAAGCCCTCTGAGGCCCAGGAGCTCCTGTGCTCATGAGCATACTGCTATTCTTCCCTCATGGCCAGCACAACAGCACAGCAGCACTGTACATGCTGGTGTTTGAGTCCCCAAAGAAGGCAGAAGTGTATGTGATGTCTGGCTAGGGTTTTGATTGATGGACCCCACTTCTCCACAGCCCTGAAGTGTTCCCGTTTGGGTTCCTGGAAACAGTTACACTCCTGGCTCCATCCGCTTTGGGCACTGACCCTATGGAAAGAGAGAACTCCTGGGAATCTTGATATTACTTCCTACCCTCCACAGACGGTGTGAGCTGCACCAACATCCTGGTGGAGGACTCCTGGTTGAGGAAGCCCACAGCTTCCAAGGCAAGTGGACATGCTTATGGCCCAGGCAGCGCTGCAGTTTCTCTATTGGAAAAACAAAAGCTCGACTGTGGTCTTCATCATGTATGCACAGAAGCATCATCCATCAAGCACGGGTCAGCCTCTGTATAATCCCTGCTCCACTTCATCTGGTTTCTGCTGCTGACCATGGATGGTGGCAAACTGACCATATTCATGTTGCTATGCTAGCAGTGCCAGCCCTCCCTATTCAGGCACCCAATTCATGACAAGTACCTTGACAGGACAGGACAGAATAGGACAATTCTACCTCAGGGTGTATCCCAAGCTTTTGTCTTCCTATGGAGGTGCTCAACCACCTCCTGGCCTCCCTTACTCGTCACCTAAAATGTTCTTTCTTACTTATGCTCTATGTATTAAAAACTTATTCAAAGACAAGTTAACTGTTCATGGCTTTCATACTCACTGCTCTAAATCCTGAGATGTCTACAGTAATGTCATTCTGCTTTGAGTAAAAACCCTCCAAATGGATTTTATGGAAGCTTCCAACTGTTATAAAAAAAACAAGGACTGAGTAAATGAAGAATCAAGTACTTAATGATTAGACAACTCAATGTCCTGAAAAAAATTGCCCTTCATTGCTCAGGACATGGAATATAATTCCAGACAAAATTCAGCCAGGTATATTTTTAAAGAACCTTTAATAGGGCAACTACTCTTTCTTCACTTTCTAAAGAAGTATTTTGTAGAATCAAAATGATCTCTTCAAAGTTTTAGGAAAAATCAATAATAAATTTATTAATTCCTAGAGTTTTCTTGATTGGAATGCATTTAAATGTAAAATAATGAAATATGCATAGATTCCATTTGTCTCTTTCTTCCTTAAGTAGGCTTGATAAGTTTCATCTTTGAATAAATCATCTGAAGTTATTTATTACTTCACTTTTTAATTTTACAACTGTAGGATTTCTGATAAAGTACTCATTTGTTTTGGTTATTGGCAACTGGTTTCTTCTCTGCTTTGTTATTATGTATTTTGATCAGTCTTTTTAAATATATGTCCATTTATTGATCTATTCAGACACAGCTTCTATTTTCCTTGATTTGTCTCTGCTGTGTTCAAAAGCAGGGTTTTTAAGCCACTTAACAAAGTGATTCTTAAATATCCATAGAGGAGCAAAAGAAGAAGAGAAGAGAATAGAGGAATAAAAGAGTATCAGTTTAAGCTTGAAATCCTAGCTACTCAGTAGGCAAAGAGCTGAGGATTTTGTTTCAAAGCCAGCCATGGGAGGAAAACCTGTGAGACTCCTATCTCCAAGTAAAAACCCAAAATGCTGGAAATGGAGTTTGTGGCTCAAGTAGCAGAGCCCTAGGCTAGAATTATTGATGTGAATTCCCAGTGTCCTGGTAAGTTGTGCTTTTTTTAGCAGTATAAATGTGTGCAGTTTTTAAGCCCTTAATATAACCCACTTCATGTAGTATAAAGATACACATGCTCTGATAAGTCTGTATGGTAATCACTGAAATTTAAAATTCGGTCTTCCCGAATTTTCCAGTTTTCATATGGTCATTTCTCATTTAGAAGCAAATTATTTCAGATTTTATTTAAAGTCTGAGACTGGGACTTGTATTTGGTGTTTGATGCTGTTGCTCTTCAGCTAGTACTATATCAACTAAGCTATGCGTGTAACTCATAATTTCAGATTTTTCAAAATGCCAGAGAAGGTAATAGTGATAATGCTATTAAGTCCTTCACCCATCTAGATACCCACATTTGGTTTGTTTGGGTTCCTAGTTTATCAGTATATTTATATGTCATAACTTTTGGTTTTGATTTTGTGCTGTTCCTGGAGCTTGAAATCAGTACCTTGCCCTCTCCTTGAAACTGGACATTGTTAGCACACATAATTATCCTAGCTACTCAGAGAGCTGATATCTGTGAATCCAGGTTTTAATCCAGCCCAAGAAGGAAAGATGAGTTTTTTAAATCTCTAAGTAATCTCCAAAATGAATTTGGAAGGGAATCTGTGGTTCAAGGGCAAAACACCGCCCTTGAGGGAAAACACGTGAGTGAGAAGGTAAGGTCCCGAGTTTAAACCTCAATATCAGCATTCAACAACGTTGTTTTCCTTGAGCTTGATATTAAATTGCTCAGAAAATAATCAGCACTACTATTACAAACATCAATTATATTTATTGATGTTATTCCATTATTTTCCTAAATTTTACTTACACATTAATATCCAGTAATGGAAAGATAAGATTACTGTTTCACAAGTATTTATGGCACTTGAATATATGGATGAGAGGGGCATACAAGGAGTTTGGATTGAAAATAGATATTTACAAGCTCTTCACATGAGTAAATGATAGCTGAAGAAGCTGTGAGCATGTATGAAATAAGCTAAAGAAACCAGAAAGGAAAGACAAGGCATGATTCCGGAAAGCAAACAATTTTGGAAGGATAGAACACAAGGAAAGTATGTAGCTTTTGGTAAGAACTTTGTAACCCATCTACAAAGTGAGCACATTTGATTCCTTATTTCTAGTAGAAGGCATTTCAGTTAACTTTATTTTACAAAGTTAAACATGATTAACATTTAATTTTAACTGATCTCTCAGTTAAGCAATTAGTCTAGCCAGGCGCCAGTAGCTCATGCCTATAATTCTACCTATTCAGAGGGCTGAGATCTCCAGATCCTAGTTCAAAGCCAGGTTGGACAAGAAAGTCAGTGAGACACTTCTCTTCAATTAACCAGGAGAAAATTACAAGTGTCACTGTGGCTCAACATGGCAGCACTATTCTTGAGTAATAAATCTCAGAATTTGAACCCAGGCCCTGAGTTCAAGATCTCTGAAATTATTCTTAAAATAACTTGTTCTTAGTAATTATTTAACTTGTCTAGAAGAATGTTTTAAACTTTGGGATTTTTTATTTCATGTTGACAGCATGGTTTTTTAAGATATGCAGAGAAAAAATATTTATAGTCAGAATTGGTTTGGTTTCCTTTGTATTACAGATTGCTTCTACACCCAAAGATCAGGTGGAAAGCAGATGGCCAAATCCTGGCTCTTGGCAATGGAAATGGATTTGTGTTTCTATTATCAAAGAAACAAACTTATGAAATGATAGTCTTTATATATAACACCTTAATAGTAACTTTAAAATTATCATTACTATTATTATTAATATTATTAGTTTTTGTTAGTTGTGGGGCTTGAACTGTGGGTCTGCACGTTGTCCCTCAGCTCTTGAGCTCATGGCTAGTGCTCTACCACTTGAACAAGATTACACTTCACATTTTCTGAACGTTTAATTGGAGATAAGAGTCTCATG
Source organism: Dipodomys merriami (assembly GCF_024711535.1). Classification (NCBI taxonomy): domain Eukaryota; kingdom Metazoa; phylum Chordata; class Mammalia; order Rodentia; family Heteromyidae; genus Dipodomys; species Dipodomys merriami. Next base: position 1,555,770 of record NW_027204071.1, read on the forward strand.
GACCCATAGTTCTCAGCGTCCCTAGTAGCTAGGATTACAAGTGTGAGCCACTGGCTCCTAACAGTAAGATTATTTGGAAAAAGACAAAAACCCATGATTGTACCTTTACAATATCACAATCTGACAATTGTATCTGTAACGTTAGTTGTATGAAGTAACCATAGGCAGCAATCAGTTGTAGATCTCACCATGTCCTGTCCAATGCTAGATATTATTTCATTAATTTATTTTACTTTTTCCTAACAAAGTTCATTATGAATGTCCAACAACACAATTTGCTATTGAGCACAAAGAACTCTTCAGCATATTTATACCAACAAACAGCATTTTGCACTTGTTCTTTAAAAAAAAACTTTGCCAGTCCTAGGGCTTGAAATCAGGGCCTGGGCAATCTCTCTGAGCTTCTTTTGCTCAAGGCTAGCACACTACCAATTGAGCCACAGCACCACTTCCAGTTTTTCTGTTTATGTCATACTGAGGAATCAAATCAAGTGCTTCATGAAGGCTAGGCAACCATTCTAAAACTAACCACATTCCCAGTCATTGGGAATTATTTTGTTGTTGTTGTTTTAAGATAGGGTTTTTCTATGTGTCCTGTTGACCTAAAACTTGGGGTGGTCTCAAGCTAACTTCTAAATTAGCCTCTCTATTTAAATGATTTATTGTTTCCCATCCCCTCCACAAACTATATCAACATCAAATACAGTGAAAACAGCGGTTATAACTTTGGCCGGGGGGTGGTGGCAGGGGGCGGGGAGCAATGGGAGGGATGGGAAATGGGAAGGGATGGGAAGGGGAAACAAAGGAGGCGGCAACAATGCTTGATAAGAAATATACACATTATCTTGTCCATTTAATTGTAACTCCTCTATATTGTATTTTCACAATAAAAAAAGTCAGCCTCTCAATTTCAGAGATATCAGACATGCACCAACATATTCAGCTCAGGATTCTTTGTAAGAGAATTCTTTCAGAAATAAAGTTATTCTGTCTTCCTTGGACTGGATGTCTTTTTGCATTCGGCACTGGTAATCACATTTCTTGTACTGGTGTGTTTCTCCTGCTAGATCAATAGAAATATTTCAGGCTCCCAACTGGAAACGGAGCTGTGTCACCAGCAACATCACAATCTTGTGAAAAGTAGCAGCTGGCATCATGTGTATGGCAGCCAGCTGGACCTTAACTATCTGATATCTTTGTTCTCCAACAATTCAATCATTTCTATGCACAGTCTGAAAACAGTCATAAGTAATTTTTTATTTATTCCATCCTCTTCCCAGCTACTTGCCATTCTGAGCTATGTATGTTTTAAATTCTGTTAAACATTAATTACTATTTCCTGCCATTTTCAAAAGTAACATATATGTCTTAATTTAAAATTCATTCAAACATGACAAAAACGTTAACATAGTTGTTGTACACCATTGGTTCATGTTTTAACTCTTAGCTACTGTAGAGGCCAAAAATGGAGGATCCTGGTTTAAAGCGGCCTATGCAAAATAATCTGCAATATTTCTCCAATTAAGAAACTAAAATCTGGGTTGGGAAGGTGGCTCAGTGGTAGAGCGCTTTCCTTGCAGGCATGAGGCCCTGGATTCAATTCCTCAGCACCACATAAGCAAAAAGAAAGAAGCCAGAAGTGGTGCTGTGGCACACGTTGTAGAGAGCTAGTCTTGAGCTGAAGAGGTGAGAGTGTGCAGGCCCAGAATTCAGGCCCCACTACCGGACCCCCCAAAAAAGAAAGAAAGAAAGAAAGAAAGAAAGAAAGAAAGAAAGAAAGAAAGAAAGAAAGAAAGAAAGAAAGAAAGAAAGAAAGAAAGAAAGAAAGAAAGAAAGAAAGAAAGAAACCAAAATCTAAGCTGGTGCCGGGGACTCAATCCTATAACCCTTGCTACTCAGGAGGCTGAGATCTGAGGATCACAATTAAAGCTAGCCTGAACAGGAAAGTCTGCGAGACTATCTCCAATAAATCACTACAAAACTGGAAGTGGCACTGTGGCTCAAGCAGTAGAGTGCTCGCCTTGAGCTGAAGAGCTGAGAGATAGCACCCAAGACCATAGTTCAAGCCCCATGACCCACAAATAAAAAGAAAGAAATCAAAATCCAGAAGTGGAAATGTGGCTTAAGTAGTAGAATGGCAGCTTTGAGCAAAAAGACTAAGTAAGAGTAATATGTGTACTTCAGACTCCATTATTTACTCATGGAACACACACACACACACACACACACACACACACACACACACACACACACACACACACACACACACACACACACAAAATCTACATTTTCTTAGACTTCCATCCTTGAGCAGTATTCCATGCCATTAACTTAATGCATATTTTCTCCAAATCCTTATGGTAGGGAATAAAGTACTTTTGTACATATGATAATGCAACTTTTGAATTTTTGGTTTTGAACTTTTTTTGTACTTATGTGAGAACACAGCATTTTTTGAACACTAAATAGAAATCACTGTTGTTGGTAAATAGGTGGGTGACAGATTGACAGATGCAGATAATACCACTTGAAAATTTTCTTCTTTAAATTTAAATATATAATATATAATACATATACACACATATGTATGTATTTAAAATTTCTGCCAAGATTTTATTTCCATTATAATGATCTATTTGTTCCATTATATAAATTTAACATATTGTATATTTCACAGGAGATTAATATTTATAAAATTTTCTTTCTTTGCGAGACTAAGTCCTACAGTGTAGACCAGACTTACCTCAAATCTTTATTCTTCTCTGTTTCAGGTTCCTGAGTAATGGCTGGAATTACCATGTGGTAGCATAGTACCATATCCACCTATATTATTTATATTTTGTATACTTGAAAATTAGTGTGAACAGCTTTAAGCCATAGTATCATCATGAATTTGAATGAATTTAATTCTGAGTGAATTCAAGTATGTTAGACATACCTGTAATCCCAGTACCCAGGAGGATTTAAGTTAAAGAGCAGCCTGAGCTACCCAGCAAGTCCTTGTCCACAAAGCCAACAATTTGTGTGTGTGTGTGTGTGTGTGTGTGTGTGTGTGTGTGTGTGTGTGTGTGTGTGTGTGTGCGGGCCCTAGGGCTTGAACTCAGGGCCTGGGCACTGTTCCTGAGGTTTTTTTTTTTTTTTTTTTTTTTTTTTGGGTCCGGTCGTGGGGCCGGAACTCTGGGCCTGGGCGCTGTCCCTCAGATCTTCAGCTCAAGGCTAGCACTCTACCACTTGAGCCACAGCGCAACTTCCGGCTTTTTTCTGTTTGCTTATGTGGTGCTGAGGAATCGAACCCAGGGCCTCAGGCATGCAAGGCAAGCGCTCTACCACTGAGCCACCTTCTCAGCCCTGTTCCTGAGGTTTATGCTCAAGTCTAGCACTCTACCACTTGAACCAAAGCTCCACCTCCAGCCTTTTTAGAAGTCATTGGAGATGAGTCTCATCCACTTTCTGTCCAGGCTGACTTAGAAACAAGATCCTCAGTTGTCAGCCTCTTTTTTAAGTAGGATTACAGGTGTGAGCCTGTAGTAGTTGTTGTATAACTGTTAAGTAATATGGTAAACATCATGCCATTTTATACTCCCCCCCCCCAGCAGTGTTTGAGTGTTGCACACACAACTAACACACAACCTGCTCCATGTTTGATGACATCCAGGTCTCATAATCCTGTGAGATAAGTATTGTTATGCTCACTTTACCTATGAAGAATTTGAAGTCCAGAGACTTTAGTTAACTTTCCATCCACAGCTAGTATACAGTGCAGCCTGTATTCAAATTCAACTATGTTTTTTTTTTTTTTAATTTCAGAAATCATGGCGTCAGCATGTGTTCTAGTCAACATGTATTCTAGCTTGTACTGCTCTTTACAGGTACTGTTCTCTGCCTGATAGATTAAATTTCTCCTGTATGTATGACTTATTCCTCACTCTTTAACTGTTTACACCCCCTCTCATAAGCTAGGGAAATAAAAGTGATGAGAAGAACCATTTTTGAAGAGGAAATTGATAATGGGATTTGAACTTGCTATTACATATTAGTCTGAACTTATTCCATGTGAGTTATGCCTCCAGCACTATTTCTGTTTTTTTTCTTTTATATTGTTATTATAAAGATGATTTAAACAGAGGTTATAGTCATATAATTTAGGTATGAGTATATTTCTTTTTGGAAATATCAGCCCATTCCTTGCTCTCTCAGTTTTTCTCTCCCACTGGTTTGTTTTTTTAATTAACTTCCTTATTATTATTATTTTATTAATATTATGTAGAGAGCTTTGTTACATAAGTGAGGTAATGACTACATTTCTTTTGTCTTTATTTTTGTTATAGTCAGTCATGAGGCTTGAACCCAGGGCATGGGCACTGTCCCTGAGCCCTTTCGCTGAAGAATCACACTCATTTTGAGCCACAGATCTATTTCCATGAGTGCATTTCTTTGTGGACAATATCACCCTTTCCTTTCGTCTCTTCCAGTTTTCCTCTACTTCCCTGTCAACGTCTAGTGCGTTGGGGTCCCTGGATAAGGGTCGTGAAATCAAAAGGACATAGGGGATGCAGAGTGCAAAGAACAATTGCCACTGCATGCTGTGATTTATTATTAGTGGGTATTTAAAGACAAGCAAGCATGATCTTTGCCAAGATTTGGTCAGAAGACATTCATACAAAAAATTTCAACAGATACATTTTTATTTGACCTATGAGACAATATCTTGATATATTATTATCTAAACTATTTTAGAACAAGCTCAAACCACTTCTCCAATCTCAGGAAAATGCTTGACCAGCTGTTCATCTATGCTTAAGCAGCCAGAAGATCTACTTCCTCAGCTCCCAGGAGTCTATGATATGTGTTTTGAGATAGGGAGAGAAAACATTTTCCTTCTCTGCCCGGCATACCAAGAGCTTTCCTAATCCCAAACACAGTCCTCAGATAATCCTGAGGCTGAAGCCTGCATCATTCTGCCCCCTCAACATAGACCCTGAGTCTTCACACTTCCCCACCAACAAGTTGCATAGTGCACTTTCAACATAGTCTCAACTGAGTACCACTGTTCCATATGTTCATCTTTTGTGCCTCCATTTCTATGCCCCCTTTACCTTCCCAAAGAGAAATAAATGAAAAAAAAAATGACAAACATGTCTAAGACAAGCAAAAAGGTGAGATAAGTTGATGTTAGGTGAAATGAACCTGAAGATAAGGATTCAAATGTTTTTGCTTTCATGCAATTGATTCTATCATACTTATAAGATGATTTCTTTGTTGCTTTGTATGTGCCTCCCTCACGGTATAAACCCTGCTTTCACTGTATATGATGTAGGTATAATTTGTGGAGGGGAAGGGAAAAAACAATTGTTTAAATAGGTGTACAGGTGGGCCCATTCCAACAATGAGATGTACAAATCGTTATGTCGAAAAACGAAATTTACAACTTTGGCCAGTGGGGGGGAGGCTTACGGAGAGGGGAGGCTGGTGGGAAGGGGTGGGAAGAGGAAACAAAGGAGGGGGCAAAAACGAAAGAAAATAAAGAAAATTATTATCTTGTTTCTGTTTCCTGGTCACTGGTTATTTTTGAGGTAGATTGTGTGTGTGTGTGTGTGTGTGTGTGTGTGTGTGTGTGTGTGTGTATACTGGGACTTGAACTCAAGGAGCTGACCTTTAGCTTTTTTTAGTCAAGGCTGACACTCTACAACTTGAACCAAACTTCCACTTCTGGAATTTGAACTGTTAATTGGAGATTAAAGTTTCACAGATTTTCCTACCTGGGGTAACTTAAATCCACTTTCCTCAGGTCAAATCCTTCTAAATAGCTAGAGTTACAGCTAGATGTGAGTCACTGGTAGTGCTTGGCCTAGCTTCTTTTTATTAAGAAGTTGAAATGTAAAAGAAATTTGCAATAGTAGAACAAAAGAAATCAATATAACTTACGCAGCTTCATTAAGTTTTAATAATTTGTCATATTTGATATGTACAGAACAACATTTTTGTAAATGCCCCTGAAATTTTGTTTTTATCTGGGTTTTTTCCTCATCATCAACTTGATTTTATAACTTTTAAACTAATAAATATTGATGAGAATATGCCCAGAGGGCATTATATTTTGTTGGCTTTCATTAGGAAATGGTGCAAGCTAACACATGTCATGATAAATTTTTGTACTGGAACCTCATGATACATTCACATTCTTAGTCAGAAGGCATCAGAGCCTGTTACGAATCATCTAAACCTGACAAAACCCAGACTGAGGTCGTGTGACCATTTTCCTCTATGTCATTGTCTTAGAGAGCAATTCTGAATCTCCAGTGACCTTGACAGAGTCCTCCTGGACCCTCTCAGAACACAGCCAAGATAATCATTCAAGCATGATGGGAGACTGGTGTCTGCTTCCTATGAGGAACAGCACAGGAACTGTTAGTTCCTTAAACTGTCCTCTGTACTGACGATTCCTCATTGAGCATGGAAACCTAAGAATTAAGGATACATTAAACTCTCTCTTCCTTCTGCAGGTTGTGGACCAGTTTTCCTTCTGCTGCTGTCATCTTCTGTGGAAAGAAATGATCTAGAAGCCATTTTGCTTATTCTAGGCCCTTAGTTTAAGTCTGGGATTTATATTTAGACAAAAAGATATGTAGTGATAAAAAAGTGAATTAATATTTTTTCTATTCTATTTATTACTCAAATATATTTTCAAATTATACCAATAATTCTTTTTTTGTGTGTGAAAATACCGTACAGAGGGGTTACAATTACATGGGCAATGTAATGAGTATATTTCTTATCAAGCACGGTAGCCTCCTCCTTTAATTCCCCTTGCCATCCCTTCCCATCTCCCACTCACTGCCCCTCCCCCCAGCCAAAGTTGTAAAGTTCTCATTTCAACATAACTAATTCTACATCTCATTGTTGTAATGGGTCCACCTGTATCCCTATTTAAATTATTTGGTTTTTTTCCCTTCCCTTCCCCAAATTATACCAACATCAAATAGAATGAAAGTAGGGGTTCAAACGTGAGGGAGGAACATACGAAACAACAAATAAATCATGTTATAAATATGATAGAAACAATAGCAAGAAAGAAAAACCATTTGAACACTTATCTTGGGGTTCATTTCACCTAACATCAACTTATCTGAGCTATTGTGCTTGTCTCAGAAATATACTAGTTATTGCAAATAAGGGAAACCATGGGATCTAGGTTTCTTTGGGCCTGGCTTATTTCACTTAATATAATTTTGTTCAAGTCGTTTCATTTCCTAACAAATGGGGCAATGCCTTTCTTTCTGAAGGAGGCATAGAATTCTATTGTGTATATATACCATATTTTCTTGACCATTCATCTACTGTGGGCATCTTGGTTGGTTCCATTTCTTAGCTATGGTAAATAATGTTGCAATAAACATAGTTGTGTTGGTAGTTTTAGTATGGTCTTGTTTGTGGTCATTTCGTTAAGTGACTAAAAGTGGGATTGCTGGGTCTTAGGGGAGCTCTATGTGGAGTCTTTTGAGGAACCTCCATACTACTTTGCAAGATGGTTGAACAAGTTTACACTCCCACCAATAATGCAGTAAGGTTCCCTTCTGTCCACATCCCCTCCAGCATCTGTTGTTATTAGAGTTCTTGATTATAGCCATTCTATCTGGAGTGAGGTGGTATCTCAATGTTGTTTTGACTTGCATTTCTTTTATGGCTAGGGAGGTTGAGCATTTCTTCATGTGTCTACTGGCCATCCTTCTTTCCTCTTCAGAGAAGTTTCTCTTTAAGAACTACACTGTAATTTTTTAGAAAAGCTAACTCACAGCCCAACAAAATAAGCACCCAGAATTGAGTATTCATATGTGGGAGTTGAATCAAGTGCTGAAAGGCACATTAATGAGCACATGAAGGGTGGAGAAATACAGTTATAAAATTAAATTCATAATTAAAATGAATGAATATGTCATTTTAAAATGCATTTAATTTTACATGCATTTAGTTTTATAACTAATCTTTACATGCCTCTTGCTTTTTGTACTTTTAGGTTATCTTTCAATCGCTCTTATGTAGGCAATGCATGGACCATGTCACTGGTACCTATCCCTCTTATGTTGCTGAGATTAATGGTATGAGTATTCATGCTTCACTTGTTTTTGAGATTGGTATGCATACATTTTTGGCGAGGCTATGTTCACATTGTGATGCCGCAGATCTCTGACTTCTAACAAATATTGATCATAGATGTGAGATAGCATATCAGGCAATTCAATGTCTTTTATCTCATTTTCAAGAAATAAAGTATGTTTTCAAAAATTACATTCAAAATGACAAACAGCAAAATAACTCCTTACATTATCTGATTAGTGAAACTATATTTTCACACTTACTTACCCTATATTTTAACAGGAACAAACCTATTTTAATATTTATGCCAGTGATTAAACTCAAATTGTAGGCATGCAACAGTGCCTGACATCTGTAATCGTAGTTATTTGAATGCTGAGACCTGAGCATAGTGGTTCAAACCCAGCCTGAGCAGGAAAGTCTGTGAGTCTTTTGTCACCAAATCATCACAGAAAAAAACAAAAATGTCACTGTCGCTCAAGTGCCTTGAGCCAAAGCATCCTAGTTCAAGCCAAAGTTCAAGCCATAGGAATGTCAAAAAAGAGATTAAAATCAAATTGCCTTCAATCACTCATTTAGACAATCTGTAGTGAGGGCAGGCTACTGGAGTTCACATCATTAACTGAAGAGATAGAATTTGAGATGATCACTGTTCAGCATCAGTCAGCAAGGAAAGTAATAAGATCTGAACATCGAAAACCAGGCATGTTGGAATGCACTTTTGATCCCTCAAATTCGCCGACAGAGGTGAGGAATTTAGACTCTGTTTGGCCCTCAGCAAAACTGATAACCTATGAGCAAAGTAAATCAAAAAAGGAATGTTGTTTAGCAAACAAAATAATTTCATAGTCATGTGCTAAAGAAGGAAAGGAAAAAGAACGAAGAAAGAGTAAAGAAAGGAGGGAGGGAGGAAAATAAGAGGGAGAGAAAAAAGAAAGGGAGAAAGCGAAGTATAAATAAAAATCTCAGCATGTGTTAGATGTTAATAATGACACTAAATCTTTTTAGCTATTATGCCATCATTTATTTATTTGGCAGAAACATTTTGTGTGAAGCCTACATAAACCCCAAACTGGACTTAGACATCTAATAGCTATCTCATTTTTATGTTTCCTGTTTGCAACACTGCTATTTTATCCTATTGATTAGTGTGAATTATATGACCAATATAAAATCACATTTGGAATAAAACAGTTACTAGGTGAGACCTTCCTGGATAAGGTTGTGTGGGGATCCTGGTGGGGCCCTGTCAGGTTCAAGGGAGAAGCTGGTACTTACAAAGGTTCTGTGGTGTAACTGGGCAGGGCTTTGAGGGTAGAGGTCAGTATGGGTAGGGCTATGAGACAGCAGGAGGGGACCGGAAAGACTATACTTGTTCGGGGTGGGGTTTCCAGGGGAACAGGGCATGGCTTTAGGAAGAAGGCCGACAGGTGGCCTGTTTTTCAGTATAAGAAGGCAGGGCAAAAGGGGAGCTTGTTATTTGTAGACAGGACTTTGAAATGGAAGAACAAGGCTACAGGGGAGGAGGGTTTCTGGTGGAGCACTGAGAGCCTTCACGGGATAGGCAGGGTGGGGTTTCCCGTGGAGCAGGGAGGGGAATTGAGGGAAGAGGCTGACAGAAGGCAGTGTTTCTGGTGGAGGAAGGCAGGGCTATCAGTGAGAGGCTTTTTGGGGGTGTGGCTTTGAGAGGGAAGGGCGGTGCTCAGAAGGAGTGGGCTAGTAAGGGGTAGGGTTTCTAGTAGAGCATGGTAGGACTTTGAGGCATGTGGTAAGGTGGAAGTGATGTTTCTATGGAGCAGGATGTGGTAGTAGTTGACAAGCCTTATTAGGAGGGCTTTGTGTAAACAGGGAGAGAATCCAATGGACTAGACTAGTGAGGATGAGGTTTTCAGTAAATCCAGCCACAACTTGCAGACAGGGAGTACAGTTGGGTGGGTATTTCAGTATTGCAAGGCAGTACCAAACCTACTGTGGCTGGGTTTCCAGTAGGGCAAGGCAACCTTAAAAGAAGGGAATAGGGAGGGACAGGGATTTCCAATTGAGCCTGACGAGGATTCCAGAGGGAAGCCAATTGGTGCAGTGGTTTCAGGTGGAGCAATTTGGGTGTTGAGAGATGGGATAGAGTGATGGGTGTTTTCTGATGGAGCAGGGCAGGGCTTGAAGCATTGGGGCAAGCTGGAGGTGGAGCTTTGGGAAGGAGTGGAAGGGTTTCAAGGGTACAGGATAATTATAGGCAGGACATCTGATAGAGCAGAGTGTGGATCTGAGGGAGGAGCCCAGAAGGCAGGTTTATCTGGGGAGCAAGGCAGGGCATAGAGGGAGTGGATGTGGGAGGTGGGGAGGCATGTGGTGGAGCAGGAGTTTTCCAGGGAGGTGGTGAGCTGTGCGAGAAACTTCAGGTTTAGCAAGGCAGAGTTTCAAGAGCAGGTATAGGGAGGTGGAACGTTTTTGGAGTAGCATGGTAGGCTTTGTGGGAGGAGGTAGGTTCAGTATTGGGCTTTGAGAAGTAGGATAGTAATAGAGGGGGTTTCTGATGAAACTGGGAGGAACTCTAGGGGGAAGCCTGGTTGGGGACAGGGTGTGAAAGGAAAAGAGGGGCTTGGAGGGACAATTATATGGGAGGGGCCGGACTGGGAGGGGCTAGGGTAGTTAGGGGGTTGTATCCAGTGGATAAGGGAGGGATTCTTGGTGAACTAAGGCAGTACATAAAGGGAGGAGATAGGGATGTGGACTGGTTTCTGGTAGTGCCGAACAGACTTCTAGGAAGGGGTGGAGTGGAAGAGGGATTTCCCTGTAGCAGAGCAGGACTTTCAGGAAGGGGTCAGGTTGCAGTCAGGGCTTTGAGAATTCATAGAAGGACTACCAGAGAGTAGGTTAGTTAAGGGTGGGCTTTCTAAGGAAGAAGATGACTGGAAGGGCGTTTCCAGTGGATCAAGTCAAGTTTCCTGGGAGGGGAGGATAGGAAACTGGTAATACATTGAAAGTGAAGAGAAGGGCGAGAAAAAAATAGTTAGTACTAATAAATGCAACATAAGACTACCATTTTCTGTCAGTGTAGAATTAAATTACTTTTATGTATGAGAGAGATACTGGATAAACTAACCAAGTAATTCCTTCCTAGTGAACTTTTTCTAATAAAACCACAGATCACATCAGGCTCAGGGGAACAAAGTAGATTAAGACATATGAAGCACTGGACTTGATTCCCCACCACCACCTTTGGAACACAAAAACTATAAACTGTCTCATTTAGTCATAATGGACACTCTATTGTCCTCAAATTATGAATTAATAGAATTTTTCCTCTGAATATTTTAGAAATACTAAAATCAATTAAATAATAATGATTTAACTTTATGCTTCTATATTGAACCTAAACTAAAACTAAATACTTAGCAAAATATAAAATATACAGAATGTTCAATCTTCCAGCATTAATTTTAATCTAAAAGAATTTAAAACTAGAAAATTGTCATATGGTGAGATTGCAGTATGGTTTTCTTTTCAATCATCCAAATGGTGACTTGAGCAATTATCATTTGGATGCACCAATACTTAAAACGTATCCAAGAATATAAAGCACTACTATGCAGACCCTGAAGAAACTCAGAGGGCACCATAAAATGATTTTGGAATAAAATTAATGACTGCTTCCACTAGGAATTGATCTTCATGAGGCCCACAAATATTTTCCAGAAGAAAGGTCTATATTGAAAAATAATGGAAAGAAATCAGGCAAGCAGACCATGATGTAAAGATTATCCAATGAACAACATCTACTGAGGCATTATTGAGACCCTTCATTTACCTAGGGTACAGTACTGAGCTATGTTCTTCCCTGAAGGCAAATAACAGGCAAAGCAGTGAAAATACAGTAATCATTATCAAGATATTAAATGTACAGAATGATCTCAATGAATGTATTGCTAGAAAGTAAAGATATATTTATGAAATAAAGACTAAATTTAATATTCCCAATATCTGGCCCTCTGCTCTGAGAGGGGTACAGGCCAAGTCACAAGGAGAATGGAGTGAAGTAAAATAGTATATATCAGTAGTTCCCAAATACAGTGATGAAAGCAACAGGGGAGAAAATCAACATGACCATCATAGGATTTACAACAATGAAAATCAAAGGAGAATTACAAAGGATGCCCTTGCATATTTGGCAGAACAGTGAACTCATATATGGTCAGAAAAGTGTCTGGCAGTGACTTCTAAAACATGTGGAGTGATTACAGGAAACTACCTGGTACCCACATAGTGCCACAAGAAGAGATGAACTTATGAATTACAGGATATTGAATAATCATAAAGGTCTTGCTTCAGTAGTACAGAGATAAACTTTAATAAACTGTTGTGAAAAAACTAACACATTATAAACCAAGACAAGGAAAATTATATGTATATATATATATGACTCTACTGTGTGAAACAATAGAATTCAAGAAATCAAATTAAGTAATGTACATACCAAGTAATAAAAGTAATGCAGAAGAATAGCATAATTAAGGTAATCTTTCAACAATACGTATTTTATTTGAAGAGTGCTGTTTATGAATAATTTGTTTTCCTTACAGATTTTGAATGAACAAAAACAACAGCAAGAAACAAAACAAAACAAAAACACTTGATAATAAAGGTGGATGCCAGTATCCCATCAATATTCCTATATAAACAGGAGGCTAAGATTGAAAGATCAAGGTTCACAGCCTTTTGCAGTAGCAATCCATGAAACATTTATGTTCACTTGTGCAGACAAAGGCAGAGTGAAACCTTGGCTCAAATAGTATAGCTTCAGTCATGAGTGAAAAAAACAAGCAAGAGTTTGAGGTTTGGAGTCTAATCTCATTACTACACACACACACACACACACACACACACACACACACAGATTTGAGGCTTGGAGTCTCTCTTTACTACAGAGAATAGAGGGAGGGGGAAGGAGAGAGAGAAGGAAAGGAAGTGGGAGAGGGAGAGAGAGGCAGAGGGAGAGAAAGGGAATATTAAGCTTATAAAGTGAATCTATTCTATAAAAATATCATTTTCAAAATAATACATCTGTAAGAATACATGTGAGGATTTCTACAGTTGAGTCATGAGACCTGGAAAGGGATAAGAGATCGAAAAGCCATCTCAAACAGCACTCAGAAGAATGAAAGCTATGCCCTGGAAGGGTCAAACAGTCAAGTGAAGACAGACACATAATTTTTTGCCTTAAATTTATTTAAGTTAGAGCTGTTAGGACACTAAAATATTAAGGCCTTGGAGATAATATTGTTGTCTGTGTTACGGTTGATATGATTATTGCTCCCTTCTGCACCCTAACAGTAAGGGAGTTACATACACAGTGACAACTATGTATACAAACAATACCTCATGTTAATGACTAGATTATGCCATAGTTTGTGCACATACCTGTAACCACTGACCAAAACCCTGTAATAAAATGAATATAAAGCATATTAAGAAGGATTTTGGGATCCAGAACAATGAGCCTTCTGATCCCCAGGTGTCTTCTTTCCTATCCCTCTCTGTGATTTCTCAGTTCTTTGTCCAGGTATCCCATCATCTGTGCTGTTCTATTGTTGCAGTTAGTGACAGTACTGATATTCAGAACACCTCAAAACAAACTGTGGAAACACACTTTCCCAACTTTTCTTTTTCCAAAGAAGATCCTCAACAGTAATGATATGAACACCTCTAAACAAACTGTTGATACACTTTTTCCCAAAGAAGATACATAAAATTATATGAGCATCTGGAAAGACACCAAAGCAGTCATCCTGTGATACACTAGCAAGGAAGTACATTTCTGGAGTATTGTTACTTCTGCTAATATAAGAGATGGATAAGTGTCCCTTTTATACATTTGGTATGTGGTTTTGCATAAATTTTCACAAACATATATACATTGTGAAATAATATGATTTATTTCATAGGTCACAAACTGACTGGAGTGAATGACCCTAAAGTCTTATCTCAGTTGCCTGAATCAGACTTAGATTAATCTGAATTGGTTAATTATTAATATTTCTCCATGAAACTCAACAACATAGAATGAAGTTTGAGGGTCGGGTCATCCCATACCTCTAAGGTTTTTATGTGTATTAGAGTAATACACACCTACCCTGCTCACTGCTCACACTCATTGCACACAGAAGTGTTATAATTGTCTTCAGATCAGAAATATGCTAGAGCCTAAAGTAAAATGAGATGAGCTGTACATTCTCAATGCAAGAGGGAGGATCACCCCTGCAATTTTTCTCAGTGGAGAATACTTCCTATACCTTTTACTGACTTAGCTTTGACTCTGTACACTACCATTATTAGGGAGGGTCACACTGAATATGCAGCAACAATACTGCAGCAACCTTAGCTGCCTTTGAATTGTACCTCCAATGTTGAGATCAAGGTCAATCCTGCAATTTAATCACATATTTAATGACATCTGATCATTTCAAGCCCTGGTTTAAAATCCAGCTATCAATGCTCTTACCAGTGTGAAAGGTCTCACTCATTTAGGTTTTTTGTTTATCTTCCTGTATTTCAGATACTGATTAGATGTTGGTTTTTGAGATCGAGCTTTTAGTTTGCATTTGATTTTTGGAGGTGTTAGTGATTCCAGTTGAACTGCATATATTGTAATGTAAATAATTTGATGTTTTGACATATGAATTTAATTTTGGCAATTGAGGAAGTGAATACACATCGCTCACAAAAGTTTCTTTATATGTGTTAGTATTGCTTTATTGTGAACTTCCTTAAAAGCAGTCATAGCAGCACATATCCTTAATCCCATCTCTTCTGTCACTGAGACAAGGCTTGAAACGTCTAGATCATTTGTCACTTCATAGTGAGAACCTTTCTACAAAGAAGGGGGAGAGAATAGCAAAAAGAGCAAATTAACCTACCATCAGTTTTGTTATATATTCCTTACACTTTGTCATTAAGACCACCATAATAGTACTTTTTATTATTCCTTACAATGCTCTTTCCCTGTTCTGAGCTATCCTTTATGGGTCTAAAAGAAATTAGAAATATACTTCAGGAAAGTATTAAGCATATAATATGCAATGTTTGCCTAAATTGTCTTGTTATTGGAAAGACACTTGTATTTTTTTATTCTGGTAACAAAGATTATAAACTAAGTTACAATTGTATTCCAGATGGAACACAGACTAGAAACATGAAGGGCAGCACTAAAGAATGCTACTGGTACCACTAATATAGTAAATAAATTTAGGCAAAACTCCTTTAGAATAAAAGCCACAGGACAGCCCCAACATTACTTTCATTGTTTCATGTGAAGAATAGAACATTTTTTTTAGTAAAGACAAATTTTCACAGATATTACCGTCAATTGGGTAAATATTTCTGAAGGCCTTCAGAAAGAATGCTGTGACCATGGTGAGAGAAGCAGATTTATCTGGGATTTATTCAAAACACCATTCCAAGCACTGCACCTGCACTAGAGTAGTTTTAGTGCTCATGACAGTTCTGCAATTTAGGAAAGGAATTCAATATATCACTCAAAAAGACCTAGCCAACAAGGCCAAGCAAATTTCCCAAGTATCTAAGACTGACCATAATTCAAATCCAATTTTCCACAAGGCATATCTGAGGCAATTTTGTAAATGTCACATTCATTACCTTTTAAGAACTATGGAGTAGATGAAGCCACATTATCTTCTTCATTATGGTTATAATGGCAACAAAATTGCTACAGAATATAAATATTTTTAAATGAAAAGGGTATGGGTAATGACTTTGTATCAAATGATCTTTGTATCAAATAAAGATCGGTTTAATTTCTAAAGATATAGCTGAATGAACATCATACAGCTTTCAATGTTTGTGGAAGTAATTGGTGTAATAGTTTAAGGAGTAACAAATCCATGTCAACGACACCTATGCTTATGAACACAGGCTTTTATCATTAAGTACCTTGAATGCACATGGAATAGTTTGTTAGTGATATATAATCCAAAAGGAATATTTGTTGTGAATATGTACTTTGTTGTACTAAAAAAATCTATTCACTGTTCTAAAACATGTATTAATTTAATGGATAGTATTGTTATTACTATAATGTATGTATAATATATGTAATGTTATTATAATATATAAATGATATATGTATAGTATAATTACTGATATTCTATTACTACTATAAATTATATATGTATAAAATTTGTTTTATTATTATACTGTGAAGGATACAAGGAATGACTTTATTTAAATAAACATATTTGTATGTTTTAGGTGCATAAGTTATTTTTGTGCCAGTACTGAGGTTTGAACTATGGCCTGGTGTTTTCCTTGAGCCTTTTGCTCAGTGCTAGCAGTTTACAACTTGAACCCCAGGAAAACTTCATACTTTTTTCTTGGCTAATTGTCTGTATGAGTCTCAGAGTTATTTTCTGTTTGGGCTAGCTTCAAACAGCTATCTTCAGATCTCTACCTACTAAGTAGCTGTGATTATCCGTGGCAGGTTCTTAAGTCATTATTATTGAGTGTTCAATAATATTTTGATATTTCATGTCTAAACCAATTCAGAATAAACAACTACTTATTGGGTAAAACTTTATTTTGGAACAGAAACTGTAAGGACTTACTTTAAAATCAGTTTTCAAAGGTATTGCTAGTATAATTCTTTGTCTTACAAGCAGAAAAATTACATAAACATCTCTATCTTAACCGTCTCATTTTCAACAGTATACAAACTACAATATAAACATTCATCTTCCAGAAATCACACCTCTCTAATTACATATTCACCTTTGATTATTCTCCACATGATTATGAACATCCTCTAAGATAGGCTAAACTTATCCACTAGAGTCAGCCTACCACAGCAAACACATTGTAGTACTTACTGAATAAATTTGCTTGTCCTCATCCTTATCAGATTTGCAGCTACTTCAGTAAAGAGTATTTTCTGCTGTTTTGCTTGTAGAAAACATCATCCTGTTCTATTTCCCAGCAAAGAAACTGTGGTTGGCAGGCTTGAGAACTGTTAGATTCAGAGGTTCTTTAGTTTTGAATTTTTCCTTTTCTTTCTTGGTAGGTAAGTTGGAATAAGAAAAAAAATTAAGCAGTGTAATTTAGTTTAAATGAAAAGACATTTATTTGAAAATGTATATGTCTGAGTCAAGCAGAAAAGTTCAGATAAGTTGATGTTAGGAAAATGAACCCTAAGATATGTATTCAAATGTTTTTTTCTTTCAGGTGATTGTTTCTAACACATTTATAAGATTATTTTTTTCTTGCTTTGTATGTCCCTCCCTCATGGTATAACCCCTGCTTTCACTGTATTTGAGGTTGGTATAATTTGTGGAGGGGAAGGGAAAAAACAAATCGTTTAAATAGGTATACAGGTGGATTCATTGCAACAATGAGATGTACAAGTAGTTATGTGGAAAAACGAACTTTACAACTTTGATGGGTGGGGAGACTAGGATTGGGGGAGGGGTGAGGGGAGGATGGGAAGGGATGGGAAAGGGAAACAAAGGAGGAGGCTACAATGCATGATTGGAAATGTACTTATTATCTTGCCCATGTAATTGTAACACCCTCTGTACAGTATTTTCACAATAAAAATGAAAAAGAAAGAAAAGAAAGAAAATACTACAAGTTATTGTTATTTAAATTAATTTTTAATTCAAATAGAATAGGGTTGGTTTTAGTGGTGCTTGACTTACTATTTAGAAGGCTGAAAGTTGAGGATCATAGTTTCAAGACAGACACGCTAAAATGGACCATGGTACTCACAGACAAGGTGAAATGGACTATGGTACCCTTACCTTCAACTAAGAACCAAAAAGCTAAAGGTGGATCTTTGGCTCAAATGGAGGAATGCCAACCTTGAGCAAAAAAGAAAAGCAAAAGGACCTGAAATTAAGTCCTAGCACTAGCACATAGATAATATATATATATATATATACATATATATATATGTACACACACTATATGTATATATATGTATGTCAATATGTAAATTATATATGTATATGTATGTATATATAATTATATAATAAATTATTTGCAAGTGTCAACTATATACAAGCAAGCATTTAGTCTTGCTCTTAAAAACAGAATCATACACAATTATGAATCCCTGTGATTTATAGGAGCCAACATATATAGAAATGTAAATGACTAGATTAGGAAATTAATAGAATGATTTTTGTTATAGAATAGACTGTATGCACAATATTAGGCAAATGATACTAAGTCTTTTTCCAAGAAATCGCATTTAGATATGGACTATGCCACTCAGTAAACAGGTTGATCAGGAAAATATGATAGCTATATGCATATAAATATGCATATGTGTGTATAAACATGCACAGTGGAATTTTATTTATCCATTATAAAGAATGATAATACATCATTTGCAAAGAAAGGAAAGAAATTGGGGGAAATCATGTTAAGTGAAATATGGGAAGAAAGTCAAACCCAGGGAGATATGCTTTCTGTTATATAGGAAGGTAGACATGATCAGGATCAATACAATATGCACACTTTGGGGTGGAATCCAAGTATACACCTAGTTATGAACTGAAATATGGTTGGTTCAGAGAAGAATTTAAATAATGTAATTCCTTAGACTAGCTAACTAACCTTCCAACAAAATAAACACCAGGAATCAAGTACTCAGTTGTAGGGCTGGGATCAAGGTAGGGAGAAATAGATATATGAAGCAATAAAGTGGGGATAAATGCAATGATCTAACTTAATGCATATCCCATAAAATGAAGAAATTGAGGAAAAGTTGGTAGTGAGAGCATTGGGGAAAATTATGAAAGAGGTGACATTGATCAAGATCCAGTGTACTCATGTACTCATGTATTGAATGTCAACTCCTATGTACATGTTGAAATCAAAATAAACTTTAAAAGCCAAATATTCGGTATGCTTATGGAAATATTACAGTGATGGTGGTTCTCTGAATAAATAACCAAGAACGAAGAGTTCAAGAAAGTAAGTAGCAGAAAGGAAATCATGTTCAGCTGGGGAAGAAGTTTAAGATGGGGCAGATTAATGAAAACAGGAAGGGATAGCAAATACAATCATAATATTAATGATACATATGTAAAAATGGAACCAGGTAACTTGGAGGATGGGTAGTGTTGGGAAAGATGGGGTAGATCAATGTAACACTTATACTAATAAACTCATTGAATTGAAACCTCTTTGCACAACAACTTTATGATAAATACAAATGACTGAAAACAAACACAAGAATTGAATTTGTATTCCATTTCTTATAGCACAAGTAATATATAGTAAGCTATAATTTGGACAAAATACAAAATTAATAAACTACATGACAAAATAGGAAACTGGAAATATGGGTAACATTGCCTTTGGAAATATACATGCCTTATACATTTCAAAAATATCAATATTCTGATTACTTCGATTGTCTTTTGAAAATAAAGTGATCTATAAACTTTGACACACTATTATCATAATGTTTAATGATACATAATTTAGCTAGATTTCCTAAGAAAACCATTTTTATTTATCTTATATTATAAAATATAAGGAACTGTTATGACACCACTATACTGTAACACAGATACTGAAGGTTCGCTCTTAAATCGCTCCACAGGAGACTGTTACATATAAGCTGCTACAAGTTTCAAAATCCCAAATATAAGTTAAATTACTTAGAAGGAAATGGTAGGAGGACAATTATTATCGTTCACAATCAATATCAGCCTTGGACATCCTGAAAGAGAGTAAGTCAGAGACAAATGTGTTTGTTTCACCAGGCCTCTACTTCCAAACTAGAAGTGTTGGAAAGACCCATCATGGCAACCTACTACTAAAAGCCAGACCACTAGATAGTCAGATCCTCTAAGACTCCTACATGGAAGACTATCTCTGACCCGCATGCTCTTCTTTTCACCAAAGAAACAGTGCATTTAGTAATTTATGTTTTTTGAATTTAGATAATGAATGAACATTTTTCATACAAATCAAGTTTGAAATACCTTTGATCTATTTTCCCATGCTTAAAACTAGCAATACAATAAATAATAGTAGCCACAACTTGGAACTTTTCTGCATCAATGGAAAAACAATCTTGAAAAAATGGATTCTGGGAAGAACCGATTAAATCCAGGGATACATCTATTTTACACACAATTGTTCAAGTGGAAGGAAGGCCAACATAGTTTCATTAAAGTAAGAATTAGTCAAAGGTCTGCACATCCACACTTAAAAAATATTATATTTGTTTTAAACTTGCTGATTGTACTCTAGGTAGACTTTGTAGACTTGGTTATTGTTGACAGACAAAATCTACTTGAGTGAGACATAGGAACCTTAAGCAAGACTTCCTGATAAAGCACATGGTGAGTTAGAAGAGGAAACCATAGTCAAAAAATGAAACTTACTTTTTGTTGGTCACAGCGCATGAACTCAGGGACTGAGTACTGTCCTTCAGCTCTTTGGTTCAAAGCTAGCCCTCTCCAACTTTGGTACAGAGTACCACTTCTGATTTTTTGTTGGGTAACTAGAGAGAAATCTCATAGACCTTCTTCTCAGGCTAGCTTAGAACCCCCATCCTCAGATCTCTGTCTCCTGCATATGTAGGATTGTAGTTATAAGCCATCAGTATCCACCACCCCCAAACGGAAACGTTTGAGATTCTAATAAATTCAATTTTCAGTGGAAACCTCAAAAAGTATGGCAAGGAAAGACCTCCTAGAATTGTTCTTGCTACTAAAGAATTGAAGCTACAGAGTGAGCAACCAGGAAGTTGTCTGTTAATATAGATGCAAGTCTAGAAGGGTGCCATTAATTTCAGTTATTTTTTTCAATATGATGATCTTCAGTACAAACCAGAACTTGTTGTCACAATGCATCTACCTCTTGGCATGAGCTGAGCCTGGACCTATTCTACCTCAAATGCAAGAGATGCAAAAGAATAGCTCACAGTTTTGGAATGAGTTTCATCAATGTACACCAAATATGCATATACTTCAGTCGAATTGACCATGCAGATGAATCTGTTTTTCTAACCTTCTTCCATCTTCTATCATTCAACAGCTTTTGATGAATCTCATTTTGTACCTCTTTATTCAACTTCTCAAGATAATTTCTTATTAAGCTTCTAAAATTGTCTTTTCCCCCAATTGTTGCCTTCTTAACATTGCCTCAAATTATAAACTATATATGATTGTCCTGTATGTGTTCACTGATATATTTAAATTTTGGTATACCATCCACATATTATAGGATATCTTTAACCTGCTATAACTGCTCTGAAAATCATTATGGAGGTTCCTCACCAAAGCAAAAACACAATGCCATAAAACCAAGTGAAATTAGGATTGTGTATATCCAAAAATATTTTTGAAATGAAATAGTAGAAGCATTCACTTCTCTTATATCCCAGTATATGTTTATAGCTATGAATATTACATTTTCTTTATTCCCTCTTTCTGGTACACCTAGGTGGACTGCAGAGATTGATTGTTATGAATGTTCCTGCCATGAACATGGATATTCATGTTGAATCATATTCCTTCAATATGTATCCAAGTTGTTGTAAAGGTCATTAAAATATGTGTCTTTTTTGGCATTGTGTAAACTTCCATTCTGAGCTGCTTATGGGTTGCACTAGTTTATAATGCCACACAACTAAATATTCCTGATTTATTTCAACCTCTCCAGCATTTGTTTTTATTTGTTTGAGTTGTGATAAGTATTCTGATGTGTAATATGGAATCTCAGTGACTTTTTGATACATATTTCCTTTGTGGATAAGAATTTCAAATATTTCATTTATTTATTAAACATTTACATTTGTAATACATTCCTAATCAGTGACTTTCTTTTTTTTTTGTTATTTGATCAATTTTTAAGTTTTAGAATTTGTGATTTTTTTCCCATTCCAACTATTCACCTTAGTAAAAAAAAATTATCACTACAGTGCACAATTCACTAAAATCAAGCGATTGTACATTTATAACACTGTTTTTTTTTTTTACAACCAGGCAATTATTTCAATAAAGACGCCCAACTTCTTTCACTAGAAAGATAGATTGAAAGGATAGTATCTCATATTAACCCTAAGCTAATCTCAGAATTACCAGTCACAGGGATGGCCCCAAGAGTTGGGCTAAGTAAAATGCACTTACACAGTAAAAACAGCATTTCAAGTGATCAAAGGGCTTCATAAATTTTTTAAAAGGCACCACCTTCAACAAGCAAATGGTGCAGTTCACAAGCAGACCATAGGAATCTGAACATCCAAAAGATCAAAGGATAAAAGTATACAGAAGGGGGGCTGAGAAGGTGGCTCAGTGGTAGAGCGCTTGCCTTGCATGCCTGAGGCCCTGGGTTCGATTCCTCAGCACCACATAAGAAAAAAGAAAAAAGCCGGAAGTGGCGCTGTGGCTCAAGTGGTAGAAGGCTAGCCTTGAGCTGAAGACCTGTGGGACAGTGCCCAGGCCCAGAGTTCAGGCCCGACAACCGGACCCAAAAAAAAAAAAATTATAAAGAAAGACAACTTTAGAACGTTGACTCAGAATTGGGGGGGGGGGGACAACCACTAGATACCAAAACTCAATGCTGAAGGGAAGAAGTGTTTTACCCCAAACCTCAGCTGTGTTTGATTCTCTCACATTACACAGACACACACACACACACAGACACACACACACACACACACACACACACACACACACACACACACACACACACACACACACACACCTCGTGTACACAAAGAACCCTAGGGGCAGTTGTTTCTGGGACAGTGAAGCTTTTTTATTCTTCCTTTTAAATAATCAAATGTGATGTTGTGGTTGGCTTCACAGCCACCCCACACCTGAGCAGGAGGGAAAGGATTCCTGAGACTGCAGGATGGCCTTGTGTACCCCTGGCTTCCTGTGTAAGATTGTAGTTCGTGGACCCCTAGGCCAAGCTGAACAGCGGGTACAGTTTGGCTGGAGGATGGCACCCCAGAGCTCTGCATGTATGCATGGGAAGCCCTGTGAGCATGTCTGGGATGGCCTTTCAGCAGTGTGGAGAAGTTGACACCTGTAGTTGGACATGGCAGCAGGCAGGAGAATAGCAGGAATCCTAAAGACAGGAGAGGCACAGGAGTGAATGCGCTTTTCCATGGAGAAACCTAGACTACACGAATGAAGTTCCCAGCCCACACAAGACGGCCACCGCTCAGGTCCCCAGATGCCCTATCTGGTCTTGTCCACAAAGCCTGGTCCTGATCTAGAGCTGGAACCTCCCCGGCTGTCCTGGGCTCAGTGCCGCAGGAGCAGTGAACTCCAGATGTGCTTCCTACGCCCAGTCATTGCAACTCAATGATTATATTCACAATTCTTCTTTCCCTGGTATCCTAGTTTCTGCTACTCTGTTCTATTACCCATAATTCATAGTACCATGGCTCCCGCCACCTGATTCCCTGACACCCCTGACACTGATACTCCATTCCCTAAGTAAAAAAGGGCAGAGTGGGCACAGCCAGTCGACTTTGTACTCCTGGCATCTTGCAGGCACATTGGGAGCAATTATTCCTCAGGTATTTAACATGAGCTACTAACTGCAGGTGGAAAGGGAAAAGGTTATACGGAGGTGACTAAAATGTAGAGTCATCAACATATCATCGGTTGCTAGGAAAAGAAGGCCTTAAGGTAAAAGTTAATGAGAAGAGAAAATTTTACAAAGAATATTGGGGATGATGAAATAGGTTTAGCTTAGTCTCATACTAGTGATCTGATTTATTTTATGACACAGATATGTAACTTTTGCATTTTAAAAATTGATGAAGATGCATATATGTGGTACTTATATTAATTTATGGAATAGTTGCATATAATTAATGCTATTCAATATTTTATGTTCTATGATAGTTAACTCATGAGTCTACCATTGTCAATATGAATTGAGCTATTAACAAATGGAATTTCACTGTCAAATACTACAAGGAGATTACTGGTGCTAGTACCGAAATGAAAGCTAGTAAAACTGAATAAAGCTACAAGTTTGAAAGGAGGGGGTAGTGTTAAGGACTTCTTCACCATGGAATCTGGGAAGACTAGAATGTGTTTTCTTGAAATACTTGTTTTTTTAACCTTGTTAGAAATCAGAACATTATTATTTATTATTTCTTTTTGGGACCTTTTTAGTGAATGGTTTACAAAAAATTATCAACATGAATTTGAAAATTCACTGATGTGAATTATCAGATGAACATTATATGCAAAGCTGCCCTGAGATGCAGGCAAGCTGGATTCCTTTTCTATTAAATTAATGAAATAAGCTTAGTTTTGAATGGATGGACAGTCCATGACATTTGTTCCCAAACAAGAAAAGATACAGGAGAAAATAAAAGAGAAAGGAGACCCAAGCCTCCTGAAATTAGCGGAAATATATAGAAATATAATTTAAAAAATCATGGTTCAAAGTAAACCATGGCAGGAAAATCTGTGAGACTCTTATCTCCAATTAACCACCAGAAAGGAGGAAGTGTTGCTGTGGCTCAAGTGGTAGATGCTTCCGCTTGATCTGAGGAGTTCAGCAACATGTTAACACTCAGGCACAGAGTTCAAGCCCCACAAATGACAAAAAGGAATTTTAAAAAATTAAAGCATCAAACAACCTGAAGATGTTGTCCAGAGTAAAGAGTGTGGCCTTATGCATTTACATGACTTAGTCACTTGCAACCTAATTTATCAGGTGAGGGTTGGTGATTTGTGTGAGTGCCAAAACCTGTAAAACTATTTTGCACTTTACCAAGGAAGGAGGGATTGGAGGAAGGGGAAAGGTGTTTGGCGGTCATTCCTTTTGGTTCAGTGGTTGTTTTCTGGAGTCAAATTCAGAGAAATTTCCCTGCTAATCCTATTTGCATGGGGAACTAAGGAGCTATGCCCTGGAAGTGGACTTTGTCCTGTCCTTCGCCTGGTTCCAACTCCCACTGGGTAATCGAAGTCCCTCTTCAGGACCAAGATGCCTTGAAGACAACTTATCCACCGGGCAGGTGGACCTAACCACAGCCAGAAAGGCAAAATGTGCCATATCAAGGGCAACACATGAGATCAACACATGAGACCAGAGATTTTTTGTCATTCTCATTTTGTATTACCACTTTGATTCTACAAAATAATGTGTTGATTTTAACACCTCTCACCTCTCCCCCCGCATTGGTAAAGCTCACAAAAATCCTTCTTCTAGCTCCCAGGACACTTAACTCTTAGGTTTGTCCAATCGTTTCCATGATAGAGAATGACTTAATTGTATTTTGAACACATAAAGCATGCATATAAAACTAGCACATTTTGATCTTAGGAGAAAATAGCCTGTTCCCCTCACAAATTTATTGACTGTTAGGCAGTTTTAGAGGGGAATCTGTTTTCCTTTTTAGATAAAAGGCTTGTAGGAAACTATGTTCATAATCTGGCTGCTCCTCCCCACACTTCAACACCTAAAATACAAATTTCACAAGAATTTACAAGAAAGAATACAAAAACCAAACACTGGGAATGCTCAGAAACAGAATGTTTTCAAAACCCAGAATATAACTTTGTTGTCTGAGGGAGGGGCTCTCTTTATATCAATTAACCAACACAAAAGAGGAGCCATTAGTACCTGACATGAGTGTCAATGGTTGCTATTCCAAGGACAAGGAGCTGGACAGACTGATCCGGTGGGAGGTTGCAGGGAAGAAATCTTCCACAGTGACTTGGGTACACAAGTTGGAGTTACCACCTCTGTGCCTGTCTTTCTTCTTGCAGCACAACAGAGTTTTCCCCTGCTCCAAGAAGGCTATCTATGTACAAGCAGATCTAGAGAAAGGCTTTGGTTCAGTAGGCCCCATCATGCAATGCATGATGACCCTTCCCAAGGAAGGGTCATTCAAGCCCTGGGCCTACAGGCCGGTGCTAGAGTACTTCAGTGGGCACCGTGCCATGTACGCCTATGCCCAGGTAGAGCTTCCAGTGACTGCGGCTGGCTCTGTGCTGTGGCACCATCCTAGCCCACCAGCATGTCTTCTTCTCCCACAGTCCCCTGGTATTGCAGAAGGTGGGCGAGCTGCAGTTAGGCTTCTACTTCACCAGAGGCCCCAGCATGCCTAGTGGGCATGAAGAGGCTGCCATCTAAACTACTAATTTTATGGAGCAGTTGTAAATAAGGTTATACACATTAGTGTATGCACAATGTTATATCCTGAGTCTGTAGTTTCCAAAGGACATTGAACTCTATACTAGCAAAAATAGGTTTTATTGTTTGTATTTATAAGGCCATAATGGCAAACTGAAATAAAAGTACAATAATGTTGTTATCCAAAAACACAGTATTAAATATCAGAATTTGAAAAAAGTTGCATGTAAGTAGTGCAAATGTAGTTATACTAGAATGATAAAATATGCACAAAGTATATTACTTTAGTTACATTCAAAAATAAAAAATAAGGAATTACAGAAAGAATACCAACTGTATACAAAATATTAACATGGTTTTAAAGGTTGAAATAATATAGTTAATATATATTGTTGTAATAAAACATAATATTTCTATGTTCTGGTTCTGTTTATATCACTGAAGGAAAACATTAGAAAATAGAAAGTATATGTGGCACATATTACTTCCGGTCCCAAGAAGGGGAGTGGAACTTCTGAATGTGTGTCCTTGGAAGGTCCCCATGACCAGCCCACGAAGACCCATCAGAGGTCCGTGTGGTGACCTTGCAGGGGCTCCAGGGTACCACAAGGATACTGCATTGTATCTCTAAAGCCTTCACCTTTGTACTACACTGAGATTTAGGGAGTAAGAGGGTAATGGGGCTTAGAAAAAGAGTTGTGGTATTCTAAGAGAATATCTAAAACACCCGTCCACAAATCCACATTTTCAGTAAGGTACCTTTCTACCTGAATATAGGAAAAAAACAGTGAATCAAAGAAAGTGGGCCCTAGAACTAAGCAAAAGTTACTAACCAGATATGACTGAGGCAAGCAAATTTCACCTAACACATAAATATGCAAAATCTGCACTGTTTATACGAATACACTTGGAAACAAAATGCAATAGAAGATAGATACCTTGTATTAATACTTACTCAGCTAGGCCACGGTGGCTCATAACTACAGTCCTATATAGGAAAATTGAGCTTTTGTGAATAACAAGTATACGAGATTCCATTTCACAAATAACCAGGAAAAGATTAGCTGGGCCGGCACTGGTGATACATACCCGTAATCCTACTTACTCAGGAGGCTGAGATCTGAGGATCGTGGTTCAAAGCCAGCCCAGGGAGGAACGTATGTTAGACTCATCTCCAAATAACCAGTAAAAAAACCGGAAGTGGCACTGTGGCTCAAGTGGTAGAGCACTCGCCTTGACTTGAAGAGCTCAGGAACAGCGCCTAGGCCCAGAGGTCAAGCCCCATGACCAACAAAAAGCTAGGTTGGAAGCACGACTTAAGTGGTAGAGTGACAAGCAAGCAAGCTGAATCTTTGAGTTCAAACCCTGGTACAAGCTAACAAGGAAGGAAACATATTCCCAACATTTTCTTTTCATGAAGGGAAGGAATGAGGTGGTTGTTCCATCAATCTTATCTAGGGAAATCATCAGTGATCCTTCTGGCAATCCCCAAGATGACAGAACCGATATCTTCTCTTTTTAAGAGAAGTTCTCTCTCTCTCTCTCTCTCTCTCTCTCTCTCTCTCTCTCTCTCTCTCTCTCTCTCTCTCTCTCTCTCTCTCTCTCTCTCTCTCTCTCTCTCTCTCTCTCTCTCTCTCTCTCTCTCTTTCTCTCTCTCTCTCTGTGTGTGTCCATTGTGGGCTTGAATTCAGAGGCTGGGAGCTGACCCTGAGTATTTTTGCTCAAACTAGTGCTCTACCAATTTGAACCAAATTGCCACTTTCAGTTCTGGTGGTTACTTCAAGATAAGCATCTCATGGACTTTTCCTGCCTGGGCTTGTCTTTGAATCTCAATCCTCAGATCTCAGCCTCCTGAGGAGCTAGGATTATAGCCCTGAGCAACCTGTGCCCAGCTAAGGGAAGTCCCTAACAGGATGATCATCTGAATGCCAATGAACGATTCCTACCATTCTCTGTCTGATGTACTGTTAGACTCAAATTTTGTCTGAGTACTTACTAATAAGTTGTTTAACCCCTGTGCTTCCATGTAAGAAAGTTAACAGTTAACTGCTCAGAGCAACCCAGAGTTCAGTGAATTAATACACAGAAGTTCTATAAAGAGAAGATGTTGGCACACAGTAATACTTAGGAAATGTTATTTTTTATAACAAAATACAAGTAGTGACAGTTATCCTCACATATTATTGAACATATGGGACAAGGAACATTTCAACTTCCTCGAAGGAAGCAACATCAAAAAAGAAGAGCAACTGTGATTGTCAGTAAAAAGAAAACAGTATCCATCTAGAATTTATATAACTGAGAAGTGCACATTATATATTATTGAAAGCAGCAATGTTAATCAGTATTAGGCAAGACTGAGATCAGCCAGTGTCACTGTCATTTGATATAGTTTTTCCAACTTTCAAAAGCTTGACAAGGGAGTACAGAATCAAGGATTTCTCAGCATGGTTGTCCAACATGGCTGCTCTATAGGGCAGCACCAGGAGTTCAACTAGATGCTTAGTAACAGCTATAGTCAGCAGAGATTTGTTGACTAGACCTCATGGAGATTGCCATCTCTCAGATAGATCACAAAATCATTAGTCTTTTATGAATGCTACAGTATCTACATAAATATGAAGGTTAGGATGATGTTATAATTCATTCTGTTACTCACCCTTATATCACCCAACTATATATAAATGTTCATTGGTTCAGAAAGAATATTATGTGTTCCTAGAGGTATCCAGTTCACATAATTTCCCAACATTCATATAAATTTATATCTCTTTAGACAACTCATGGCTTAATTCATCATATTAAATATTAATCCTATTTTTCCAACATATTTTGTAGTTTTTGTTAAGAAAAATAGAAAAAGAGATAGGAGCAGGTTGGACTCTCCATCTTTTTAAAAATATTTACAATATTTAATATACAAAAAGTAATAAGAAATAAAGATTAATTTTATAGTTGTTTTCCTTACTCTGATGTCTTTGTTTTTAATGGTTTCCTTTGTACAATTTAAATCTATTGTGTTATCCTATTTATTTAGGTCTGATACTTAAAAATGTTGTTTCTTCTTTCCTTGTATATAATTCAGTGACAGTGAACTCAGTTTTTCTCAGGTTTTCATGAGTTTTAGCCTTTAAAATTTTTCAGAAGTTTAATTTAGAAGTAAAATAGAAAGATCCTTGATAGAAGTCAGTACTATATTTTCATGTTTAGTCATTCTCAGAAAGAAAGTCGTCAATGAAAATATGTATTATGCAAAGTTATGATATGCTTGAGTGTCAAATTTCTGTACAAACTGGGGAGATGTTTAGGTTATTATGAAAACTGACATGTGCCATGCATTCACTTGATTTCAATCTCCTCCCACTCCAATCAGTGCCAAATTAAAACATCCTTTCTCTCCCACATCATCTGAATATTTCATATTTCTGATTTTATATCAAAACATACAAGTAAAAGAAGTGAAATGAGAACATCATGTGTAATAAATAAAA
Organism: Dipodomys merriami; assembly: GCF_024711535.1. NCBI lineage: Eukaryota > Metazoa > Chordata > Mammalia > Rodentia > Heteromyidae > Dipodomys > Dipodomys merriami. The sequence goes on from NW_027204071.1 coordinate 1,585,496, forward strand.
GGATATCTGCTAATCATTTAGGTAATATAACCAATTTCCAACCTTAAAACAAAATTGTTTCTTATAGTGGCATGCAAAATTCAATATATTCTGGCCAGATACAATGGATTGAGGCTTATGTTTGTTTTTTTTGTAATACTCAGGGACTTTTGCATGCTAGACAAGAGTTCTACCACCATGCCATACCACCAGCCCACAGGGAATAACCCTTGCTTTCATTGTATTTGATGTTGGTATGAATTGTGTAAGAGAAGGCAAAAACAACCCATTTAAATAGGGATACAGGTGGACCCATTGCAACAATGATATATACAAGCCATTATGTTCAAAACTAACTTTACAACTTTGGCCGGGAAGAGGGGCAAGATGGGAAGGGATAGGAAGGGGAAACAAAGGAGGAGGCAACAATGCTTGATAAGAAATGTACTCATTACATTTCCCATGTAATTGTAACCACTCTATGATATTTTCACAATAAAATCTTTAAAAAAGAAAAGAAAAAAGAATGTAGTAAATCTTAAAAGCTGATATAAACTTATAACAGCTCTTACAGCCTCACCCACTCCTTGTCGGCTGGTGGTATGGCATGGTGGTGGACTCTCCATCTTGACAGGCTAGGACTACTTACTGAGAATCAATAAGGGGCAACCAAACTTCCTGGAGGAATGGAGGCTACAAGGAGGTGGGGTTGGAGGTGGACTTTTGTGGAGTCTCAGTCAGGGGGCAGAGGTTATCAAGGAGGTTATCAAAAGGCTATTAGGGCTGAGAGATGGGGACATTCAATCAGCTCACAGTGGAATGTTGGAGGCCAGGCTTGGGTCAGACTGCCCTGCCTGCACATCAAGTCCACACATACCTGGGTTTTGCTTGGTGTCCATATGCACCTGGGACAGTAGGGGGGTGGTCAATCTTTCATATTCCATCCTTAGGTATATAAGAAGTTTGGGACAAGACGGGAGAAGTAAGTCCTTAATATAGGTCTTTGGATAGATAAAAGGATTGGGCTGGAAGAAGAGATCAAGAAAGAGTTGTTATACTCTTCTTGGAGATTCTTCATCTGGTCCTATTGGGGATTTATTATCCAAACTGTTCTGTTTGGAATTTATATTCCATTTGGGATTTTCTAACTGAGGTATCACCTTAGTCGTGAACTTCCCTTTGCTTTTCTTTTGTCAGTCATAGGGCTTTAACTCTGGGCCTAGGTGCTGTCTCTCAGCCCTTCAGCTCAAGGCTACTTCTCTACCACTTGAGCCACAGTGCCACTTCCGGTTTTCTGGTGGTTAATTGGAGATAAGAGTTTCATGGACTTTCCTGCCTGAGCTGGCTTTGAATTGTGATCCTCAGATCTGAGCCTCCTAAGTAACTGGGATGACAAGAGTGAGCCATCATTGCCCGGCCTTGGTCTTGCACTTCAGATGGGGTCAGGGATGAAGTACTCCTGAAAACCAGGAAGGACCCGGAGGTGGGAGGGGTGGGAGGTGAGTGATCATGGGAGAAATGTGGAGTTATGAGAACAAAGCAGGTTCCCATCAACTTTGAATAGCAAATTAATTCTTCTGATAATCACCAATCATTGTGGCCTTTTTATTCTTATAAGTCACAGTGATAACATTGTTATTTCTATATCTATATCTATATCTATATCTATATCTATATTCACAGTGATATTTCTATAGTGCTAACCAGATGCTAGGCATTATGTGTACATTATCTCCCTTACACATACACACACTCCTTAAAACAACTCTGTAGCATAAGTACTGTATTATTACCATTTTACAGATGAAGAAAACAGAACAACTGAAGAAAGATTAAATAAATTTTCCAGTCTGGTGAGTGGTGGAGCTACAATTTGTACTCAGCACTCTGCGTCCAAGTCTATGCTCTTTAGAGACGCTTCCTTAAAAGTTCTAATGGTTTGAAGGTGAAGATGAGTGGAAGAAGTATAGAGAACAGGAAATCAATACTTGTGAAAGCATGTCAGATGTGAGGATAGTAGGAGAGGACAGGTATATGTCTGAGATTAAAAATAGGAGACATGAGGTGAACCCAGGGTGGAACTGGGGGTCCTATGGAGGCATGACCATGTAGGACTGTGTAGGTCAGGTCAGAAACTAAAAAAGAACAGGAAATCACTGGGGGGAGGTATGCAGTGAGGTAGAGGGAACAGCAGTCTGAATGCCACTTTGGTACACAAGGTGAAAATGCAGGGAGCCATGTGACAGCCAGATGACTGTGCTGTTGGAGGTATGGTACAAATCACACAGAACAGAGGGAAGGATTGAATTTTGGAGAGGGAGTCACAAAGGGAGTTCCATAGGTTATTCCTAGGCTTCTACTTTGTGGAAACAACTGAGGAGGCTCAGAGGCTTGTAATGAAAGTAATTTGCTAAATCCTGGAGATGTGGAGTACAAGGAATATATGGGATCAGGGGAGGTGGCCAGAATTATACTGAAGGAAGGACTCAGAGATAATTCTGGAGATACACCTGACAGTTTAAGGCACAGGATACATAAGATCCCACAAACGGGCTCTAGAAGAAGAGAAGCTGAAAGAGATGGCATTTTAAAAGACCTACAAGGCAAGGATGAGCCTTTAAAGGAGATGTTGAGACACAGAAGGAAAACCAGTACTGTGATATCAGAAGCCAGTTAGAGGACATGTTTAAGAAATCAATAAAGTCCAATGATTCTGAGGACCAAGAAGACTCAGGTTGAAACATCCATTACATCAGGAGACATGGTGACAGCTTCCAGAACACAAAGAGGGCAAGAGTGAAGTGAGGAATGAAGATGGGGTATGTAAATGAAGAAAGAGTACACACAACTCAGAAAGAGGGAATCATGAGAGAATGGAGGCTCAAGAGAAGGGTCAGCAGATTTCTGAGTGCCAAGCACCAGTGGCTCACACCTGTAAGCCTAGCTACTCAGGAGGCTGAGATCTGAGAACCACAGTTCGAAGCCAGCCTGGGTACACAAATCCTTCAGACTCTTATCTCCAATTAACCAGCAAAAATAGCAAAACTGGAGGCATGGCTCTAGCAGTCATGAGCAAAAATCCAAGTGACAACACGAATCTCTGAGTTCAAGTCCCAGAACCAGCATGAGAATGACTGTGTTTAAACTGTTGATTCCAAGACCAGAGCTGGGAGAAATGAGATGAATACAGAAGGGAAAAACCTGACATATGAAGCTTCTATGAAGTAGAGAGAGAAGACCAAAAGCTCTAAGAGCTGTGAGAAGATGGGCTTTTACCAGGAAGGCAGGAACTTAGGAGATGAGTGGCTATAGACAGGTTTGTACCTTTGACAGGGAAAAAACTGTGAAGTTCCCATCTGATGACTCCCACCTTGTTTATGACACAAAGCTGCACAGGGAGAATGAAAGAGGAGGTGTGGGGCGAAAGGGAAAGGGTAGTGTCAGAGTTCTGAGTAGATAAGAAGGACTAAGCTGTAAGGTGGTAAAAGTGAAACCCTGAAACAGATTGCTATGTGGAACTGAGGACTCATTTTAGAATACTGGGGGTCAAGCCTTGCAGAGATTTCAAATGATTACAGTGCCTGCCTGTGGGTACAGGCACGTAGGGCAACTGTGAGAAGTCATCCTGCTGGGGTTTGGCTAAGCGAGATATCATACGAACTCCAAAGGAAAAGTGGACTTAAGGTATAAACCTGCTAGATACGGACCAGGCACCTAAGCAACAAGAAGTAAAGAGAGAAAAGAGGGACTTGGTGATAACAGGAACAGAAAAAAATGAGTTGAACAGCTACTGATGGAAAGAGGTGGGTAAACAACAGAATATTTGAATTTAACCCATTAATTTCATTAAAACCCATTAGAAGTAGACACAAGTGGGTCATGCTTCATGTTAGCTCTTCAGAAGACAGATACAGAGGATTGCGGTTTGAAGCTGGCCCAGGCAAAAAGTCTACTAGACTCCATCTCCAAAATAACCACCAGAAACCAGGAGGTACAGCACTAGCTGTCAGCAAGCTGAGCAAGAGCTCAAGGCTCCAGTTCAAATCCCAGTACCTAAAAAAATCACTCATTAGCAATTGTGTAGATTTTAAGTCAAAGCCCAGCAAAATAAGAACCAGGAAATGGGTGCTAGTAAGAAGGGAAGGGGGAGGGGAGGAGAAGGAAGGGGTTGATGAAGGGGGAAGGTTGGAGAATGCAGGCAAGAATCCAAGCCACAGAATTGAGACATAATAAAGGAAAGGGTGTGTCAAAAGGGTGTGTGTGAAGATGTGACACAAATCAAGATGCAGAGTACACAAAAACAGCTTTGGTAAATTGCAAAACTTTCCATACATAACCTAGAATTAAGATAAGTAAAGGAAGGGGTGGCTTGGAGAATTGGGGGAGAATGCTGAAAAGGTAACATTGATCAAGACGCATTGTATTCATCAACTGCTTTGTACAACTACCTAAAGATAGCAAAAATATTTTTTAAAAGGAAACTGAGAATGACTATGGTCATAATGCAAGACACAATGCTATCTACTGTTAAGACAGAAAAAAATGGGAATGCAAGTTTTAGAACCCAAATAAGATGATTATGCTAAAAAAAATTACTCATTAGATAGCTTGAGCTGGATTGCTCCTTATTAATACATTAAGAAGATGTATGAAAAGATTACAACCTAATGAGGAAAATACGTGAAACACCCTACTTAGTTGGAGACTCTTCATCCAGGACACACAGGGTCTCCTCCACTGAGTCCTCTTCCTTCAAGGCCATTAACTCCACGCCATTGAAAAACAGCAAAAGCCTCTGCAGTCATATGAATGCGTTTACAGTAATGCTTTTACAACCATAAGATTGCAAAAGCAAATTTTAATGGCCCATTTCTTCTTTTTCTAAAAAAATGCTTTATTAAGTTTTAAACTTAAGAGCATTGCACTGAAGCAAAATTTTCCTACTTATGCTTTCTGCATAGCTGAGATTACAGATGTATATCCCCATGTCTGGCTTGTTGATATTCAGTCTTTTCCCCCAGATAACCTCAAACCATGATCCTCCCAAGTTTCTAGAAATTACAAGTGGGGGTCACTGAGCTCAAATTTAGTGTCTTATTTCTTAAGTGTTTGCTTTTCAAGGAGTTATGTGCACATACAGTTGCCACAGTAAAATGAATTTTTCATCCATATAAATTTCCAGAATATGAAAATTAATTTTATCACTAGAAAATTCCATAAAATAAGAATGGGCTATATGCCAGGCAACAGTGGCTCATGCCTATACTCCTAGCTACTCATAAGGCTGAGATTGAGAATCACAGTTCAAAGCCATCCAGGTAGGAAAGTATGTGTGAGTCTTATCTCCAGTTAATCACGAGAAAACTGGAAATGGAGCTGTGGCTCAAAGTGGTAAAGCACTTGCTTTAATGCACTAGCCTACGTCCTGAATTCAAGCCCTACAACCAAGAGAGAGAGAGGGGGAGGGAGAATGACTATAAATAAATCAAAATTCTTATCTTAGAAAATTCCAGCTACTTAAAGGAGTCATAAACTGAGGTGCTCACACCTGTAATCCTAGTACTCAGGAAGCAGAGGACTGCAATTTGAAGCTAGTCCAGGCAGGAAGGTTTGTGAGACTCCAGTTAATCACCACAAAGGAAGTAGAATGGTGGCTCTAGAGGTAAAGCACTGGTCTTAAGCATCCAGGTCCTGAGTTCAAGCACCATGGTCAACATGAGAGACAGAAAGAGAGACAGAGAGAGGGAAACAGAGAGGACATCATAAATATTATTTTTTTGGTCAGTCCTGGAGCTTGAATTCAGGGCCTGAGCACTGCTTCTGAGCTTCTTTTACTAGCACTCTGCCACTTGAGACACAGCACCACTTCTGGTCTTTTCTGTTTATGTGGTACTAAAGAATCCAACACAGGACTTCATGCTAGCTAGGTGAGCACTCTACCACTAAGCCACATTCCCAGCCTCAACCATAAATATTCTTAAACTACAAGTATTAAAAATACTTCCCAAAAATAAGACTATGTTGGGCCTGGAACTACAGTAGAAGACCAACAAAATGCTGTGGCTTAAGTGACAGAGTGTTTGGTATAACAAGCCAAGTTCAATTCCCAACACTGCTGTAAAAAATTTACAGTCACATATGGAATGCAGCATTTTTTACAACCTGGTTCAGAAAAAATTTTTTCAATGATGGCTTTTTAAGGTTTAAAAGTACATATAAATTATATTGCATTAATAAAATACATCTCAACTTAAATATTTTTTGTTCTAAGTATGTAGAAACAACATTCAATTTTTAAAAACACTCACAATTAAAAGAGGTATTCTTAAGGAAGGGACCCAAAGGTGCAATGAATGCCTCTGTGCCAGTGAACATATAAAATAATATTTATCAACAGGAATTTCAGGAAATTGCAACAACTTTTTAATATTTTTTTTCCTCTTGTTGATGAAGATGGTGTTTTTACTTTTTTCTTTTTGGTCTTTGTTTCTTGTTTTTTGCCTGTTTTTCCTTTAACTGTCTTTGGTGGGTAATAGGAGGCAAAGCAATGGAAGAACCAATGGTGAAAAAATGCAGCAGTGGTACTCAGTAGACACTAACAGGAAAATGAACTGTGGTACTATACAATTTGTAGGTAGAGATGGGAGAGGGAAACGGAGATAACAAAGGAAGGGGTGAAATTGCCCCCAAAGAAAAAATTCATTACATGCTTATGAAATGGTAACCCTTCTATACAACTCTTTAATAATTAATAACAGTTGCTGGGAAGGTGGATCAGTGTTAGAGTGCTTGCCTTGCATGCATGAGGCCCTGGGTTCAATTCCTCAGCACCACATAAGCAGAAAAAGTTGGAAGTGTTGTTGTGGCTAAAGTGGTAGAGTACAACCCATGAGCTGAAGAGTTGAGGGACAGTGCCTAGGCTAAGGTTACAGGCCCCATGACTGACAAAAAATTTAATAACAATTTTTTAACCTCACAGTTTCTTTTTGCCATGAACTTTGATTAAATTCTACTTTAGTTTTGTTTTTCTTTTGTTGTACGGGTTCCGAGTCTTGAATTCAGGGTCTCTCTCTCTCTCTCTCTCTCTCTCTCTCTCTCTCTCTCTCTCTCTCTCTCTCTCTCTCTCTCTCTCTCTCTCTCTCTCTCTCTCTCTCTCTCTCTCTCTCTCTCTCTCTCCCCTCGCTCAGCTTTTTCTCTCAAGGCTGGCACTCTATCACTAGAGGTGCACTTTCACGTCCAGCTTTTTATTTTTTTTTTCTTGTTTAACTAGAGATTCGAATATCTATCTCAGTTTCATTTGCCTGAACTGGTTTCAAACTTTTAATTCTCAGATCTCAACCTCCTGAGTAGCTAGGAGTATAGATGTGAGCAACAGGTCCCTTCCTTTAAAAAAATTATTATATATTAGTTATACAAGGGGAGATTTTGTTGTGACATTTCCACACAATGTTATCCTTCTCCCTCTTCTTAAAACAATTTCAAAAAGTTTCAGTTTTACTTTGACAAAAATCTACTTAACCATATTCATTCTCTTTCCCCTTAGTTAGCCAACCTTCTTGCTAGTTCTCTGCCTCAACCTCTCTCTCTCCCCCCAACTTTCCATTGATCAACATTTTTCATGTTATTTTCATATATAGTTATAATGTATCTCAAAATTATTCACTCTCTTTTTCCCTTTCCCTTCCCCTCTTAAACAGTCCTGTAGACTCAATTTGTAAATCTGCCCATATACACAAAGGTACAATCATGTCTATGAATATATATGCTCTTTAGGCCTAGCTTCTATATCGGAAAAAATCACGTACCTTGTGTTTTTTTTATTTTTATTTTTTAGCTTGGTTCATTATGATGTCCTCTATTATATCCACTTTTCTGAGAGCGACATGATTTCATTTTCCTTCATGGCTGTGTAACATTCCATGGTACATCTATATTACTTCTTTATCAGTTCAAGAAGATTCCAGGTGTCTGATTCCATCATTTGGCTATTGTGCACAGTGCTGTAATAAACATGAGTTATGCTGGCATCTTTCAGGTATATTGATATATTCTACTGACATACGCCTCATAATGGTATAATGGAGTCTTTGGAAGGGTCTCTTTCTAGACTGATATCCATAGTGGTTGCACTAGTTTGCATTCCCACCAAAAGAGTATAAAGATTCCTTTTCTAATTCATCTTTCCACATTTTCTTGGTGGCTGTCATTCCAACTGAAGTAGATTTAATCTTATTGCAGTTTTAATTTACATGTTCTCTATTATAGCTAAGGCTGTTGAACATTTCCTCATGACTTTATTAGCCATCTTTTTCTTCTTCTGAAAACTATGTAATTAGATTATTTCTGGGTTTTTTTGCTGTCTAATTTCAGTCCTTTATATAGGATGGATATCAATCCTTTATTTGTTGAATAGCTGGCAGCCCTAGGAAACTCCAAATTGTCATTACTCAGTCATGTGGGTCTGTCCTTCTGCCAGTGTTTTCAGCATGAACAAGGGATGAACTGCACATCTCTTGGCTTTCACTTCCGCATGGATCCAAAGTTCACATGACAGCACTGACTGCACATTAGCTGATTAAAAACAACAGGAGGGCCTGGGGACTTGCTCAGTGTAAGAGAACTCATCTGGCAAGTGCAAGGATTTAAGTTCAGACCTCAGCTCTGAAAACTACAGAAACAATTAAACAACAATCAAAACCAAAACCACAAAAAGTGAGTCTTACCTGATGGTGGTGGCTTATACTGGTAATCTTAGCTACTTAGGAGGCGGAGATCTGAGGATTGTGGTCCAAAGCCAGGCTGGGCAGGAAAATCAGTGAGACTCTTATCTCCAAAAATCCAGAAGTGAAGACAAGGCTCAAGTGGTAGAGTGCTAGCTTTCAGCATAAAAGCTCAGGGTGAACACCCAGGCCCTATGTTCAAGCCCCAGATCCTTCACACATTAAAATGTCTTACTCTAAGACTGATTTATTAACTATCACCACCTAAATTCCTGTCACAAAGAAACCCAAAATGAATGCCATGAGACACGTCTTTCCAACACCACTCCTGGAAGCCCCACAAGTGGCACAGCCACCTCTCCATACATACATATAGATATTATGTGTATATACGTATATATGTATATCTAGATACATACATACAATTGAAGTAAGAAAAAGATCATTGAGAATATGGAATTCCAGATTGAGCAACCACTCAAAAAGTTTCTCTTCAGGTCCTATAGAAGAGAATGGTAGTAAAACTAATGTTACATTTGGCATTATTATTTTATACATTTGTCTTTTAGAACAGATACTCCAAGAAGTATAGTTCTGCCTGGCATTGTGGCACATGTCTGTAATGCTAGCATTTAGGAGGTGGCAGTAGCAAGCTAACAATTTAGAGACCAGGCTGGGACACAGAGAACTCCAGGTCACCCTGGAACTGTCTGTATCCAGAATAATACTAACAACAAATAAAAACAAGATTGCGTAAAAAGCTTAGACTCTTTAAAAGAAGAAGAATAGAAGTACAGATGCATCAAGTTTCTAATTTATGGAAAGCTGGTCTTGCACAGTTCCTTGCTCTACATCATCCCTTACCCTACAGTAAATCCTACCACTTGGTCAGCAGACACCATGAAGGTCAACACCCCTGTAAAACCAAATACATACCTACTCTAGCAGAACTGGCAAAGATCGAAAGTATCATTAAACCATAAAGAAATGTCTAACAGGAGGAAGATACAGGAGAAACTTCTCTTGGAGCTGCAACCCACATCTACAAATGACTATAAAGTAAGAAGCAATACCAAGAAGCTAAAAGGACTCTGAAAGGTCTCCAAAAAGTATATAATATGTGGGAATTTAGAAAGCTTATTAAGACATACATAAATATGCCAGGCCATATACTTGTTTGGGCATCAACAAGTATGTAGACATCTGTCACAAACCATTAGCTAATATAAAATACGAAAAGATCCTTAAAAGCAGTTTCAAATCTAAATGCAACAGAGCAAACTTGTTTTAAAAAGTTATCACCTAGAAGCTGGGCACCGGTGACTCAGGCCTGTAATTCTAGCTTCTCAGGAGGCTGAGATCTGAGGATTATGGTTCAAAGGCAGCCCAGGCAAGGAAGTCTGTAAGACTCTTATCTCTAGTAAACTGGAAGTGGCACTGTGGCTAGCCTTGAGCTGAAGAGCTGAGGGATAGCACCAAGGCCCAGAGTTCAAGCCCCACAACCAAAAATATAAAGTTATCACCTAGGTACTTACACCAAAAATATTATGTCAGTAAATCAAAGCCCCAAATCAGTCACTGCTTAAGGATACATAATTATAAAGCATAATTCAGTGATCACAATTCTCAATAAAAGCAAATAAAGGTACATAGATTTACACTACATCGTAGGCTCTCAGAGGACACACATTCACCCCTTACCTGGTCTCTTTACCTAATCCCCAGGTACAAGCTCCATATCTACCTATGCAGTCTTCAGTTCTAATAGCTCTAGAGAAATGAATAGTATTCCTTTAAGCTACTACTGACGCTCTAGTCAATTTCTACATCAGAAAAAGCGATCATAAAAGTTGTCCCAAGATAGCCTTTCTAAAAGTAATAGCATAATAGCATACTGATATGAATTTGGCTAAATATTCATACATAATGAACAGATTCATATATTATTGAAATTTATGTAGAAAATAGCACATATAAAATGACTTACGTTTTATCATTCCCACTGTATGTTTCAAAATCTTGTTTCCCTGTGTGGTCAAATGCATCAAAACCTCTATTCCTGGGACCGCCTCTCCCTCTGCTTCTCATGCCCCCTTTTGGGCTTCCACATCCTTTCAGCGGCCTGTCTCAATCAAACCTGTCCACTGGTCTAGTCAAAGATGACAATGCAATATGATAAGAGAGCCCAAGCCTCTGCCCGTGTTCTGCCTCATCCAGGCTCCTGTATGGTGTGGTACACTACCAGGATCTGGTGGTGTAATCACCTGCCCGCTTTCCCTTCTGCCCATCCTCGTGCTTTCTGAGGACCTACTTTTTTTCTACTAGACTCCAAGATGTAGTTCTAAATGAATACATCTTCTTAATCATTTTAACACGTTGTTTATTAACTTTTTTAAATTTGTATAGGCTTTCCAAAACATTTTCCCTAACAACAAATTACTTATTTAAAAGAGATCCTGGCTGGGCGCCTTTGGCTCACGCCTATAATCCTAGCTATTCAGGAGACCGAGATCTGAGGATCAAAGTTCAAAGTCAGCCCAGGCAGGAAAGTCTAAGAGACATTTTATCTCCAATGAACCACCAGAAAACTGAAAGTAGAGCTGTGGCTTAAAATGGTAGAGCACTAGCCTTGAGCAAAGAAGTTCGCAGAAAGTGCCCAAACCCTGAGTTCAAGCCCCATGACTGACCAAAACAAAAACGGATCCTGAAATCAAGTAATCCGGATTATTAATAGCTTCAATACTTGCACCAGTAAATTATCCTACCATTCTCTCATGGCTAAGAAAAGCCATTCTTACCACAATAAAAAAAAAATATCGAATTTACAATTTTCTTTTTTTGAAAACAAATGCAGAAATATTGATGATTAATCTTACCTTTTTCATATAAAACATTATGCTAAATAAATTCTCTACATTGACTATTCTACCTTCTAACAAAACCCAAACCAATTTTAAAACAGAACATTTTTTTCTGATTTAAAATTCTATTCTTTTCCAATTTTCTTTATTAGCATTTAATGTAATTTTGAGAAAAGAGAAATTATTTTAAACTATCAAAATTCCTTACGTAAATTAGACTAGACATAGAAATACAGAAAAAAAATCATAGCACATTATGAATTGTTAGAATATAGTCCAAAGGCTAATAATTTTTAAAATAATTTTTATTGAGATTCAGTGATTACATAAAATTCACAAATTTCACAGTATTGTGGGATAGTAATACTTAAAGTCATATACACATTTTAACCTTTACAAGGCAAATTGTCATTATCATGGTCTATAAAGTTTGTGAATTCTATAAGTTTTGACAATACAACTATTTCTTCCAAATCGGTTGATATGTACCTTTCTTTCCTTTTGTTTAGTGTAAGCTGCTCCCTCTTTCCCTCTAATCATCTCCCTTCCATTGCTGCCCTTGAATTCCTTAGTTCATTTTCATTCAATGTCCAATGTAGCTGATGTGCCCCTCTGTTATATAGTCTCCTATTTCCCTCTGATTCTGTGTCCTGCTCCTAGCTCCCCTCAGATGTGCACATATATATGGTAAATATATATGGTACATATATATGGTACATATATATGGTATCTATCTATCTATCTATCTATCTACCTATCTATCTATCTATCTATCTATCTATCTATCTATCTATCTATCTATCTATCTATCTACCATATATAAGGTCGAGAACATGGAGTCAGTTAGGAATGATATGACAAATTAAGTAGAGGTCCTTTGTTTCTTGAATCCTGTTTATTTTGTCATATCTCTTTGCATTTTGGATTTAACACTCACATATCAGGAAGCCATGTGCCATTTGTCTCTCTGATCTTGGCTTACCTTGCTTGAAATGATTTATTCTAATTCTATCAATTTCTGGTGAATACCATTATTTTATCCTTTCTAATGCCTGCATATTTCACTGTATGTATGTACTACAAATTTTTGATACATTCATCTGTAATGAGGCAGCTGGGTTGTTTCCATATCTTAGCTATTGTGAACAGTGCTGCAATAAACATGGAGGTGCATGTGTCCTTGTATCCTGGTTCCTGTTGCTCAGGGTAGATGCTTAGGAGTGGTATGGCTGGGTCATATGGGAGGTCTATATTTAGCTTTCTGAGGACCCTTCAGACTGCTTTCCAAAGTGGTTGTGTTAGTGTACATTCCCACTAGCAATGCAAGGGTTCCTCTTTCTCCATATACCCTCCAGCATTTGTCATTGGCTGACATTAGGATGTGTTCCATTCTGACTGGTGTAAGGTGGTATCTCAGTGTTTTGATTTGCATTTCCTTTATGGCCAGGGATGATGAACATTTCATGTGTTTCTTTGCCATTTGTATCTCTTCTTCTGAGAAGTTTCTCTTTAGATGCTTTCCCATTTAATATTTGGTTATATTTGGGAGGATTTAGTTTCTTGAGTTCCCTGTATATAATGGATATTAGGCCTTTCTCTGATCTATTGCTGGTGAATATTTTTTCCCAATTAGTTGGTTATCTTTCTAGTTTGGTTTCTATTTCTTCATCGATGCTGAAATTTTGTTTTAAGATAGTCCCATTCTTCGAGTCTCCAATTTGTTGTGACCCGGGGACTTTGTTCAGGAAGTTCCTGCCTGTGCCTGTAAGTTCAATTGTCTCTCCTACTCTGTCCTGCAGTAGTTTCACAGGTTCAGGTTTGATGGGAAGGTCTTCAATTCATTTTGAGTTGATGCTAGTGCATGGAGACAGGTTGGGGTCCTCTTTTAGTTTTGTGCATGTGGCCACCTTGTTTTCCCTGCACCAATAGTTCTTCCACTGTATGTCTTTGGCTCCTTTGTCAAGTGTCAGATGAATATAGGTATGTGATTTTACTTCTGGATCTTCTAGTCTGTTCCATTGCTCTTTGGGTCTGTTTTTGTGCCAATACTAAGCTGTCTTTGTTATTATGGCTCTGTAGAAGAGCTTGAAATCTGGTATCGTGATTTGTCCTTCATTGTTTCTTTTGCCTATAATTGCTTTGGCTATTCTCGGTTGTTTGTAACACAAATCTTTAAAAAAAAGTCTACACAATACTTGAACAGCAAACACATACATGGGAAACAACATCAGTGAAAATCAGTCCTACATTTATAGAAATCTAGATCAGATAACAACAAAACACCAAAGTCTTCTCAAATATATTAATGATAGAAACCAAGCCTAAAATCATCCCTGTGTATATTGTAATCCTTGAAAACAGTATATATTCCATATACTTTTCCCATTTCCTTTGTTGTTGTTGTTGTTGTTGTTGTTTTGAGTTTTTTTGAGTTTGTTGTTGTTTTTGAGTTTTTTGCATTTTTTGAAACGTAGTCTTCCTAATCTAACCCAGGATACAAACTTGCAATTATCCTGCTTCAGCCTCATAATTACTAGAACAGGTGTGAAGCAGCACACCAGGTCTTCTGTATTTTAAAACTTGATGAAAATTAAATAATCTTGTACCTAAGAAGTTTAATTCTTGACAAACTCCAACACAAAATGCAGAAGATTAACATATGGATCATGAAACCTGAGCTGGGTGTCAGTGGCTCACACGTGTAATCCAGCTACTCAGGAGGCTGAGATCTGAGAATTGTGGTTCAAAGACAACCTGTGCAGGAAAGTTCGTGAGACCCTTATCTCCAATTAACCACCAGAAAACCAGAGAACACTGCCATTTACATTTGGTAGGAGTATCAGAAGTTGTGTCCTCTCAATGGGTCATGTGAGAAATACGTATGCTACAAAAATAACTGGTCTACACTTTATTCCAGATTAAAGAAGATAGAACACTTCGTGAAATTTGAATGCAAATTAAATAATTTAAAGAATCAGATAATAGTGCTATATCAATATTAATTACTTTAATAATTCTCTCATGGTTTTTGGCAAATACATAAAGTATTTAGGGATAAAGGAACACTCACACATCTTATTTCTAAATGACAAAGAGAAAACTATGTAGAAAAGGAGAGAATGGTAAAGGAAATATGTTAAGAAGTTGATATTCAGGGAATCCAAATGAAGGGTATAAGAGAATATTTTATGTAATTCTTGCAATGTTTTTATAAATCAAATTATTTTAAAAGAAATAAAGAAAAGTCACTTCATTGTCTCACATCCCTGTGCCCCTACCATTACATATGTTATTTCACTTCACAGACAGATTTTCATGTCACAAAAATCTATCTTTTTAAGCCTAACATACTTATTAAAAAAAGAAAAACTGACATGTTCAATTATACTTTTTAAAGTTCCATACTTTTTAAAAATGATGGCAACGACGGTTTCTGCATTTGAACAAAAATTTCATTTTTTCCATAGAATAAAAGTCTGAGTAGAGAAAAAATACATAAACCTTTCAAAAATTTAGTTCTGCTCCAAGAAGCTTTACATATAAAAGTGGCCATTACAGAGAAAATTTGAAATAATCACCAAAAATAAAAAATAAAGTGAGCTTTTCCAGAACTTTCTCTAACCTTGTGGCAGATCCACCAGGTTGTGCATTGCTGTTTTATGTGTCCCTTCTAGTTAGTCACCATATGCACACTACTTCAGATGTGCTGCTCTCTGCTACAGGTCCTTTATTTACTTATTTCTAATTGACTCTAGCAGGGATGAGGTACACTTGACCCATGGGCCCTATAAGGCCTGAAAAATCATTTGGTACATGACAGGTTATAAATATCCAAATAGCGCTTGGTGGAAAATGGTTCCTTACTCCAGCCTTATGAAGCCATGTTCTTTGACTAAGACTTTGTTTCGGACAGGGTCCTAAATGAATTTGGATGGCAGGAAGTCAAATCACTTTGAGAAAATTGACTCCCTGAATACAGAACTATCTTACTAACAGGAGGCATAAGCAAAATAATAACTACGTTTGTAGAAGGCTTTGCTCTGACTCAGGAGACATGGTAGAATGCACCAGTCCTATGCATTACTTCACACCAGAGAACTTTCCAGAGTTTGGTATCATGTATCATATTAGACTTTTCTTCACATGTCTCATGATAGCCTACTTAGCTGATCATAGAATTAAGAATCTGTTTCAATCTATTTAAGAGACTGAATTCATAATGCTAAATCAAAACCCTAATTATATCCCTACTCTAAAATTAGCTCCTTAGTGTAAAACTTCAAAGTAAAATTTTAAAGAATCCAATATACTCATCTGTTTTGGTTTTGTTTTGTTTTGCTGTGCTGGGGCTTGATTTAAGGACTGTATGCTTGCTACAAAGGCACTCTACTTGAACCATGCCTCCAGTTCCTTTTGATTATTTATTTGTTTATTTTTTTCTGGTGTCAGTATTGGTCCTTACACTCAGGACCTTGAGCTTTTACTTACCTTTTTTTGTTGTTGTTTACAGCTGCTGCTGTATTAGGCCTCAGTTCTAATCTGGCTAATTGGAGAGAAAATATTATGGATTTTACTGCCTGGGCTGACTTCAAACTGTGATCCTCAGATCTTAGCCTTCTGAGTAGCTAGTACTACAGATGTGAGCCACTAGAGTCCAGCTATTTTGTTACTTTTGTATACTTGCTTTTGATTAGGCCAGCCTGTACCCCATATTTATGCTTCCCACATAGGTGACAGGAATGTATCAGGACACTCAGCTTTTTATAAGTTAAGGTGGTGTCTCGCAAAACAGCTATGTTAACTCGTGTGAAACACTGCACTGTGTGCTTCTCATACTTATGGAAAATATTTTTTTTCCTTTGCAGTGGAATTAGACATTGATACTAGGGCCTTGTATATTCTAAAGAGCTCTCCCAATGCTCTACTGATAAAGTACCTTCCAAGCCCATGGTTAATTTATTATTTATTTATTTTTGTTGTTCATGGGGTTTGAACTCTGGGCCTGGGTGATATCTCTCAGCTCTTCATCTCAAGGCTAGCACTCTACCATTTAAACCATAGCACCACTTCCTGTTTTCTGGTGGTTAATTAGAGATAAGAGTCTCAAGGATTTTCGTGCTTGGGGTTGCCTTTGAACCACGATCCTCATATCTCAGCCTCCTGAGTAACTAGAATTACAGGCATGAGCCAACAGAACCCAGCTCCACATTTAGATTTAATTATACAACTGGCCCTGAATCTTGATATAAGGTCATCTCTGAAATACATGAAGATCTTTCAGGTGTCATCTAAAATAATAATGACTTGTTGCCTAAACTATCAAAATGTTCCTAAGATCTGTAATATGGTACGTTCACAAAGAGTTATGGCTGTTCTGAAAAGTCCTCTGGTTCCCCAACCATCCCAGTTGAGGACTGTACATACATTTCAGCTGAAAATTTCTCAGCTGTAAAGTCGGCCTGCCTCTTGGCCTCAAATGGTCCATATTCCCTGTAGGATCTCTGCTCAGCTCTATTAAGTATCACCTCTTTTCTCCAGCTGTCATTCCAGCCTTGTTGCTCCCCTTTTCTAGGAGTCCACTTCTGGCCTGCCAGCAGAAAACCAAAGCAGAGGGCTAAAACACAACATTCATGAAACACTAGGTACAATTCTATAGGTTCCTTAAGATTTCATTTTTCCAAAAACCAGTTGGAATACCACTGGATAAATGGGAATTTCAGGGGAAAAAGTTGCTGATGTTATTTTCTAGAATTTATTCATTTTAATAAAACCTTATTACTATTATGACTTCACTTACGTTTTAGAGTATACAATAAACCATATAATTATAGGTATCTTTTTCTTTCTTTTTGTTGTTGCTGTGTTTTGAAATAAGGTCATTACATATGTTGAGATTAGCCTGGAACTCACAATCATTCTGTATCAAGACTCCTGAGGGTTAAAATCATAGGCATGCACCACACCTGGTTAATTATAGATGACCTCTATTAACACAATTTAATAAACTAACTACATTTCACATTTCAAAAGCAGCTTTATGAAACCATAGTTCTAAACCTCATCCAGGAAAGTAGAACATAGCAGTACCTTTGATTGTAGTTTAAAGTACAATATTAGATTGTACTTAACATTGTATTTTAAAAAGATTTTCCTTCCCTTGAATGGGATTTATATATTTGCCATATGTCTCTAGTGTGGGCCTCAACTCAGTTTTCAACTCACTCAAGAAGGTATCTTTTTTTGTCCATTTGAGAATCCAGCATCCAGGTGAAACAAGGACAAAGTGCTAACCCTCTTTTGTCTTTTCTCTTCTGCTGCTTTAGAATATGCAATCAAATCCTGTATTTTAAGCCATCTAATAAGTTAGTAAATAAATTTTGAACTTTGTCATTTCTTAAACTGTCTTCCAAAATTGTCTTTTTCCCCTTAGATTTAGAAGGGTCCTCAAATATTATTTATAGCTTTTGCTATACTTCTTTGATTTTCCTTAGGAGTAATTACACCACGCTGATAGTACATATAGAAAAATATTAAAATTTATTCAAATAATGGATGTACATCTCATTAAATTCCTCTCATGTATCCACAATAAAAATACAGGCATAGAGCTGGGAATGTGGCTTAGTGGTTGCCTACCATGCAAGATGCCCTGTACCACATAAACAGAACAAGGCAGAAGTGGCACTGTGGCTCAGTGGTAGAACACTACTCTTGAGCAAAAGCAGTTCAGAGACAGTGCCCAGATCCTGAGTTCAAGCCCCAGGACTGGCAAAAATTACAAAATTTAAAAATACAGGAATTTTTTTCAGTTTTCTCATTATTATTTCCTAACTAAACTTTATACTCTAACACAAATAAGTAAGTACTATCAAGTCTTAAAATAAAAATCCTGTTTGTACATCACGAACATAAAATTATGTAATTACCTTGAATATAAAATGTTTTTGAGTGTCAAATATTGCACAAGGGATTTAAGTTCACTCTATGGCTCTAATATCCTATAATATCAATAACTATTTAAATCTAACTTACATCACTTTATGATATTTTCATAGAGGATTATACTTCTACTGTAGAAACAAATCAGATCAACCAAAATAGAAGGGGTAGTTGAAATCAGGGGGAAAATGTCACTAAGTTGTTAATAAGTTGAGCCAGGCACTGGTGGGTCACACCTGAAACCCAAGCTACTCAGAAGGTCAAGAGCTGAGGATCGTGGTTCAAAGCCAGCCTGGCAGAAAATCCATGAGGCTCTTATCTCCAATTGAGCACCAGAAAAACTGAAATTAGCACTGTGGTTCAAAGCGGTAGAGTGCTAGGCTTGAACAGAAGATCTGAGGGACAAAATCCAGACCCAGAGCTCAAGCTCCACAACAACAAAACAAAACAAAACAAAACAACAAAAAAACAAGTTGAAGGTGAGTACTGGTGGCTTATTCCTGTAGTCCTAGCTACTTGTAAGAATGGAATTTGAGGATCAGAGTTCAAAGCCAACCGAGGCACAAAAGTTATATGATCTCTAAGAAAGCCAGAAGTGAAGCTGTGGCTTCAAGTGGTAGAGCACTAACCATAAGCAAAAGAAAAAGCTAAGGGACAGAGCCCAGGCCTTAAGTTCAATTCCTAGAATTAGCACCAACATAAATAAAGTTAGCAAAGTGAAAAATTAAAATATTTGCTTTAGATTTTCTATTTGCAACCCATAAGCATTTGAGTTTTACCATTATAGTATCTCCATTCAACTACAGAATTACTTCATTGATTATTCTACTTTATTTCTGCTATCTCATTTTTAACTATATCAATTAAACTTGCTTTATAGTAAAGTCATTTCCATCATTTCTGTATGTAAATTGAAGTGTTAAATAGAATTGGCTACTTACTAGGATATTTACCAATATCCTGCAAATACTACATTCTCCCTCTAAATCTCCAAAGACCAAAGCTAATAGTGACAGACATTTTCCCCCCAAATCAGTTGTAAGAGGTCAAAACTGCAATTGAACCCACCTTGCTTTTCCACACTAGAACAGCAGCTTGCATTTCACCAGCCCTTTCCAATAAAAGGCTTGCATTAGCATTTGATCACTGATCTAAACACAAGCTTAGAAAAGGAAAAGAATACAGTAAAATTTCCAGCAAGAGTTCCCATAAAATAGTTGCATTTTGGCTCAAAGGGTTTCTAGGCTCTGAAGAAAGCTGAGGAAAGCGAGCTGAAACAGTCTCTGATGGTTCGAGAATATACTGAGCAAAGGGCCTCTCATAGGTTTCTGTACAGCTTTGGATAGTTTAGTACATTAAAACTTCCAATTCCACGGGGCAAGCATCTAATTCCCACATTCTGGAGGATTAATGTTTCTGGTGTATGTCAAAAAGTGTATTCCCAAATGCTTGACATTTCTCTATGCTAAGCATTCACTCAATCTTCAGACTAAATTTAAAATGTTTCATTTTGCCTAACATCAACTTATCTGACAGTTTCTGTTTGTCTCAGACATATACTAGTTGTTGCAAATAAAGGAAACCATAGGATCTATGTTTCTTTGGGCCTGGCTTACTTCACTTAATATGAGTTTTGGCAAGCATTTCTATTTCCTAACTAATGGGGCAATGTCATTGTTTCTGATGGAGGCATAGACTTCCATTGTGTATACATACCACATTTTCTTGATCGATTCATCTATTGAGGGGCATCTGGATTGGAACCCCAAGATAAGGATTCAAATGTTTCTTCTTTTCTTTTTTATTATGAGAATACCGTACAGAGGAATTACAACATGGGCAAGATAACGAGTACATTTCTTATCAAGCATTGTAGCCTCCTCTTTGTTTCCACTTCCCATCCCTTTCCATACTCCCCCCTCTCCCCACCCGACACTCCCCCCACCCCTCACCAAAGTTGTAAAGTTCGTTTTTTGACATAACGAATTGTACATCTCATTATTGCAATGAGTCTACATGTATCCTTAGTTAAACGATTTGTTTTTTCCCTTCCCCTCCACAAATTATACCAACATCAAATACAGTGAAAGCATGGGTTATACAGACAAGGGACTCATATCTAAAATATACCTAGAACTTAAAAAATTAAATCCCCCAAAACCAAATCTTCAAAGAATCAACTGCCCAATAAATAAGTGGGCTAACGACTTAAAGAGAAACTTCTCTGAAGAGGAAAGGATAGTCAATAGATACATGAAGAAATGTTTTTTTTTTTTTCTCTCCTGCGGTTGTTTCGAACATATTTATAAGATGATTTCTTTGTTGCTTTTTATGTCCCTCCCCTATGGTATAATCCCTGCTTTCACTGTATTTGATGTTGGTATTGAAAGGTTAAAGTTTTGAGGCAGTGACCACTTGTTGCTTGTTTGTAGCAAAGCAACAAATGGGGCTAAACTGCACGGTTGTGTGCCTTTATAAGACCTGAAAATCCTTAGCTCAGGGCTCTCCTCCTGGGCTCCGCTGTGTCGGAGTGGAAGACGAGGCCCAAGCTGCAGCCTGTTTAAATAAAACAGCTGTAGAATCTGACTCTCGGTGAGAGGTCTATTAGGGATCTAGTAGCCGTGGCAAAAACAGGAAAGGAAGGACAGAAAACATGAAATTGAGCGTGAAAAGAGAGACTGGGTAAAGGAAAAGAGGCCAGACTTGTTGGAATCGCCACTATCACATGCTGAGCATACATGGTTCACAGAGGGCAGCAGTTTCATTTGAGATGGAAAAAGATACGAAGGCACAGCAATCATCACGGACACTGAGATAGTGTGGGAAGAAGCAGTCCCCCAGGGAATGTCTGCACAAAGAGCAGAGCTAGTGGCACTAACAAAAGCCCTACAAATGAGAAAATTGAAGAGACTAAACATTTACACAGACAGTCGGTATGCTTTTGCCAACGTGCATGGCCATGGAGCCATTTCCCAAGAGAGGGGGCTGCTGACAGCTGAGGGAAAATCTATTAAAAACAAACAAGAAATTTTAAGCCTCGGCCAGATGGGAACCAGCAAATATTGCCATTATGCACTGCCCTGGCTATCAAAAGGGAACTGATTCTATAACCAAAGGAAATAACTTGGCCGATCAGGCAGCTAAGGAGTTGGCCCTCCAGCCCAGAGCTGACTCTAGTAGACCCAGGGCCACGAGCTTTGCCTCCTGAGCCTCAGTACCCCCAAGAAGACTTGCAGTGGATAAAGAAAATTCCCATGGCCTATAAACCTCTGGACAGAGAAGGAAAACTGGTGAGGGGAAAGTTATCTTGCTAAAAAGATTGGGGAAGGGGATTCTAAAGAGAATCCATTGCGTCCCTCACATGGGAACCCGAAGACTGCAGGAAATGCTCCAACACTCCAAAGTAAAAATCAACTCATCGAGGACATTGTTAAAAATTGTGAAGCCTCATAGCTAGCAAGATCAATAGAAAACCCACGGATTGGGAGAAGATCTTTACTAGCCATACAACTGACAAGGGTCTCATATCTAAAATATACTTGGAACTCAAAAAATTAAACCCCCCAACAACAAATCCTCAAAGAAACAACTGCCCAATAAATAAGTGGGTGAAAGATTTAAAGAGAAACTTCTCTGAAGAAGAAAGAAGGATGGCCAATAGACACATGAAGAAATGTTCAACATCCCTAGCCATGAAAGAAATACAAATCAAAACAACATGGAGATATCACCTCACTCCAGTTAGAATGGCAAAAATCAAGAACTCTAACAACAACAGATGCTGGAGGGGATGTGGACAGAAAGGAACTTTACTTCATTGTTGGTGGGAATGTAAACTTGTTCAACCACTTTGGAAAGCAGTATGGAGGTTCCTCAAAAGACTTCACATAGAACTCCCCTATGACCCAGCAATCCCACTTTTGGGCATTTACCAAAATGTATACAAACAAGACCACACTAAAGCTACCAGGACAACTATGTTTATTGCAGCATTATTTACCATAGCTAAGATATGGAACCTACCCTGATGCCCCTCAGTAGATGATTGGATCAAGAAAATGTGGTATATATACACAATGGAATTCTATGCCTCCATCAGAAAGAATGACATTGCCCCATTTGTTAGAAAATGGAAAAACTTGGAAAAAATTATATTAAGTGAAGTAAGCCAGGCCCAAGAAACATAGGTCCCATGGTTTCCCTTATTTGTAATATCTAGTATATGTATGAGTCAAGCGGAAAAGGTCAGATAATGTGATGTCAGGGAAATGAACCCTTAGATGTGTATTTTAATGTTTTTTTCTTCCATGCATGTGTTTCTAACGCATTTATAAGATTATCTCTTTGTTGCTTTGTATTTCCCTCCCCCACAGTATAACCCCTGCTTTCACTATATTTGATGTCAGTATAACTTGTGGAGGAGATGGGGAAAAACCAGTTGTTTAAGGACACAGGTGGACCTGTTGCAACAATGAGAAGTACAAGTTGTCATGTCCAAAACGAGCTTTACAACGTTGGTGGGGGGGGGGGGAAGGAATAGGATTGGGATGTGGGGGAGGGGGGAGGCTGGGAAGGGATGTGAAGGGTAAACAAAGGAGGAGGCTGCAATGTTTGGTAAGAAATGTATGCATTATCCTGCCCATGTAATTGTAACTCCTCTGTACAGTATGTTCACAAATAAAATAAAATTAAATTTAAAAAAAATTGTGAAGCCTGTCAGCTCACCAATGCCCCCAATCAACTGTTTACAAAAGGAGCTTGCCTCCGTGGAGATAGGCCAGGTGTGTATTGGGATGTAGACTTCACAGAAATTAAAACTGGAAAATTTGGATATAAATATTTGCTAGTTTTTGTAGACACTTTTTCAGGATGGGTTGAAGCCTACCCAACAAACATGAGACTGTGAAAGTCATGGCTAAGAAGATCCTGGAAGAAATCCTAACCAGGTATGTCTTCCCATCCACTGTTGGGACAGATAGTGGATGGGCCTTCGTCTCAAAAAATAAGTCAGGCAATAGGCACAGCACCTGGGATGGATTGGAATTTGCACTGTGCTTATAGACCCCAGGGTTCAGTGCAGGTAGAAAGAATGAATCAGAAAGGAGACCTTAAATAATTTGGCCTTGGAGACTGGTGCAGATTGGGTATCACTCCTTCCTTTTTCCCCTGTTTAGAATAAGAACTTCACCCTATCGGTTTGGCTTTACTCCTTTTGAAATAATGCATGGACCCCCTCCACCCATTATCCCTAGTCTTCAGACTGAATTGCTTGCTGATTTGGATGATACTGAATTTCTGTGTAAGCTTGACTATTTACAGCTGTTGCATAAGAGTATGTGGCCCCAGCTTAGAGCATTATGATTCTGCTTCTTTTCCTACCCCCCATTTGTTTAAACCAGGGGAATGGGTGTTTGTTCGAAGGCACAACTTGAGATCTCTGGAACCACGGTGGAAGGGACCTTACATGGTGCTACTGACTACTCCTCCTGCCCTTGCTGCTTGGATCCACTGCTCCCATGCAAGACCAGCTGAACCCTTTGCCCTGGATGACCGTGGGGAAACATGGTAAGTCTGCAAGCATCCTACCCAACCACTCCGCATACACCTCAAGAAAAGAAAAATAAACTGATTGTTATTGATATTATTGTTTAATATTATGGCTAAGGTCAGAGAGGGACTATACCCGTTCAAGTTCGAGAGGTATTGGAATTTAGTTTTGGCCCAGAGCTACAAGATTGTGTCTCAGGACTATAAGTCAATGGGGGGGAATGAAGGGTTAAAATTTTGAGGCAGTGACCACTTGTTGCTTGTTTGTAGCAGAGCAATAGGTGGTGATAAACCACCTGGGTGTGTACCTTTATAACACCTGCACATCCTTAGCTCAGTGCTCTCCTCCTGAGCGCCAATGTGTCAGAGTGTAAGATGAGGCCCAAGCTGCAGCCTGTTTAAATAAAACAGCTGTAGAGTTCTTCTTGGTGGGGGTCCTGTGACCTTGGCATAACATGTATAATTTTAAAGGGGAAGGAAGAAAACAAATCATTTAAATAGGGATACAGGTGGACCCATTGCAACAATGAGATTTACAAGACATTATGTTGAAAAATGTACTTTACAACTTTGGCAGGGGTGGGGGTGGGGTGGAAAGGGGAAAGGACGGGAATGGGAAACAATGGAGGAGGCAACAAGGCTTCATAAGAAATGTACTCATTATCTTGCCCATGTAATTGTAACCCCTCTGTATGGTTTTTTCACAATAAAATAAATAAATAAAATATTTAAGTAGAGAAAATCATAGACCTTCATAAAAGGGCTTACAGAAATTTGTGTAGAACTTTAACACTCATTACAGATAAATTTAGTACAGTAACTACATAAATGGAAATTAATGAGGTGCTTTCTTCTATTATGCACCTTGAAAAAAACTACAATGTTATTCTACCTATAAAATTACCTCAAGATTTGTAAATATATATCTCAAAAGCCAGATTGCCTAGACTCTAAATGGACAGAAAAGTTGGTAGTGCACTGTCAGGCAGGAAGTGGACTGCATCCCAGATTATATCACTTAAGTTTTGAAAAAAGAAAAAGCACTGTGCATTTATGTAATTAAATTTGTGTATATAAATTCACAGTGCTGACGTCAGGAAAAATAAAGGGTGTTCATTCAATGTCATACATGTTTAAAATTTCCACCACAGGGTAGGACTATAGTTCATTGATAATGTCCTTTGGCCTGGCTTGCTTGAGGCCCCAAGTTTGATCCTCAATACTATAAGAAAAAAATGACAAAAATTTATTTTAAAATTGAAAACTGTGAAAAGTCAGCTTATTAGCAATACTAGCTGCAGTGTCACACTCTTCTAAAGGACACAACATTTTCATTTGTTTAAAAAAATGAAGCTAGACATGAAGTCATGATGGCATGCACTTCTAATCTCAGCTTTGTAGGAAGCATAGGGAGACAGCTGTATCTAAAAATTAGTGAGGCCATCAGTTCAAACTATTACAGCAAAAACTACGTAGATCAGTAAATAAATGGAGAATCCTTGCCTCATTTAATTTTATATTTCTCTAATTTGAGAAAAAAAGTAAGGTAAAAGTGCATTATCTCATTTGATTAAGTAAGGTCATACACTTACTGACATACCGAATAGCATTTGGTTTTCAGCATCTTTATTTTACAGACTTTATTTTACAGACTTCTGATTCTCAAGCAACAAATCTTCTCCACACAGATAAAGGTAGAGTCGCGATTTGCACAAGTCATGGTGCTAGCACTTAAAATTTTCTGACAGGGCATGAACTCACACTTTGTGTGTGTGTCTGCACACATGTATATGTGAGTGTGCACGCATGTCCATGCTCAGGCCTGAGCACTGTCCCTCAAGATTTCTGGCTCAGGGTTGTCACTCCACCACTGAACTGCAGCCCCACCATGGTTAACAGGAGGTAAGAGTCTCCTGAACTTTCCTGCCAGGCTGTCTTTGAACCTTGATTCCGTTTTAGCATCTTGAAGACCTAGGAGAACAGGCGTGAGCTTCTGCTGCCTAGAAAGCAGTGGATGAGTCTTGACCAAGCCAGGAATAGTCAAACAAGCTCTGCTAACGATAACAACTAAACACCTAAGATCACTACTCAGAACATTGACATCTACACACCTAACTGCAGTACTCAGAACAGTGACAACTGCACACCTAATCTCAATACTCAGAACAGTGAAAACCACACTCAAAACTACAATACTCAGAAAACTGAATACAGAACACCAAACCTCAATACTCAGAACAGTGAAAACTACACACATAAGCTCAGTACTCACAACATTGACAACTGCACACCTAAATTCAACATTCAGAAAAGTGATAACTACAAATCTAATCTCAGTAATCAGAACAGTGACAACTGTACAGCTAACATCAATAATTAGAACAGTCAAAACAGTGACAAATGCACACCTAATCTCACTACTCAGAAAAGTGACAACCACACACCTAACCTCAATACTCAGAACAGTGATGACAGCACACCTAACCCCAACACTCAGAACAGTGACAACTACACACCTAACCTCAACACTCAGAACAGTGACAATTGTACACCTAATCTCAACTCAGAACAGACACAGCTACACACCTAATCTCAATACTCAGAAAAGTGATAATTTCACAGCTAACCCCAGTACTCAGAACAGTGAAAAATACACACCCAACCTCAATACTCAGAACAGTGAAAACTACATAGCTAAACTCAATACTCAGAATCGTGACAACCACACTACTAACTTCAATACTCAGAACACTGACAACAGCACACCAAACCTCAATACTCAGAAGTGACAAATATACACATGAACTCACTACTCAAAACAGTGGCAATTACACACCTCATTTCAACACTAAAAACAGTGACAACCAAACACATAACCTCAGTACTCAGAACAGTGACACCTGCACACCTAACATCAATACTCAGAACAGTCAAAACAGTAACAAATGCACATCTAATCTCAATACTCAGACTAGTGACAACTGCACACCTAACTTGAATACTCAGAACAGTGACAACAAAACACCTAAACTCAACACTCAGAATGGTGACAACTACACATCTAACCTCAACACTCAGAGCAGTGACAACTACACTCCTAACCCCAGTACTCTGAACAGTGACAACCACACACCTAACATCAATACTCAGAACAATGACAATAGCACACCTAACCTCAGTACTCAGATCAGTGACAACTGCATATCTCAAACACTCAGAAAAGTGACATCCACACACCTAACTTCAAAACTCAGAACAGTGACAACTGCACACCTAACATCAATATCAGAACAGTCAGAACAATGACAACTGCACACCTAACCTCACTACTCAGAACAGTGACAACTATATACCTAACCTCAGCACTCAGAACTGTGACAACCACACACCTAACTTAAATACACACAAAAGCAACAACTGTACATCTAACTTCAGTCATCAGAATAGTGACAACTACATACCTAAACTCAATACTCAGAACAGTGACAAATACACACCTAACGTCAGTTTTCTGAACAGTGACAACTACCACATAACCTCAGTACTCAGAACAGTGACAACCGCACATCTAACCTCGACTCAGACCAGAGATAACTACCCACCTAATCTCAATCAGAACAGTAACAACTACACACTTAACCTCAACACTCAGAATAGTGACAACTACACATCTAACCTCAGTACTCAGAACAGTGACAACTACACACCTAACTTCATTTCTCAGAAAAGTGACAACCAAGAGTTCCGGGAAGATGGCGGAGGAGAAGCTGGAATCTGAACAAGCTCTCGCATAGAAAGGAGTTTTAGATTTCCAGTGAACAGTCCTAAGCCAGAGAATCACACCAAGTGTGTCATCACAGGACAGAGAGTTAGACAAGAGAGGGGAAGCCAAGGAAACGCATCAGCTGCCACTCCGGCTGCGGGGCCGCGGCGGCGACCACCGCCGCGGAGTCATACCTGAGACACAGAGAGTCGGGGACGAAGGAGTCAGACGCAGCAGACGAGCGAATTCTACTCAACACCAACAAGAACCGACAAGGAGCGAACATCTTCATCCTGCTGTTTGCAGACCAGAGACGACCCAGGATCCAAGACTCGGCGTGAGTACAAGCCCGACATCCTCACTCCTCAGGGAGCAGAGGAGGGAAGGCCACCCCTCCCCCCCCAGCACCGGTGATCTCCATCTTGGATACCGACAAAGCTCGGAGGAGCTGCTAGCTCCAGCTCAGGCCTTGGAATAAAATGAGTCATTTAGCAGGTCACAAGAACTTAACGGTGAAGTGACCTGCCAGACTCAGCTCCATCCAGGGAAAAGTCACCCAGCTCAGGCACCAGCCATCGGAGTGCCTTGCCTCACTGGGTAACCAGAGCCAGAGGCTGCCCCTCCCTCTAGCAGCCACCACAATCAATTGAAAAACAGAAACCCGGAGAATGGCTCCAGGCTGGGCACTGTGAGCTTTATCACAATATAGCCCCAGGGAAAAGCTACTGTTTGTTGAAAGGCCTCAACCCTACCCAGAACCTAGCCTTATCACCACATCCCCCTCTTTTGTGACTCTCAAAGCAGACCACCCTCCCAGAAAAATAACCTGGGAGGGGGATCTCAAAATCTTGGGTAAAGCAGAGCATTTTTCTGCATCTCCCAACCAACCGACTTAAGAAACCAATCAAGCCACAGGACCTCAAGCTGACCAGAGACTCCAACAAGAGACTGGTTGCAGACAAAAGAGAGATACAGGATTCTTCCCACTCCTCCCCCCCCCCAAAAAAAAATTAAAAGACTTTTTTTTCTTTTTTTCTTCTTCTTTTTCTTTTCTTTTTTTTTGCTTTTGCTTGTTTTTTGTTTTTTGTTACCTTATATATATATATATTTTTTTTCCCCCTTCTAAAACTTTATTAATTTTTAATTTTTGCCTCTTCTGAAAAAATAATTGTTTTCCAGTAAATTTTTTTTTCTCATCTTATAATTTTTATTTTAGGAATACGTGAATGAGAGTTTTCCTTTCTTTTCTTGTCTTCTTTCTCTTTTTCTTTCTTTCTTAATTATCTTTTTGTTTTTTATCTAGCTCTACTGATCTTTTCTTCTCCCTTTCCCATCCTTAAAGCTTTTCACATCTCCTCTATGTCCCTCCCCTTCTCTGAACATATTCACATTCCTCTCTAAATAGACGGTCTTTTAACCTCTATAATAACATTAATTTTTACGTTTCTATTCTTTTTCTGGTCTCTCTTTATTCCCCTTTCCGTCTCTTCTTTTTCTCTCTCTCTCTACTTGCATCCTACCCAACTCATTTCCTTCACTGTGATTAGGACATAGTTAACTCTCCCTGTGCCTCCCCACACCAATCTATTCCTATTTTTTACCCACATCTCTCCCTAATCCTAATAATTTCTGGTTTTCCAAATTCTTTTCTGAGGTTCGAAGTCCTTTAACATATAGTCGTTTGATGTTGAATAGATGTATCTGTTGAACTAGATTGTATCTGTAGACTATTGACTGTACAAATGCAAACTTTGGTTGATGGTTGCCTTAAGATAGTGTTCTAGCACAAAACTGGTGCAATCTTTATCTCAAATGGGCCGAGTAAGCCGGAAAAACACAAGAAAAATGGCAAATTCGGGTATCTCAATTCCCAACCTTGATAATCAGGGATTAGAACAGATAAAGAATAATCCAGAGGAGAGTTCCCAAATAGCTCTACAAACACTAATAGCAAACATGATAAATGAGAAGTTTGACAATGTACAAAGGACTCTGTATGAGCGTGATAGGGAGAGAGAGGAGGCATCCCAGAAGTTTATACAGGAATATCATAAGCGTGAGGAAGCTTCTCAAAAACTGATACAGGATTTGCGTGAACAACTGGAGAATACGCAAAGAGAAAGGGAGGAATGGCGTGAGCAGGCAGAGAACACTCAAAGAGAACTGCAGGAATCCCACAGAAGGGAGGAAACTAATCAAAGAGTAATTCACGAATGAAGAGACCAGGTAGAGAATACACGAAGATCACTAAAGGCATTCATGGAATCCATTAACAAAGAGCTGAAGGAAGTCAGGGAGACCACAAAGGGAATGCTGAATGGAACCCAACAGAAGGAATGGGAGTCCAAAGAAACCATAACCAATCAACTTAGAGATTTGAGAACAAACACTGAACACCAAATTAAGGAAGTAAAGAAATTCATACAAGACCTAAAACAGAGCTTCAACAAAGAACTTGAAGCCATCAAAGCTGACCAATTAGAAGGAAAAGAGATAAAAAAAAAAGTAGAGAGTCTTGACAGCAGGTTAGACCATGCAGAAGATCGAATCTCAGGGATTGAAGACAGCCTAGATATTATAGAGAAAGAACATACAACCATCCAAGACAAGTCCAAGAAATATGATAGGTCTATCCAACACCTGGAAGACACCATCAGAAGGCCCAATCTAAGGATAATGGGTGTAGAGGAGCACCTAGAAACAGAAGTTAATGGTCTAGGAAATTTGTTTAACAGGATCCTAGCAGAGAACTTCCCAAACATACAAAAAGATAGGCCTATTCAGATATAAGAAGCTTTTAGAACCCCAAATAGACCAGACCAGAATAGGGCATCCCACCGTCACATTATAATCCACACAGGATCAACCCAGACCAAGGAAAAGATCCTTAAAGCTGTCAAGGAGAAAAGGTTAATCACCTATAAAGGGAAACCAATTAGAATTACCTCAGATTTCTCAGCAGAGACAATCAAAGCAAGAAGAGCCTGGAATGACCTATGCCATGCCCTAAAAACAAACAACTATCAACCAAGAATACTGTACCCAGTTAAACTCTCCTTCATAACTGAAGGCCAAATAAAAACCTTCCATAGCAAAGAAAAATTGAAACAATACATCTCCACCAAAGCAGCCCTGCAAAATATTCTTAAAGATGTCCTACACATAGAAAACCAACAAGAACGCAACAAAGGCCAAGAAACTGCACCCAAACTGAGAATCCAAGAACCTTAGGAAGAACCCAGTTTTCACAGCCCCCAAGAAGGTGGATAACATGGCAGGAACCCCCAAATACCTCTCAGTCCTATCTCTTAACGTTAACGGACTGAACTCTCCAATTAAGCGACATAGACTGTCTAGTTGGATTAAAAAACAAGACCCTTCTATCTGCTGCCTGCAGGAGTCACATCTTGCCCGTAAAAACAAACATATTTTCAAGGTTAAAGGCTGGAACAAAATCTACCAAGCAAACGGCCCTCATAAACAGGCGGGAGTTGCAATCCTAATATCAGATACAATAGACTTCAAACTAAAATTCGTGAGAAGAGATAAAGAAGGTCGCTACATACTAATTAAAGGATCTCTCCTTCAGGAGGATATTACAATTCTAAATATCTATTCGCTAAACAATGGAGCAGCCAAATTTATCAAAAAAACACTACTTTCCCTCAAATCCCATATAGATCCAAAGACATTAATTGTTGGGGATTTTAACACACCACTCTCCCCACTAGATAGATCAACTCGGCAAAAACTCAACAGAGAAACCGCAGATCTAAACAGATGTATAGATCAACTAGACTTAACAGATATTTACCGAACATTTCACCCAGCAGCAACAGAATACACGTTCTTCTCAGCAGAACATGACACGTTTTCTAAAATAGACCACATTTTAGGCCACAAAGCAAACTTGTCTAAATTCAGAAACATTGAAGTTATACCTTGCATTCTCGCTGACCACAAGGGAATAAAATTAGATCTCAATACCAAAAGCCACTAAAGAAAGTCCGGTATCACATGGAGGCTGAACAACACACTGCTGAATCATGAGTGGGTCATGGAAGAGATTAGAAAGGAAATTCAAATGTTCATGCTATTCAACAAAAATGAACACACAAATTACCAGCTCCCCTGCACACAGCAAAGGCAGTACTCAGAGGCAAGTTTATAGCTCTGAGCTCCTACATCAACAAATTGGAGAGATCGGAAACTAACAATTTAATGACACATCTAAACCACCTTGAAAAAGAGCAGCAAGATAAACCCCAATCCAGTAGACGAAAAGAAATAATCAAAATTAAATCAGAATTAAATGAATTAGAATCCAAAAAAACTATAGAAAGAATCAACAAAACAAAGAGTTGGTTCTTCGAAAAACTTAACAAAATTGACAGACCCTTAGCAAACCTTATCAGAAAAAGGAGAGAACACACCCAAATTAATAAACTCAGAGATGAGAATGGAAACATCACCATGGAAACAACCAAGATTCAGAACATTATAAGGGAATACTTCTCAAAACTTTATGCTAATAAGTTTGAGAACTTGACAGAAATGGACGTTTTCCTAGCAAATATTGACATGCCAAAACTAAACCAAAATGAGTTAAACCAGCTTAACAGGCCCATATCAAGCATTGAAATAGAAACAGCAATAAGAGCCCTCCCAGGTAAGAAAAGTCCAGGACCAGATGGTTTTACAGCGGAATTTTACAAGGCCTTCAAAGCAGAGCTCACACCAATACTCCTCCAACTCTTCAATGCAATTGAAAGAGAAAGCTCACTACCGAACACATTCTATGAAGCCATCATAACCCTCATCCCAAAACCAGGCAGGGACTCATCAAAGAAAGAGAACTGTAGACCCATTTCTTTGATGAACATTGATGCAAAACTTCTCAACAAAATTTTGGCCAATCGACTTCAACAATTCATCCAAAAAATCATACACCATGATCAAACAGGATTCATTTCAGGGATGCAAAGCTGGTTCAATATACGCAAATCAATTAATATTATTTATCACATCAACAGGAGCAAGAATAAGAACCACATGGTTATCTCAATAGATGCAGAAAAAGCATTTGACAAGATCCAACACCCCTTTATGATGAAGGTTCTGGAAAAATTAGGAATCCATGGAACATTCCTCAATACAATAAAGGCTGTATATGACAAACCTACAGCCAGCATTATACTCAATGGTGAAAAACTAAAGCCATTTCCTCTTAACTCAGGAACAAGACAAGGATGCCCACTCTCTCCACTTCTCTTCAATCTAGTATTAGAATGCCTAGCGACAGCAATAAGACAAGATGCAGACATAAAGGGGATCCAAATAGGGAAAGAAGAAATAAAACTCTCCCTCTTTGCAGATGACATGATCTTGTATTTAAAGAATCCCATAGATTCCACTCCCAAATTACTCAAGCTGATTCAAAACTTTGGCAAAGTAGCAGGTTATAAAATTAACCCCCAAAAATCAATGGCTTTTCTATATGCCAACAATGAGAAAAGTGTGGCTGAAATTAGGAAAGAAACTCCATTTGTAATAGCCCCACAAAAAATAAAATACCTAGGAATTAACTTAACCAAAGAAGTGAAGGACCTTTATGATGAAAACTTTAAAATCTTGAAAAAGGAAATCAACACAGAACTTAAAAAATGGCAAAACCTCCCATGCTCCTGGATTGGCAAGATTAACATCGTGAAAATGGCAATACTTCCCAAGGCTATCTACAAATTCAACGTGATACCTATCAAAAATTCCACCCTCATTCTTCAAGGAAATAGAGGAGGCAATCCAAAAATTCATATGGAACAATAAAAGACCCCGAATAGCAAAAACGCTCCTCAACGGAAAGAACACTGCTGGAGGAATATCAATACCAAATTTCAAACTCTACTATAAAGCCATAGTAATCAAAACAGCTTGGTATTGGCATAAGAACAGACCTCAGGACCAATGGAATAGAATTGAAAACCCAGAAATGAACCTACAGACCTATAGCCATCTAATCTTCGATAAGGAAGCTAAAACAATAGAATGGAAGAAAGACAGCCTCTTCAGTAAATGGTGCTGGCAAAATTGGTTAACTACATGTAGAAAACTAAAGCTAGATCCTTATATATCACCCTGCACCAGAATCAACTCCAAATGGATCAAAGACCTTGAACTCAAAGCAGACACTCTGAAAACATTACAGGATGGAATAGGAGAAACCCTAGGTCTCCTTGGCTCAGGTCGAAATTTTCTGAATAGAGACCCGGAAGCACAACAAATCAAAGAAAGGTTGGACAAATGGGATGGCATAAAGTTGCAGAGCTTCTGCAGGGCAAATGACATAGCTGGCAAGATCAATAGAAAGCCCACCGATTGGGAGAAGATCTTTACTAGCCATACAACGGACAAGGGTCTCATATCTAAAATATACTTGGAATTCAAAAAATTAAACCACCCAACAACAAATCCTGAAAGAAACAACTGCCCAATAAATAAGTGGGCGAAAGACTTAAAGAGAAGCTTCTCTGAAGAAGAAAGAAGGATGGCCAATAGACACATGAAGAAATGTTCAACATCCCTAGCCATAAAAGAAATGCAAATCAAAACAACATTGAGATATCACCTCACTCCAGTTAGAACAGCAAAAATCAAGAACTCTAACAACAACAGATGCTGGAGGGGATGTGGGCAGAAAGCAACCTTACTTCATTGTTGGTGGGAATGTAAACTTGTTCAACCACTTTGGAAAGCAGTATGGAGGTTCCTCAGAAGACTTCACATAGATCTCCCCTATGATCCAGAAATCCCACTTTTGGGCATTTACCCAAATGTTTACAAACAAGACCACACTAAAGCTACCAGCACAACTATGTTTATTGCAGCATTATTTACCATAGCTAAGATATGGAACCAACCCAGATGCCCCTCAGGAGATGAATGGATCAAGAAAATGTGGTATATATACACAATGGAATTCTATGCTTCCATCAGAAAGAATGACATTGCCCCATTTGTTAGGAAATGGAAAGGTTTGGAAAAAATTATATTAAGTGAAGTAAGCCAGGCCCAAAGAAGCATAGGTCCCATGGTTTCCCTTATTTGCAATATCTAGTATAGGTATGAGTCAAGCGGAAAAGTTCAGATAATGTGATGTTAGGAAAATGAACCCTTAAATATGTATTTTAATGTCTTCGTTTCTTTCATGCATGTGTTTCTAACGCATTTATAAGATTATTTCTTTGTTGCTTTGTATGTCCCTCCCCTACAGTGTACCCCCCGCTTTCACTATATTTGATGTCAGTATAACACGTGGAGGAGATGGGGACAAACAAGTCATTTAAGGATTCAGATGGACCTGTTGCAACAATGAGAAGTACAAAATGTCATGTCAAACCAGCTTTACAATGTCGGTGTGTGGGGGGGAGGGGGGTATAATTGTGTGGGGGGAGGGGGGTAAAATTGGGTGGGGGGAGGGGGGTAAAATTGGGTGGGGTAGAGGGGGGAGGCGGGGAAGGGAAGTGAAGGGTAAACAAAGGAGGAGGCTGCAATTCTTGGTAAGAAATGTATGCATTATCCTGCCCATGTAATTGTAGCCCCTCTGTACAGTATGTTCTCAAATAAAATAAAATGCAATTAAAAAAAATAAAATAAAATAAAAATCAATAAATAAATTGTAACCTAAAAAAAAAAAAAAAAGAAAAGTGACAACCACATACCTAACCTCAATACTCAGAACAGTTACAATTGCACATCTAACCTCAACACCTAGAACAGTGACAACCACACAGCTAACCTTAACAATCAGAAGAGTGACAACCACACACCTCACCTCATGACAACCACTCGCCTCACTCAGCACTCAGGGAAGAAGTGGGAGGCAGGTGCAGATGCCTCAGGCCAGGGCGGGTCAGGTGGAAGTGTTTTCTGAGGTGCCCTTCCTCTTCCTGCACCAGGGCATGGTCTGATGAGGCAGGAGACATCTAGAAGCTTGGAGGTGCCAGGGTTAGGAACGCCTGTCTTAGAGCAGTCAGGGGTGATTCAGGAATGCAAGTGCAGCCAGGCCAGCGCCAGTTAGAGAAAGGCAACCCCACCCCCCGTCCTCTGTGGCCCCCCACCGGCAACCCCCTTCCCTTCATGCTGGTAGCACCAGCCTGCTCCAGACTTGCTTGCTGGCTCGGTGGCACCCCAGGACCACCTGGGGCGCCAGCCAGGCTCCCCGTTTCATAGGCTCCCACCTTCCTGGCCAAGAGCACTCTTGGCACATGAAATGCCTCCAGGGCGCTCACCCTTGCTGCACACAGTGCCTTGGTCTCATGCCGAGGATCTAGGCAGCTGGCCTGGTTGTCCTGCACCCGGTGCCCTTCCTCTCCTCTCCTACCCATGTACCTGATGGCTGAGGGCCTGGGCTGTCCTGCCAAGGCTCACCGGGCACCGGGAGGCTCTTGAGCTCCTTCTGAGACTCCCTGTGGCTGCCGCCAGCTTGCGGCCTGGGAACCTAAGTTCCTGCGTAGCTCCACCAGAGCTGCAGCCACCATGGCGGTCTTGTCTTGCTTGCGGCTATGCAGCTGCTGCTGCTGGCGAGAGCGATTGGCATCGCACAGGATGTGGAACTGGTCCTACTCACCTTCCAGCAGCTGGTAGAAGCGGTTGGCCACGACCCAGCAAAAGCTCTCCTGCATAGAATCGCTGGTGGTTGTCACAGGGCACCAGAGCACCCTTATCCAGCTTTGGTCACTGAAGGTCTAGGCGGGCAGCCCACACAAGCAACGCTCAGCACATCCTGTGGCAATGACCCATTCCGCCTGCCTCCTCCCTCTCTGCTGGGCCCTGTCCAGTCCCTCCAAGCACCTGCCCCTGCCACTGCTGCTACCACTGCCTACCCAACCGCCGTGAGACAGCCAATCAGCACCCAGAGACATTCCCCTTTCCCAACCGGCGAGCCAGAGAGCCCAATCACAGGCCGGTGGCTGTTACTTCACTTGACCTCTTCACCCCACCCCCGGCCCATTGCGGAGAGACGGGGCCAGAGGTGAAACCACAACAGATGGACGCAGGTGACTTGCACTGCCAACCAGGGGGTCAGTCTTGGCTATCCTGTAACCGCATGGAATTGGGGTACTTTCCATGTCTGCCACACTTCTGTTAAGGTTACACATTAACTTAGCCATTCAACAGCCATGTAATTAGCATTTAGTGTGTTGTTGAAGAAGCACCAGCTGCTTCTTGTTATGGACCTTAGACCTTAGTCTGCATACTGAGAAAAAAGAAGGAATCCTTTCTAACTTCCAGTCCAAGGTTCTACCTTGAAGACGTGATTCCTAGTGCAAGGAAATAGCCATGAGGACATGACTCCCAGCACAAGTGCAAGGATCTAACCATGAGGTCGTGACTCCCAGTGCAAGGATTTGACCATGAGGATGTGATTCCCAGTGCAAGTGTCTGACCATGAGGATGTGACTTCTAGTGAAAGGGTCTGACCATGAGAATGTGACTCCTAATGCACGAATGTGACCATGAGGATGTGACTCCAAGTGCTAGTGTCTAGCCATGAGGACGTGACTCCTAGTGCAAGGGTCTGAGCATGAGGACATGACTTCTAGTACAAGAATCTGACCATCAGGATGTGATTCCTAGTGCAAGGGTCTTACCATGAGGGTGCATGGGAAAGCTTTCCTTTGGAAATGAAGGTTAAGGTGAAAGGGAAAAGTGATAAGGGGCAGATGAAGACGTCTTGAGGTGGGATGGAGTGCAAACCTTATTAAGCTCAAAGGAAAGCAGTGTGACTGGGACTAGAAGGATTAGACAAAGACCTAATTTTAGTCTTTCTTCCAGGAGCAGTGCCTTAAACACAACCAATTTATATTTGAAAGGACCACTCTAACTGTGCTGTGAAGAAACTAGAGTGGATTATCCAGGGAAGAACTGATGAGGTCACTTGGACTTAGGATGGTAGCAGTGGATATAAGTAAGAGTGACTAGATCAGCAGGACTTGGGACTTCGTTTGCTATGGATGATAAAGCTGATGTGACGATTCTTTTGCTGGCATGGGCATCTGAAATGGGAATGCTTGTCACAACTAAATACAACACTGGGAAGGGACCATGAGTTTCATCTTGGGCATGTTGAGGTTGGTGATTGGATAGTTTTGTTTGTCATTTCAGACATTCAGTTAAGGCCTGGAGCTCAGAACATATGGGTTTCTTTCAGGAAATCTTTCCCACATATTAGTGGCTGCCCCATCTTACAGACATCACTTTCTCTTACATTTTGGATTTTGTTCAGGTATCAGGTAACTGTGGACCACAGGGGAAACAGGGCCCCTTCCAGCCTCAACCTTCATTAATCTTACATCATTCATTGTAATTCCATTTCTTTGCCAGCAACTGCTGAGGAATAGGTTGCCTTGAATATCTGGCAGAGCAGATTGGAGGGGGAAAATTAAGGGCAAGCTTTTCTTATATGTAAAAAGAAATTGAAGCTGGGTACGGGTGGTATGCCTAGCATCCTAACTACTGAGAAGACTAATATGTCAGGATCGTGGTTCAAAACCATCCTGGGCAGACAAGTCTGGAAAAAACTCTTCTCTCCAACTAACCCTTCATTGCAACTACACATATGGAGAAAGCCTAGATCCTGAATTTTTTGGTACTTCCAACTTAACCCACTTGGGAACCTCCCTACTTCCCTACTTGTCATTAAATAAGTTCACCAATAAAATAAAGTGGAAAAAAGATAATATGGACAGAAGGTGTGTTTCATTTTTTACGTTTTTGTGGTCATGGGACTTGAATGTAGGGCCTGCTTGCTGCCCTGAGCTTTTTTCTCTCATGGTTAGTGCTCTACCAGTTTGAGACATACTGGCACTCCTAGCTTTCTGGTGGTTAATCGGAGATAAGAATCTCATAGACTGGGGTTGGGAAGGTGGCTCAGTGGTAGAGCACTTGCCTTGCATGCCTGAGGCCCTGGGTTCAATTCCTCAGCACCACATAAGCAAAAAGACAAAAGCAGGAAGTGGCACTGTGGCTTAAGTGGTAGAGCACTAGCCTTGAGCTGAAGAGCTGAGGGACAGTGCCCAGGCCCAGAGTTCAGGCCCCATGACCGCACCAAAAAAAAAAAAGAATCTCATATTTCAGCCTTATGATTAGTATTACAGAAGTGAGCCACTGCCTTCTGGTTGGACAAAAGGTTTTGATAAATGCAGTGACATAGTTAACCTCCCAAACACCGTATTAACTAAAAGAAGCCAGAGGTAAAAGGCCATTTATTGTATGATTCCACTGATATAAAATATGTGTAGAACAGGCAAATCCATAGAGACAGAGTAGATTGGTGCTAACAGGAATTAGGAGCAATGTAATGTTGGAGAATTACTCCTTAATAGGTCTTCTGTAAGGTAATAAAAATACTCCAGAAATAATGCAACAGTAACACAAAATTGTGAATTGCTAAATGTCACTGATTTACACATTTCACATTGTGAATATAATAATTTTTAACCACAACTTAAGGAGAAAATGTACTTTGTACCCAGATCAAGATTTGAACCCTGTCCTGCCACCCATTAACTCTGTGATTTTGGACACCTATTTCTGGGCCTTGTTTTCTCATCCATAAAATGGAGACATCACAGTCCCTACCTCCAAGGGCTACTTTGAAGTTGGAATGAGATCATTCATATACAGTGATCAGCACAGTGCCATCACATAATAACTCATCATGAGAAGTCTTTTTATTAAATGTTATTAGTGTCATTCATCATCGATCACATAATTTTCAGTCAGACTTAATAGCAGATAGAGTCATCTTAAATTTTCTTAAGATTTGTTTTTGTTTCTGTTTTGGGGCTTGATCATAGAGCCCGAGCGCTGTCGCTGGACCTCTTTGTGCTCAAGATTAGTGTTCTACCACTTGAGACACAACTCTATTCCCAGTTTTTGAGTGTCTAATTGGAGATAAAAATCTCATGGGGACTTTTCTGCCCATCCAGCATCAAATCTCAATCCTCAGACGTCAGCCTCATGAGTAGCTAAGATTAGAGGTGTGAGCCACCAGCACCCAAATTCTGAAGTTTTCTTTTTTGAATTGTGCTGATACTGGGTCTTCAATTCAGGTCCTCTCATTCTTGCTTTGCTTTTTTTTGTGAAGTTTGACATTCTACCACTTGAACCACAGCTCTACTTTTGGCTTTTTCCTGGTTAATTAGATATAATAGTCTCACGATTTTCTACAGAGGCTGGCTTCTAACCTTGATCTCCGATCTCAGCCTCCTAAGTAGCTAGGACCACAGGTGTGAACACAGGTGTGAACTACCAGAAGATTAATTTTTTGGTCTGTTCTTTTTTGGTTGTGAGAATTGAACCCAGGACACTGTGCTTGCTAGACAATCACTTTGCCACTGAGCTACATCCCATCCTGAAGATTCTTTATGCAACAACATTAATACCTGTACAAGAGACCATACTTTGTGAAGAACGGTAGCAAGCCAATGTTGTCTCTGGTACCTTTAAGCTGTCACTATACCACCATAAAACCATCCACTTGAGAGAAGGGGTTATTGTTTTACTATTCGACTTCTGGAATCAGACAACGTCCCCCAGTTATTCCTATTTTCCTTCCAGCAAGGTTAGCATACAAGTTCTTAGGGCTTGTCCTATGAGCATTGAATCTTAATGTCCAAATCACAAAGGACCATAATAACTGTAAGTAAACCAATCCTATTTGCTTCAGTACTAAGAACTGCTTTAAGATGGCTGAAATGGAGATAAGTTGTCTCTTGCTGATATTATCTGGTCACTGGTTTCTGAATTTACTGTAGACCTTATAATAATAGGTCTCACCTATTTTACTGATCATTTTTCTGCTGGGAGATTGCAATCTTAAATACATTCATGAAATACAATCAGACTGCATTAGCATGAGTTATTTACAACACTGTGTTTGATGTGATCAATTTTGCAAACATCAAATAACTCAAGATGTGAAAATGATCTGTAGTAATTATAAATAAATACACACATCCCCATGAAGTAGAAAAAATATATATAATATTATATATATCCCAGTGGTTATTACAATCAATGGATACACAGTTAAGGTAAACTGTACACAAAATGTAAAATGCTTTGAGTTTCAAAAGTTTCATTATATATAATATAAAATTGCCAAGTACCAGTGGCTCATGCCTATAGTCGTAGCTAATCAGGAGGCTGAGATCTAAGGATTGTAGTTCAAAGCCAGCCCATGGCAGAAAGTCTATGAGACTCTCATTTCCAATCAACCACAAAAAAGGCCCCAAGGGGAGCCATGGCTCAAATCTTAAGCTGAAAAGCTTAGAGACAGTGCCCAACCCTTACATGAAAGCCTTGGTGCCAAAATCTTCAGATACACTTAGAATTTAATTCAATTGAGAGTTCAACTCTCAATAGTTACTCCTTGCAATTACATTTTGGTGAAGCCAAGGAAGGGCAGCTTCAAGCGCCTTGAAAGTCACTTTTCTTTCTGTAATTATTTATTCTCTGGATGAATGAATTTCTTGTTTGTGTGTCTTTGCTCAAGGCAAATATTTTTAATGTGTTACAATTATATAAAGGGCTAGGTGCCTGTGATGTATTCCTGTATCCTAGTTACTCAGGAGGCTAAGATCTGAAGTTTAAGGTTCAAAGCTAGCCCAGGTAGGAATGGCCATGAGATTCTTATCTTCGATTAACCACCAAAAGCCCAAAGTGGAGTTGTGGCTCAAGTGGTAGAGCACTAGTCTTGAGCACAAAATCTCAGGGACAGCACCCAGATCCTGAGTTCAAGCCCCAGGACAGGCAAAAAGAAAAAAAGCATAAAAATTCAACAAATTAATATATGACAAACAAGATACATCACAGGATCAAGTGGATGTGATATTGTTTATTTTTGCTGGCAATTGCAGCTGAATCTTATACAGTGCCTACTAAGTGCCAGTCATACTTCTGAACTGCTCGTGGAATCCATGTATCTCCTTAATGACATGGATGCCTTCATTTCCCCATGTTCTGTGGCATGAGTGTTCTAAGAAGAAGAGCTAGGTTTGTCAGTCCAGGGAGAGTGCACTGAGTCTTCTCTCCTGACCTGGTGTTTTAGTGATAAGCACTGAGCTAAAAGTTGGGGTTTTAGTAGGGCAAGCTCTTCTTAAAGACCTATTTACAATAATAATGGGAACCAGTGCTCAAGCCTGTAATCCTAGCTACTTAGGAGGCTGAGATCTGAGGATTGCTTGTGCAGACAAGTCCATGAAACTCTTATCTCCAATTAACCAGAAAAAGAAGTATGGCTCAAGTGGTAGAACACTGCCTTGAACAAAAAAGCTAAAGCCTCACAACCAACCAAAAATAAAAATAGAAATGAAGGAGGAGGAGGAGGAGGAGAAGGAGGGGCAAGAGCAGCAAGAAGAGGAGGAAGGCCTATGTAAGCAAGGAACAAACAATATTGTTAGCTGGAGGTACTGTTTTTCAGAAACACCTTAAAAGCAGACTTCTGTATAGATCCATAATTCTATCATTAATCCAAATTATATAAAGGAGCTAGTGGGTACAGACAAGATACTTAGATCCTCCAAAATACTGTTTTGCTATCTGAAAACTATACCAGGTCACTGCTAATGCTGGATTGTCTAAGATGCTGAAATATAGCTGCCATTCTACATCTATTTCAAATTTGTGTTCAGAAGTAAGCTAATACCTTTCTCCTCCAAGGATGATTTGTTGACCGGCAGAATTTCAGGCCTACCTTAAGAGCTGCCAAATATGAATTTATACTTTATAACATCCCTAGGAAATTCCAGTGCTCTGTAAAACTTGAGAAGCTTTTAGCTAGAGCAAAAAAATACAAAGTCAGCATTTGGATCTCTCAGAACCATCTTTTGGGAGCCCAATCATCATGTACGGCTGAGATATTTGCGTTGGTCATTTTTGTGTAGTTATATCCATGGTATTAGAGATGTTAGTTCATCATGGTTGAGGGTGGGATAGAGTAGAGCAGCCCACGTCACGAAGGCCACGATGCAGAGAAAGGAGAGGAAACTGGAGACCCTGTATAACCTCAAAGCCTCCACGCTGCCCAACTTCCCCTGTAACCTACTTCCTCCAGGCAGTCCTCCCTCCCAAAGTTTCCATGGTCTCACAAAACAGCAGTACTAGTTGAGCAGTATGCCTTGAAAATATGAGCTGGTGGGGGACATTTCATATTAAGGTATAACATTCTGACCCTGGGCCCTGCAGGCTCATGTTCCTCTCACAAGGCAAATTCTCCAAGACTCTCCAAAGTCTTAACAGTTCCAACAATGGTCAAGAGTCTAAATATAAAGTCTTTTATAAGACTCAGGGAACTTTAGACTCCTGTAAAAAAAAACAGTAAAATCATAAATACTTCTTCTGGATTCTGGTGCTCACATCTGTAATC
Source organism: Dipodomys merriami (assembly GCF_024711535.1). Classification (NCBI taxonomy): domain Eukaryota; kingdom Metazoa; phylum Chordata; class Mammalia; order Rodentia; family Heteromyidae; genus Dipodomys; species Dipodomys merriami. The sequence continues at coordinate 1,628,735 of NW_027204071.1, forward strand.
TTAGCTAATCAGGAGGCTGAGATCTGATGCTGCTTGTGGTTTAAAGGTAGCCTGAGCAGGAAAGTCAGTGAGACTCTTCTCTTCAATTAACCGCCAAAAAGCCAGAAGCAGAGAAGAGTCAAGTGGTAGAATGATAACCTTGAGTATAAAAGCTCAGGGATAGAACCCAAGCCCTGAGTTCAAACCCCAGGACCATTACGTACATGCATACACACACACACACACACACACACACACACACACACACACACACATACACACACACGCACACACACACACACACACACACATACACACACACGCACACACACACACACAAACAGAAGAATTTTTTGGCTGGGCAATGGATGGATCTGATGTGCAGCAACCAGGCTCAGAAAGATAAGGAGCTCATGTCTTCTCTCATATGCAAATCTTTTTAAACTTCTTTTTTGTTGCCAATACAGGACCTTGAATTCAGGGTGCTGTCCCTAATTTTTTTCACTCAATGCTAGCCCTCTACCACTTGAGCTACAACTCCATTCTTAAGTTTTGGCTGGTTAATTGGAGATAATAATATCACAGACTTTCTTGCCTGACTGGCTTTGAACTACAATCAGACCTCAGCCTTCCAAGTGACTAGAATTATGGCCATAAGCCACTAGTGCCTGGAAGACATGTGGGTCTTACACCTAAAACAAATATATATAAATACATACAGGTCTTACCAAACTTACTATGGTATAAGCTGGCATGACATATATCTAAAACATAAACATATATATGTAGATATATATGTATATATCTACATATATATATATATATATATATATATATATATGTCATACCAAATTGACTAGAGTATGGTATAAGCTGTAGTGAGATTCCATACCATAACCCCATCAAAAAGCTAATAGTTTAACAAAAATGACTATCAAGAAACTGAAATGTGTCTTGACTAGAGCAGGTGGATGCTAATGGGAGTGGAAATGAATAGAGAGAAGAATGGTGGGAGAATGTACATATCAGTCTCAATAGATGTATGTGAAAATGGAACTTGGAAACTGAATGAGATAGGTGAGTTTGGGTTTGGGATAGGTGCAGGAACAGAAACTGATGGAGGGAGAATGATTGTTGAAGAAGCGCTATGCACATAAATCAAAACTCTTCTGTAAAACTATTTGAAGGTAGCAATAAGAAACATGGTAAAAATTAGGCAAAATTCATCCAACAGGTCAAAAAAGACCCTGTGGATATTATGAGAGGTACAGGGAGAACATGCCCAACACCAGTGATTAGGGAAATGTGGATCCAAATTAACATTAAATTCATTAAAGTGACAAAATCAGAGAGGACTGATTGTGCTAGATTCTAAGAGGTGATGTGCTTAGAGTTTCCTGGAGGTTTACAGAGCAGAGGCTTGTTTTCCAAATGGCGGTGCAGGGAGATGGTATGCACCTCTAGCTCCCAAGTGCATGCCAACAGCAGAAGGCAGTGACACACACCTATGTGCATACTACATTGCTCACCATAGTCAAAGAAGCCAGAAGCACCCTAAGGACCCCTTGGCAGGTGACTGTACACAGAGAACATCACATGTATGAACAGTGGAGTATTTAAACGCCATGGGCTGTACACAGAATATGTGCCCACACTGGAGTATTGACACATAGTGGGCTATACAGAGAACATGGCATGCACACACAGTGGATTATTTACACATCATGAGACTCGGAGAACATGGTATATGCACACAGTGGAGTATTGACAAACAGTGGGCTGTACACAGAGACATGGCATGTGCACACAATGGAGTATTGACACACAGTGGGCTGCACACAGAGAGCACAGAGTGCGCACAAGTGGAATATTGACACACAGTGGACTGTACATGGAGAACACAGCATGTTCCCACAGCGGAGAACTTATACACAGTGGACTGTACATGGAGACATGACCTGTTCACACAGTGGAATTACAAACTGTGGACTATACACAGAGAACAGGGTGTGTACACACAGAGGGGTATTGATACACCATGGGGTGTACATGTAGAACACGGCCTGTGCATGCAGTGGAGTATTTACACACAGTGCACTGTACACGGAGAGCGTGGTGTGTCCATGCAGTGGAGTACTGACACACAGTGGGCTGTACATGGAGGACACAGTGTGGGCACACAGGGGAATACTGACACACAGTGAACTGCACACAGAGAACACAGCATGTACACCCAGGGGAGTATTGACACACAGTGGACTGTACACGGAGAACATTACATATACATATAGTGGAGTATTTACATACAATGGACTATACACAGGGAACATGATTTGTGCATGCAGTGGAGTATTTACAAACAGTGGACCATACCCACAGAACATGACGTGTGATTGCAGTAGAGTATTCACACATAGTGGACTACATGGAAAACACAATACATGCATGCAGTGGAGTATTGATTCTGGGAAGAAAGGTAAGAGGCTGACTGTTGGGCCTACAATGGCCGTTCCTGAGAATGGTTGGCACTGAGGACCTCCTGGACTTCTTGGAAATCCTGTCTCCTCAATCCGGCTGCCTGAAACCTCATTCCGGCCCTCAGCCCCTCATCCCAGCTGCCAGGGGACCCCTGTTGGCCCTGGTCACTCATCTCGTGGTGCCTGCAGATCCCACTGGCCAGCCTTGGGCCACTTTCCCTGGGTGGCCCAACACCCTATCTGGACCCCAGATCCTCTGCCCAGGTTGTCTTGAGATGCTGTCTGGTCCTTAGCCCATGACCTCCCTAACACCAGAGCTGGAAGACCTTTGACCCCTTGCCCTGGAGTTTTCCCAGTCTCAGCCAGCTGGCTCTTGGCCTCTTGCCAAGAACATGTCCAGCCCTCAGCCCCTAGACCTGGTCTGCCCAGACACCCTGCCATTTGCATTCCTCCTATTAGAGGCTCAGCATGCTCTGAGCTGTGCACTCCACATTGAAAGGGTTACCTTGGGGCTCAAGGTAGCCCACTGGGAGCTTCTCTCAAGTATGTAGACTCATGAAGGTACTGGTGTGGCCAGGCTGTGGCTGGCAGGCTTCCTGGCCATGTGTAGATGTCTTCTATGAAAGACATTTTGTTTTATTTTGTGAGAAATGAGACAGTGTCTCAATCAAGCCCAGGCCATCCTTGAACTTACATTCCTACTGAGGAAACCACCACACTGTGCTCATTTCTTTGCCACATTATAGGGGCAGTGTGCCTAACTCCCAGTGTGCTGCTGAGGAAATGCCTTGGGCAGTTGGCAGTGGGCAGGAGAAGCCACAAGGTCTCTGAATTGATGAAGTGGATGTGCAGCCTGGCCTGGCACCTTGTTGCAAGACTAGAGGGATCAGATTCCTGGAAGTTGAACATGCACAGTGTTTTGTTCTGGTAAGTTAGCCCAGGCAGGTGTCAGTGATGTGTAGGATAGGAGGACTTTAAATGTGGTTTTCATCCGGTCTTGACAACTGAATGGATTTAGGATTAGAAGGGGGGAGGGGTGACAGAGTTCAGTTGCCTATGACCACATACATGTGCTCATGTGTCTATCCTCTCTGCCCACCCCATTTTTTCTTTGTGCTGTGTATGGGGAACTGATGCTAAAGCTCTTGTTAAATGTGGAATTCAGAGGTAAACAATCATTCTTCTCTTAACTATCTTGAGAACAGGGCTTGCTGTGTGCCTTAGGCTGGACTTTGGTGTAGCTTTCCTCATGCCTCTTCTTCCCAAGTGCTTGGATTATGGGGTGCCTGGCTCATTTATTTTAATTTTTTTGGCAGTACTGGGGTTTGAACCCAGGGCATTGCCTTTGGTATATAGGCATTTCAACCTTAGAACCACACTTCCCACCTTGGCCCTTTTTCCATTATTTTTCTTATAGGTTCTCACTTCCCCCTTCCTTCTACCTATGTCTCCCAGGGAGCTGAGATTACAGAAATGAACTGTCATACTCAAAGGAGTCTAATTTTTAAAATCTTTTGAAGTATTCTGGTGAGAGAAGATTTTAGGATATGATTCTTTGTATTTTACTCTAAGCTTGCTGATTAGCCTAGCTTCTTTTGCCTTCTGATTGTTTTCATTAATTTATCAGAGATAGCAGGAACGAATTACCAGATCCTACAATGGCTACAAGATCTTATACATCTGACCTTACCTCTGCTCTTTCTTCTCTAGTTCTACTTCTAGTTAGCCTGCTTTGAGCTTGAATTATGTTCCAGATTGGTTTTTTCCACTTCTGTTAACACAGAGCTATAAATTAGGCATACAAGTTTTGCTTTGACTTCAGTAGCAATAACAAAAATCACTTTTCTTGCAAAGATTACTTGTGTCAATTTTTCCTTGTTGTAGCAATTTTTAGGATGTAATATCACTTAAGTGTTAATACCGTTCAGTGTGTCAGCAGCAGGGATTCCTTTGCTTTGATCATTGTTCTAATTGTCTATATTGGATTTGGAACATTTCGGGGTTCATATTGTTGAGTCTTGAAGTCTTCCCTTTGTTCTAGAATTTCCTTAATCTACACCTAAGGTTTAGTTTTTGTGAGGCTTGTTGATCATGGATGTGTAGTTGTAAATCAGAAGGAGTGGTGGACTGGCTGTTGTTCACATTAACCACTGCCCTTGTCCTGCATTTGCAGGCATTGATTCTGACTGCCAGAGGCCATACATTTAGTGGGCATTCCTGTGGGGGTTGTGCCACCGGGTTGCTGACCACCTCTTCTGTGCCCCATTCTGTACTTGGACTTGGTGGCACGCTTGTTTTCCTAATTTCTCTTTGGAAACAGACAGTTTTGGCTCAAATAACTGTGAAGATTGTACCTGTGGGCTCAAAGGGGGTTTAGGGGAAGAGGTTATCCAAAACTCTGATGTCTGCAACAGTTGATGGGGTGTGGAGGGTTGGCTCTGACCTTTCTTTGCCTTCCAGAATGATGTTAGCCATGGAAGACTTAGGGGGGAAACACTACCATCTTTTCCAGCACGAGGACTTGGAACTTCATTTCTTAGACATTGGAACAACTTTTCCACTTCTGTTCCAGGTTCTCTACAGATGCAGTAGCAGCAGAGCAGGCAGGTGAACTGTGTATGCCCTGTGAGATGTCTGGGTAGATACATGGGCATAGAGAGGCCTGGCAAGTCCTGAATAGCTCAGGTAAGCAGCCCAGAGGGATAGGCTGGTAAGGGTAATGTTTAGGGAGAAACTTGGGCCTAAGAAGGGCTTGTTCCCATACTATGTCATTGAGGCAGCTATCTGTCCTCCAGATCTCATCCTGGTATACAGACATATTTTGGGTGATTGTAGGAGGCCAGGGAATGCTGTAAACCATTGTTATAAAGGTTTCCTCACCCTGATGAGTGCTCTTTTCCTCATGAGTGCTCTTTTCCTGGTGAGTATGTGCTCTCCTCCTGGTGTATATGTTCTCCTAGTGAGTGCTCTCCTCCTGGTTGAGTGTTCACCATTTTACTCCCACTTGTGGACTAGTGGATGCTGATGACATTCTTGGAGAGCCTGGGAGGAGGAGCATCAGTGTGTCTTCCTCTTCTTTTTTTTTAGAAACAAAGGACTTTATTAGTCACAGTAATAGCAGTGGCCCAAGAACCCCCATCTTCTTGTCCTGGTTCTCTGAGACCCAATTCACGCAGCAGGGTAACATGAAGACAGCTGAGTGATCACTGCTCATGCAGTAAGTTGTATGGTGAGAACGGAACCTCAACTTTAGGAAACCTGAACACTTTATAATACAAAATAGTATAGGTGTTCTTTATCCAAAGAGAGACAGTGTCTTCTATAGTGGTTCACAATACAAAAATATTTTAGAAGTTACTTCAGGACTAAAGCAGTCATTGCCTTTTGTAGCAAAACATGGACATTGAGAGCTATGTGAAGAACTGCCTCCTCAACAGATGTTTCAAATAATTTATTGAAAAAAACTAATAAATTATGTGTATCATATATGATACTTTCCCATAAGAAAAATTTTAACTTGATTTTTGAAAATTTCACAAAACTGTAAACATTTTTATTTTTACTTATTTTTCTTTTGCCAGTTTTGGGGCTTGAACATTGGGCCTTGGCACTGTCCCTGAGCTCCTTTTGCTCACAGCTAGCACTTGAGCCACAGCACTACTTCTGGCTTTTTCTATAATTAATTGGAGGTAAGAGTCTCACAAACTTCTCTGCCCTGATTGAGCTGGCTTTGAACCCTGATCCTCAGATCTCAGCTTCCTGAGTAGCTAGTATTACAGGTGTGAGACATCGGTGCCCGGCAAAAGTTTGTATTTTTAAAAAGATGACAAAACAGTGAAACTACCACAGTGTTATATGTGTTTTCTTCATTTTTCTTCTTAGGAAAAAGGCTAAAAACATTTAATATATTTTCTCATGATTTTTCTGCTAAAAGGATATACAAAAGTGGATGAATCTATCTTTTCTTTGTTCAAAATATTTTAACCATTAAAGTCTAATGACATGTTACAATACATATATTTGTATGATGTTCCTATTTCTATAACAGTTTCTCTACACTCTATGAACAGTGCATACATGATTCAGTGTAAATCCTTACAGTGTTTCATTGTTACAGAACTTGAGTTCAAGTCAAATAAGGGAAAGACTAGGTCTAAGTCAGTCCTCACCTGTTTTCACAGCCATACTGGAGCCTGACCAGGTGATGTGCTGTCAGCCCAGCTTAGGAGGCCTAGAGGTAAGTCAAGCCACCCTTTGAATTGCAGATTCACCTTGTTGTTAAACACAGATAGGATATGCAGATATACTGTGATTAAGCCCCTGGGAAATCCTGCCTCTCTTGGTGCCTTTTGTTTTATGTTGGGGTTTTGTCACGACCCAAGCATGAGGTTTTGGTCTTTAAAAGTTTGGTGTAAGCTCTAGTCTAGGCTGCTGGTCTATGAGACAGGAGTCTACCATGTAGACACCGGCCTTTAAATAAAGATTCCTGATTTGAGCTTTCAAAATGTGGCTTCTCTGGATTTGCATCTGAGATACCTTATAACACAAGTGGATGTTAATGAACATGACCAAAGTCTTTGTTTAAAATATTATTATAGCACCAGTAGAATTTGACTAAATGTGAACCAAATTCATAATACGTTCTCTAAAATCCTATTCAACAACTTGAGGTTTGTTATGTTTGTATATCTCCTGCGTATGAGAGAAAATAGGTTAATTCTGTAGCAGGACACCACAAAAAAAAAAAAAGAAAGAAAGAAAGCATCATTTTTTTCCATATGTAACTAAACTATTGTGCTAATATATGTGCTATTGTGCTGTATATGTGCATATAATTCAAAAGTATTGAAGAAAGAATAGCACCTTAGAAACAACCCTAACATAAATAGTATAACAAAAAATTTTAAGTCTAATAATCTCTTTACAACTCTTTTCTTATTTGTTTCCTGGACCTAGCTCATTCACTTACATAAAATTATTTACGGAGCCCTATATTATAAATCAAATGTTTGTATAAACAAAAACCACATTAGATGTTTGGCAAGCAAAAATAAATTAATTTGATTAAATTACCATAGCTAAGATATGGAACCAACCTAGATGCCCCTTAGTAGATGAATGGATCAAGAAAATGTGGTATATATACACAATGGAATTCTATGCCTCCATCAGAAAGAATGATATTTCCCCATTTGAAGGAAATGGAAAGGCTTGGAAAAAATTATATTAAGTGAAGTAAGCCAAGCCCAAAGAAACAAAGGTCCCATGGTTTCCCTTATTTGCAATATCTAGTATATGTATGAGTCAAGCAGGACAGGTCAGATAATGTGATGTTGGGAAAATGAACCCTTAGATAAGTATTTAAATGTTTTTTTTCTTTCATGCATTTGTTTCTAACTCATTTATAAGATTATTTCTTTGTAGCTTTGTATGTCCCTCCCCCACAGTACAACCCCTGCTTCCACTATATTTGATGTCGGTATAATTTGTGGAGGATATGGGGAAAAACAAGTCGGTTAAGGATACAGGTAGACCCGATGCAACTATGAGAAGTACAAGTTGTCATGTCAAAAAGAAACTTTACAACTTTGGTGCGGGGGAGGGAGGGTTAGGATTGGGTGGGGGGGCGGGGGGAGGCTGGGAAGGGATGTGAAGGGTAAACAAAGGAGGAGGCTGCAATGATTGATAAGAAATGTACTCATTATTTTGCCCATGTAACTGTAACCCCTATGTACAATATGTTCACAAAAAATAAAAATTAAAATTAATAAAAAAAGAAGAATGACCAAAGATTATATTCAGAGAACAACATTTCTTCATTTAAGTTGAGTGGAGGTTAAGTGTTATGTATACATATGTTAATTGTATTACTCTGTATTTGCTGATGCCCAAAAAATTTAATAATATAAAAACAAAACAAAACAAAAAAGCAGTCTGGAGATTCACATTGTGGTTATTCACCAACATTAGACTTTCAACCAAGCAAGGAGAGACATAAGAATCATGAAGCTCTTCTCAGCATGATTTCCTCCTTCAAAACTAACTCCATTATCCTGGGTATCTAAGCACATTCACTTTATTCTGAACAATAAATGGGGTTTGTCTTTTCTGTGGAGTGAAATGTGTGGAACAGCCTTTGCTGAAACATTAAGAATTATTTCTACTATAACCCGATTTTGTCTTCAGAAATAGAGCAATATCCAGTGATTGCATTGTTTGTGGTTATTTTTAAATTGATTAAAGCTTCCACTAATTATGTCACACACAAAAAAAAACCCCAAAAATCATTTAGTGCCAGGTGCCAATGGCTAATGCTTTTAACCCTTGCTACTCTGGAGGCTGAGATCTAAGGATCATGGTTCAAAGCCAGCCTGGGCAGGAACATCTTTGAAACATGTATCTCTAAATAACCAGCAAAAAGCTGGAAGTGAAGCTGTGGCTCAAGTGGTAGAGGCTCGAGTGAAAAACTAATAGATTGCACCCGAGCTCTGAATTCAAACTCAAGTAAAGAAAGAAAGAAAGAAAGAAAGAAAGAAAGAAAGAAAGAAAGAAAGAAAGAAAGAAAGAAAGAAAGAAAGAAAGAAGGAAGGAAGGAAGGAAGGAAGGAAAGAAGGAAGGAAGGAAGGAAGGAAGGAAGGAAGGAAGGAAGGAAGGAAGGAAGGAAGGAAGGAAGGAAGGAAGGAAGGAAGGAAGGAAGGAAAGAAGATTTACTCAACAGCTGATATGTGTATAGATGGATGATGACAGAATGGACCACATGTTCACGAACTTGTGGTAAAGGGATGCAGAACAGGCAAGTGGCCTGTACACAACAACTAAGCAATGGAACTCGCATTAGAGCCCAGGAGAGGGACTGTGTGGGACCAAAGCCAGTCTCCGCCCAGCACTGTGAGGGCCAGGACTGCATGACTGTGAGGGAGGCAGGAGTCTGGTCTGAGTGCTCAGTCTAATGTGGCAAAGGTGTTCATCATCGGACAGTGAGATGTACAAACCCAAGAAAGAAATGTGCCCTCTCCACCAGACCGAGGGAGGCTGAAGATTGTGAGGATTATTCAAAATGCTATGTGTGGCAGATGGGTAACTGGTCTAAGTGCTCAATTACCTGTGGCAAAGGAATGCAGTCTCGTGTTATCCAGTGCATGCATAAGATCACAGGAAGACATTGAAATGAATGTGTCTCTTCAGAAAAACCTGCAGCATATAGGCCATGCCACCTTCAGCCCTGCAACGAGAAGATCAATGTAAATAACATAACATCACCTAGACTTGCTGCTCTGACTTTCAAGTGCCTAGGAGATCAATGGCCTGTTTACTGCCGAGTGATCTGAGAAAAGAACCTGTGTCAAGACATGAGGTGGTATCAGCGATGCTGCGACATGTGCAGGGATTTATATGCCCAAAACTTCAGCAGAAGAGTTAACCTCTAGGAAGCTGGCCAATCACTCCCTCTCTTTGCAATTACATTATTTATAAACACCCCACTAGCATGTTCTTCCTCTTTCATGAGGAAGCCATGTTGTAAGCACAGTGAGAAAACTGGGCCAAGAAGCGGGCATTTCACCACATGAGCCTGTGGGGGCCATTTGTGTACTGTGCAGTGATTCCAACTACAGGTTTTTCATGAGGAAGCTATGTTGTAAGCACAGTGAGAAAACTGGGCCAAGAAGCGGGCATTTCACCACATGAGCCTGTGGGGGCCATTTGTGTACTGTGCAGTGATTCCAACTACAGGTTGGCCCTGATTTGAGTTCTGTTTAACTTCACGTTCTTGGGAATGCTTACAAAGTGGGCAGGTCTCCTGGAGGAGTCCAGATTCTAGGGATGGGGTTGGGGTGGGTGGGCTCAATCCCAGTTGAGACTAGGTCATTGGGACTGAAGGGGTACTGTGTGTCCTGGGTACCACTGCACTGACTCCTCTCCCTGGCTTTGCCTTCAGCTCCTCTTCTTATCACCTTCCCCTTCATATATGGAGCCATTCTGCAGTGGTGTCCTAAAGCAGATGAGGAACAGAGGAGGTTTCTTTGCACTGCCTGCTTAGTGATGGAGTTAATGTTCCTTAGAGCTCTATATTTTATACTACCCTTCACAACAAGCACTGTCTTCTGATGAGAGGTCCTCTATATTTTTTTGGTGTTAAAACATTTCTATGAGTGATAGTTGATAGTTGTGTGATGACTTGTCACTGAACTAATTGGTAGCCTTTATCTTAAAAAAGTCTTTAGTTGATGCAAATATCTGGGGATTAGTGGCCTAGCTGGTAGAGCCAGAGGATCCTGGAACCTGAATTGGACTGTGGTGTTCCTCGCTGCTCATTGCCAAGCATTCTGCAGGTTGGCACCAGAGACCTAGTGCAGTACCAGAGAGGGGCTGTCATGTCCATAGGTCGGTGCCTGGCTTTGGCTGTGTCCTGTTGGATTCCTGACTTTGGCTGTGGCCTGTTGGATGCCTGGCTTTGGCTGTGCCATTCCCGGATGTTATTCTTTCTTTTCCCATGGAGCTCCCTGAGTGGCAGCAAGAACCAGAGGACAGAGCTGGTCTGGGGAAGCTGAGCTCCAAGTGTGAATGGGTGTCTTGACTTCTTCCTTTTGCCTTGTACTTCCTTCTTCCTTGTCCTTCTTTCTCATTTTAGACCCTTTGAGTTGGAAATGGACGCATATACTCTATCATTCTTCGGTGTGTGTAAAGAGAAAGAAAGTGCAATTTCTTTGGGATATAGTTGGTGCTCTAGAAAGATGGAGCAGGTGTGCCTGGGCTCCTGACATATCTGTCATCACTGTGGGGTAGGGTCTACCTTACTCTGTCAGAGGCTTAAACTTGCCATGGAGTGGCAGCTGAAGGCTGATGAAGGTTAAGGGTAAACTTAAGATCCCCTGGATAACAGTGAGGGAGGCTGAGATGTGTTGGATGTAGGAGGACTAAAGAAACAAAGATCATGCATAGGTGGAGGGATAGAGGAGATGTTGGCTGCTGGCCCTCAGAGGCCTCAACTCCCACCATTATATTGGTCTGGGGCTTCTGTGAATTGGCTTGTGAACTCTGGGGTGTTCAGCAACACCCCTAGCTTCTACCCACCATGTGTCAGTGACAGGCAAAGCTACTGCTCCTCTGTGGCAAACAGAAGTGCCTCTAAAGAGTGCCCAGTGTCCTTTCTTATGGGGAATTGCTACTGTAGCCCAGTGGCTCTCCTAAGTCTTCTGGTAATGTCTCTAGGAGGTCCTGAGTTAAGTGAGCAAGTGTGATAGAGTCCAAATTCTGTGAGTTTGCCTTCCCAGGAGTGTATGTACCTGGGTGACACTGAACGAACCCCAGAGTCCTTTCAAAAATTGTGGCCCTGGGTTAGGTGTATTGTTCAATTGATGCAGTGAAAGCCTAGCAAGCTTAATAGGCTGAGTTTTTAAAAATCTTAGTATTACCAAAAAACTGTGGTCCAGCTAAGTATGGTGATGCATACCTGTAATCTTCACATTTGGGACCGAGCAGGGTCTGTAAGATGCAGTCTGGACTTTGTAATAAGAGCTTGTCTTTTTTTCTTTGTCAGTCATCGGCCTGAAATCTGGGCCTGGGCACTGTCACTCAGCTCTTCAGCTCAAGGCTAGCACTCTATCACTTGAGTCATAGCACCACTTCTGGCTTTTTTCTGCTTATGTGTTGCTGAGGAATCGAACCCAGGGCCTCATGCATGCAAGGCAAGCACTTTACCACTGAGCCAACTTCCAAGCCCAGAGCTTATCTTTTTTTAAAAAAAAGCAAGAGGTGGTTTGGTGGGAGGGGAATGGAGAATGACTGGATGTAACTTCTTTTGCAGCTCTGTTACCTTGACTCTCTTCAAGTCTGATTCATCCTCCATGGGGCTGCAGTCCTATGGGTGCTCTTATTAACCTTCATTGGTCTGGGTCTGGAGCATCTTGAATATGACATAAGGTCTTACTCTGAGTCAGACTTGAACATGTTTCCTAGTGTGAGAAAAGCTTCTTTTCTATCAAATGTACGTTTATTATTTTCTGTCAATCTTGTGAGAATAGTTTTTCTGGAAAATTTCCTTGTTGTCCAGGTGGCTTGGCCTTTATTGATTACATTTTGGTTATATTTTTGCCTGCTGCACTTGAAGAATCCTATTCAAAGCTCCTTGAATATTTGTGAAATCCTGTTAATTCACATCCTTTTGCATATTCTGTATCTGAACAGCCAGTGTGAGCACATGGGCAAGGCCTCTTGGCTTAGGGAATAAGAGTGAGCAGTGCCTGCTATGTGTGCTTACTGGCCAAATTTTTGGTTGATGGCACACCCTTCTGCAGGAGTAAATTTTGTCTTGCTGAGTTCCTTTGGAGTTGATGTTCTTATTCCTACAGGACAGCCCAATATCCAGAGCCATTTCTAACAGTACTGACGCTAGGATAGCTTCAATGGGCAATTTTCATGAAGACTTTCAGGGAGAGAGCAGCAATACTGGGTTTGGCTGACCAGCAACCACTCTTGTTCTCCTGGAATCCAGGACCTGCCCTTTGCTCCCTTCCTTCTCTGTGGCTGACAGAGACTCTGTCCGGTCCCTGTGGATCATGGAGTGAGAGCAGAGATTACATTTCTGTCCCCTCCTCCCCAGCTTCTCCAAGCTCAATGGTGGATTGTGGCTCTTAGGTCTGTATGATGTGGCCATTGCAGGCCCAATATAAAGTAATTGTGTCTGCAAGTCAGTGAGTGTGTGTGTGTGTGTGTGTGTGTGTGTGTGTGTGTGTGTGTGTGTGTGTGTCTTGTGTGCATGTGCACAGACTAATACTGATTCTTCAACTAAAGGCCTCTTGCTCTTGCTTAACTTTGTTGCTCAAGGTTAGTGCTCTATTACTTGAGCCATACCTTCCCTTGACTTTATGCAAGTTGCAATCCTCAGATCTCAGCCTGTTGACTTCTCCATTTGTAGAGGTGGTTTTCCTGTCTCCTAGAGCTCACTGTCCCTGTCCTTTTTTCTATGCCTTGCACGGGACCTGAAGCAGAAGCAATGCCTGTTAGAAGGAGCAGGATGCAGTTGTCATGAGAAACATGAAGACTGAGATACTATGGCAGCACAGGGTGTATGGGAAGCTGAACCCACTGCAGTAGAATGTTTGCCTGTGTCGAGGAGCTTGGTGTGGCTGTGCTGCTTTGGCAGGAACAGAACCACTTCAAAAGTCAAGATATTTGGCTTGGTCATTGTCACCATCAGTTTTACATTGTATTTGTTTGGTCTGTGGTGAGGGGTCTAGAGTTGTTGTCTTTTCAGAAGCTGCTGGTGAAGCTGTGGATAGGGGAGACACTGGAATAGACCCTGAGGTTGGGCCTCAGGTGGGTGGGCCTCAGCCCTTGTCTCCCCTCCCCTCAGGTGGGTGGGCTGCTGCCCTCACCTCTGCCTTTTGGCAACCAGCATCCACCGTAGTTCTGCCCTGGCAGAGAGCCTCAGCACCTCATCTAGAGGTTTTTTCTCTCTCTGAATGAGGCAGGGGCTTTTGTTCCACACTGCCCAGGTTTCTTCTGACAGCGGGAGGGAAGTAGAGCTGAGGTATGCAATTTGTTCAAGTCTTAACAACTTTGTTGAAAACTCCCACAGTGGTGAGCAGTGTCTGGCCTGTGCTGCTCAGGACTGTGTTTGCTGAGGAAGCTACCACTCTGGGAGACAGTCGTTCCTTTTAGCAATGATAATCACTGTGGATAGAACTATGATTTAGGATGAAAGAATCTTATCACAGTGAAGATTCTTGACCCACGTTGGCCCCTGTAGCAGACTGTTGCTGATTGACAGCAGGTAGGTAGAGGGATGTACAGTGGGATGTAGGCTGGAACTGTTGGGTGGCTTGCCCGTAAGTGCTGGTATTGTGATACAGCACAGGGCTGTTCTCATTACCCATCCTTTCTGCCTGCATTTGCATCCTTTTGGGGGACACACTTTATGTTCTCCAGCTTAAGTTCTGCTTTCCCTTCTGCTGTGCTCTGCAGACAGGTCACCTCCCATCATGACTACCCTGGTCTCAGCGAGGTGGAGGACTCACCATTCCAGATGAGCCCTTGAGCAGGGCCCAGGCCCAATGAGTTTGTCTGTGTTCATGGTTATAGAACCCCCAGATTCCTGGCTCTCTTTCCTGCTGTTCTGGGAAATTGAGATTCTTATAGAGATGTGCAGTCTTTATTTATGGTGTTCACCACTGGCTCAGATATCTGCCTCTGCCCCATGGCAGAGCTTCCTTCAGTTCTCTGTCTCATAGCTATACCTCTTGATTTTCTTTTTGCCTTGAAAGCTCAGAGGATACAGGCTGGGCCAGCATTCCCTTTGAACTCCACCTGTGGAACAGGCTCGTGGATGCTGTCCCAGCAGGCTGTTGCTGGGGGCTTCCTCTTCTCTGTGAAAGTCAACTACCCACAGGTGTTCCTTCTGCTCCTGGGGCCACTCTGGTCTGGTGAGAAACCTCTGAGTCTTGTTTCCTGTTAGGAAGAGCACAGACCCTTTGTGCCCATCTGGACCAGCCATGTTGAATAAATGGCATGCTAGTGTGCCCAGTGTCTGCCACATGGCAATGTGCAGCAGGCAGTTCGAGCTGCCGCTCTGGCCAAAGTAACATAGGCTTCCAAAACTAGCTGGAATTTCCACTTTCTTCTTGAGTCCTTTGCAACTATTTCTATGCCCAAGAGCCCTGTTATAAGCATAGCTGGTCCTTAGGTGGCCATGTGTAGCATCAAGTCTTATGTTCTCCCCTCAGTCCTGTTCTAGGCTCTGAGTGGAATTGCCTGTGTGTCCTCCAGGACTGAGCAGGAGAGAGGAGCTGGATTTTGTACTGCACTTCTTGTCTTCATTAAGAAAAGGGTGTCTTTTATGTTCTGGTAACACCTCCCTGTAATCCCAGGAGACTGAGATATGTTTTTATGTTTTTATGATTGTGTTTTAAAGCCAATCAGGACAGAAAAGTCAGGGAAGCCCTGTCTCCAATGAACTATCAAATCTTTTGGTACTGGCATCAAAAACAAGACAAAGGTTTCATCCTCAAATGGAGACTCCCAGGTGTCAAGACCCTCCCCAGGCGATGAGACCTCTCCCACTTAATCAGGTTCCCTCAGATGAGATGAGACACCCCCTCCTTGGATGGCTTCCCTGCTTCAGTGGCAGGATGAACACGAGAGCACAGTATTGATTCTGCTGTGATGACCTGGCAGGATTACACCCTGTACTAAGGAAGTTTCTCCTGGTTGACTGGTCTTTCAGGGAGGCAGAAGGAGTAAATCTGGGGTGGTCCTTGTCTCTGGAAGCTCCTTGGGGAGAGGATTCTATGTAGGGAAGATTCTCCTGTGCTTCACCTGTTGTACTGAAGCATTCCGGCTCACTGTGGGGAGCTAGTATCTTGGAAGCTTCCGTGCTGTGTGCTCATCTCCTTGTGTAACCCCACCATGTCATACTTGTTATAGGTCAGCCTTGAACTCAGTAGAATTGGGCTCCACTCCCATGTTATACTCTTTTCATGGTGGAGGCAGATCTACTAATTTTAGTCTCACCAGAATCACTTTGAGCTTGAGGGAAGCCAGGATATGTGCATAGCATGTGGGAGGCCCTGAGTTCAAATTATGTGCTTCTTTCACAGCACCAAGAAGGGAAATGAAAAAGATTTCCACTTTTAGGTAGTGTACCTGAATTTACCAGCTACTTGGGACGCTGAGTCAGGAGGACTGCTTGAGCCCATCTCTTCCCTGCCAGCTGGGGTGATACAGTATTGAGTCCTAGGTACTCCCCAAACAAACAAATCCCTTGGAGTTTGGAGAAAGAGCAGATTTTTCTTCTTCCTTTCCTTGGAGGTGGAAGGTTGGCAGTTTGAGGACACCTAATAGAACCTTCTTGCAAGGAGAAACCTGTACTAATGAGATTGAGCATGGTTCTGGGACTGGGTGGAAGGAGTAGAAGCAGGGAAAAGTTGGTCCCTCTGCTCTGGCTTGTGTCCCTGCAAGAAAGCTTACACATTAGCAGGTTTGCAAGTCACACACAGGTATGAGTGACTGCTAGTTCAGGTA